>NW_015537979.1:1468903-1483912 GCF_001515605.1 Sinocyclocheilus anshuiensis | reverse complement strand
TAAAAATGAGCACCACTGTCATTATAGCAGAAGTATCAGAAATATTTTGGGGGGCATTTAAATATTGTCTTTGTCAGTGGGGATCCTTGGAGTCAAAAGATAAGTGGAAACGTCATCAAAATGGTCTGACGGTGTGAGAACCCTGATATACACATCAGTCAGAAAAATGTTAGTCATGGGTCCACTCTACTCCTCCCATTTATTTGACTACAACATTTTAGTTTCATAGCTGTAAATCCCAGTTCTCTGAGCTCTAATTGTGTTTTCTGTTGTGTTTGTGCAGTTGGAGAAAGCCAAAGAGCAGGATGATGAAGACCAGTCTCAGTCTCAGACTCAGACCCAGTCATCTGAAAGCCCGCTCTCAGCCGCAGAGGGGCCCAAGAAGCCTGGCCGCAGGAAGAAGGTCGCAGTACCACCAGCAGCAGAAGCAGAAGCGTTGGACCTGGAGACGGCCAGTCCCATCAAGAAAGTGGCCCGGGCCCGCAGCAAAGCCAAGGCTCTGGCCAAAGCCCAGGCTCAAGCGGAGGCCGAAGCGCAGGCTGCACTGGCAGCAAAGAGGCAGGCGGAGCGGAGGGCGCAGGCTCAGAGACGAATGGAGGAGAGGAAGAGACAGCAGATGATCTTAGAGGAGATGAAGAAGCCTGCAGAGGACATGTGTCTCCCCGACCACACGGTGAGCGTGTTGTGCTGAGGGATTCACACGTAAAACACGAGATTCCTCACAATTCCAAAGTTTGCTTTGGAAGCCACTTTGATACTTTCTACTTTCTTGGGTTCATTTTTCCAGTTAAAGTACCAGATCACCAAGACAGTGTTATTCACCCAAGCAATGACTGCCAGAGTTTAGCATAGTGACCTGACCAGAGTAACTTGATACATTACAGAATCATGTGATTTGTCTTTCCACACTAAAAGAGATGTTGTGTGACACGATTACAACCTAAGGGTCTGAAGGGCACTAAAGACTAAAGTATGCTTCAGTTTTGATTTGAAATGCTTAGCGTGTGCCTACAGCTGAACACTTAAAAAAAAAAAAACACTGGAATTTTCAAAGTATACTACATTTATTGGTGCTCGACACAAGTGCAGTAGATTCATCCTGAAATTCGCGATTTATTTTAAGGTCCAACTCTCACTGTTAACTAGTTGCTTATTAGCATTCATATTACTAGCATATTGGCAGTTTATTAGCACTTATAAAGTACATATTAATGCCTTATTCTGCATGACCATATTCTAGACCTCTTAACCCGATCCAATACGTAAACTTAACTACCTTAGTTATTTGCTGCTATTATTATTTGCTTGTTAATAGTTATTTGCTGCTATTAACAAGCAGCAAATTAGGAGTTTATTGAGGAGAAACTCTTAGTTAATAGTGAATATATATATATATATATATATATAGTCTTACTAGCGTAATGCTTGAGAAATGGAAACTAAGGCTTCAAAAATGTTGCTTTTTGCTTGTCACAGCTTGACGGTAATTACGCAGATGGAAGATTTTTCGAATTTGAAGAATTCTCTAGAAACTCCCACACAATTTTAAAAGTAGAGCATTTCTCACATTTTGGACAGTCTTGATGCTTTCTCTGATCCCGTCAATCCCACAATCTCTTGTGTGAGCATGTAGTCCGGGTCTCATGGGTATGACTTGAAAATGCCCACTTTGCTTCTCCCGCTCCTCTCACTCCACACACACCATAATACATATGTTGATACTACTTTCATTTGAGGAGCTTAAACTAGTCTACTACTGTTTCTTCTGAGTGTGTCGCTGAATGTTTGGCAATTATGTGTGTGGTGTCATATCTGGGATGGTTTTTATTCAATTACTCATTGAGTTGTCTCGCTCTCCCTCTGTAGCCCCTCCTACAATTGTCACGGATACCAGGACTGGTGCTTTCGGGTTTGGCCTTCTCCAATTGTTTAAGGTTGGTTGAGTTCCTGCATGGTTACGGAAAGATTCTGGGGCTCCAGGTGCCCAAGGATATTCCCAGCCTGAGCACCCTGCAGGAAGGGCTCCTCGGCATGGAGAAGAGCCAAGGCGAGCTCCTGGATCTGCTCATTAAACTGGTGGAGGCCGCTCTGCATGATCCTGGACTGCCCTCATATTACCAGGTTTGTCTTTTGTGTGATATCAGTGTATTGAGTTGTTTTCTATTTATAGCTGGGTCAAAAAAGTGTACAACCCATCCGTTGCTATCTGAAACATAACTTTGAACATGGTTAAAATTACTTAAAACTAACATTAGCCTTAAAAGAAACTGCATCCGCAACATGTTAAGCTTAAGTATTTTAAAGTCGTATTATACTTTAATAGAAACATTAATGGAAAGCAGGTGAATGCTCAGTGGGAAATAATGAAGGGTGGGTTTTGCCCTTAATTTAAGGCACGTGATTGGTCAGTGATTTAATGAAGGTTGGTTTGTTTCTCTTTCCTGTCTCAGTCTGTGAAGATCCTGGGGGAGAAGCTGGTGGATCTGGAGCTGAGCCACAGTACTGTGTCCGAGGTGCTGCGGATCTTTCTGGAAGCCCATGGCTTTGAGTTGGAGGTGTGTAACAGTCTGCGTACAAAGAGCTTCCAGACCCTCAAACCCGACGTCAAAGCCTCCATACTGGCCTTCCTGGTGGAGGAACTCAACGCCAGCAACATAATCACCAGGTCAGCAGGAATTCAAATCATATTATCCTCATCATTTAAAAGAGGTTTGTAGATCTGCATATGTAAACATAATTTTCATTTTCCAACCGTTCTGTTTCTGCAGAGAGATTGATAACACACTAGAGAATATGACAACCTACAGGAAAAACAAGTGGATTATAGAAGGCAAACTACGCAAGTAAGCTTCTTATCGTGACAGCTTATGGTGTGAACCAGAGTCTGTTTGATTTCAAAATTTGGTAACGCTTTAGTTTAGGGTCCAGTTCTCACTGTTAACTAGTTGCTTATTAGCATTCATATTACTAGCATATTGGCAGTTTACTAGCACTTATAAAGCACATATTAATGCCTTATTCTCCATTACCATATTCTAGATCCCTTAACCCGATCCAATACCTAAACTTAACTACTTTACTTAACTATTAATAAGCAGCAAATTAGGAGTTTACTGAGGCAAAAGTCATAGTCAATAGTGACATTTGATCCCCAAACTAAAGTGTGACCAAAGTTTGGTTAATTTGGTTTCTATGAAAGAGGTGAAATCCATGATGAAAATGTGTAATTTATCACAAACAAAACAACAATAAAAGCCTATTCTGTTCATGAGTTCACTCAAAATGTCCCACCATCTAGATGTAAAATTAGGGTTGGGTACCGAAACCCGGTACCTATATGGCACAGGTACCTATGTAACCGGTATGTACTAGAACCGAATCCGAACGCAGATTTTGGTGCTTCATTTCGGTGCCATGCCTGAGCGATTGATTGCAATATTTGTCCTCTGGTTCTCCGAAACGGACGTAAGAAACATCATCGCGGCACCGCACGTGAAAAAAAATTTCCCGACTGAGAAAATGCACGTGAACTCAAGTCGGAAAGGTCTAATAATACAAATCCAACACATTTTTGTCCAACACATCACACACTTTGTAGTAACGCAAGTGTCCATGTTGTTTTCACATTCCGACTTAAAAGCACAACTCGGGAAATGAGAGCATCTGAGGAGCGGATGAATGCAGTAATTGCACTTGCTCTGATGGCAGCAGGTAGCCTTCGGTTAACTAAGCTAAACATGCTTAAATTAAAATGCTTAAAGCTAAACCTCCCTTGTATTCACATTTCTAAACCTGTTGTCCAACAAAAGAGAAAATTATAACCTTTTTACTCCACAACACCAGTCAAATGCTTCCTTTTGTGCTCTGATGTGGCTTCTTCTCAATCCAAGCAGCTGAGTCCTTAATATTTTCAAGAAACGGCTGAAAACACATCTTTCATCTTCATTTGACCCTCTAACTCTAGCACTCTCTATTCTAATGCTACTTCTAAATTTATCTGCTTGTTTTTTTTAATTAAAAAACTTGACAATCTAACATTTGCACTCTCTATTCTATTTCTATTCTAATGGCCAATCCATCATTTTTTTGGGGGATTTTTTATTTATTTATTTTAATAAGTATCGGTTCAGGCACCGTTTAGGCACCGGAACCATTTTAAAAGTATCGATTTGGCACCGGTATCGAAAATCCCCAAACAAACCCAACCCTATGTAAAATGCAGAATGCTGCTTGGAATTCACTAGTGGCCGACTGATATGATATTTTTTTGATTGCTGATGCCAATATCTTGGAGAGCAGGGTGGCTGATGGCTGACATATAAAGCTTATGTAAATAAATATATATTATAGATAAACATAAATTAAAGTGTGCATTTGTATCCTGCATATGATCGCGTGTGCTCCACGTGACGGTCCGTGTGAATCGAATGCAGACAGGAGGAGAGTTCAGCTTCATTAAGACGCGCGATCGACAAACTTTAAACTCGTGATTTCAAATTATGCTGCACTTTATTCATCTACCCACTATCATATTCATCTCATTTTCACTGTGTGCTGTATGTAAAATGAGTGTTACCTAGACTTTATTTAAAAAAAAAAAAAAAAAGATTCCCAATGCACACAAACTTCCCATATTACTGAGTGCCCTGTCCGTTACAGTGTTTACTTCCTTTTTATGTATATATATTTTAAAATATTTATTTATTTATGAAAGATACTCTACTAGGATTACAGAGTCAAGGTGTCAACTAAAGCTGGGCTCACACTGTGCGATTTTTTTAAAAGTCCTTTAGGATTGTACTTGTCAGACTGTACGAACATGATGATCATGTCACACCGTGGGATCTCAGTTGTCATTAATGTCAGACTGTACGACAGTCAAAACGTGTAAAAAATGGGTGCACGCAAAAAAACTTGTCCGGAGTTTTACCTCATCAACCCATACACGTTCAGTGACTGCGAGCTGCATTGCACGGGGGCTGTAATGTTGGCTATCATTAAAACTATATGAATGGCGGCAATACCGGCATATTTAAGAAGAATAGTGTAAGCAGCACTACACACCCACATGAAAACAGCAGCGCAACCGGTGTTTATCATAGCAAAGCCAACATATCAGATGAATTCCGTGAGCGGAGGACGAGAACGCCGGAGTTTATGCGGTTAGAAGAAATCTCCAGCATTAATTCTGATCATGGCTTGTCTTGAAAAATGACAAGTTTCAAATTTAATTACTGAAATAACTTTTCCACGACATTCTAATTTATTGAGATGCACCTGTATATTGGGCGACCACTAGAATTTCTTTCTGAATTGCTATCTAGTTACTCACATTGATGACACAAACATACTGCGGTTCAGACGCTAAAATAAGAGGCGTGCATGTGCGAGGAGGGTGAAATCGAAATCTGGTTTGGACCAGGTGTGAAAGCAGCTCTTCTGTGATTGGCTTCGTCATTCTCAAAAATGTGTTTCTGAGCAGACTGAAGGCTGCGCTTATGCGTAAGACGGGCCGTCCGGAGGAGGAGCTGTGCTTCGAGGAGCGCCGGCGCAGTGCTCGTGTGGGAGTGACTGAGGAGGAGAGCATCGAGGAGAGCTGCGTGCTGGAGAGAGGGAGCCGCCGCAAAGCCAAAGAGGAACCCAAACACACGGAGGTACAGAACCTCTGCCTGCCAAACCAGAGCTGTGCTTATGGATTCATTTCATTTCATTTCAGTTCATTTAGAGCAGTGCATGTCAGTGGTTTAAAGCTATAGTTAAGCTGCGCTTGTGCTAAAATTGGTTCATGAAAGAGAAACAGCGTACTGACTGCAGCTACTCTGTGAAATGATGTAATTAATTAAGAACATTTCCTGAGTGAGTGCTATCAGTTCAGGGAAACGGGCTGGATCTCGACTTCCTCAAGAGTTAACTGAAAAATCCTTTGACCTCAAATGTGAGGAGGCTGTCAAAAATGAGCCACAATTGAGGGTTTCCCAAACAGGGATTCATGAGAGAGCTGCAGGGGGTTTGCAAATGAATGAAAAGCTAATAATTAATTCAATCATAAATGATGTAAAAATTCAATTAAATATAAAAAAAATTCTGAATAAAACAGAAAAAATATATATTTTGTTCACCTGAATGTCATTTGACCATTAACCAACACCAGAGAAATGTGAACGTGAAAATGTGTTGCTAAATATTAGATTAAATGTCAGGGGTTACTTTAAGAACTAAAAAGGTTTGTTCAGAGGGTTTACCTGGTTTAACCGTTTTGTAACCTGTGTGTTAATATTTTATGCTTTTGTTTTCTCACAGATTGAGAGTCCCAATTCTTGCAGTGTTGCTGAGCTGGAGCGTCAGATTGATAAACTGACCAAGGTAAAATATATAGACAGATGTAGATAGGGATTCTCCAAAAACATCTGAAGTGACATTTTGGAGATTGTTCAGAATTTCTCACATTTGATCAACACTGACAGGCTTAATAACACTGTTCATTCTGTACAGTTCTGTACGTGTTTGAAAATGAGTCGGAGCATATATGTTATTGTGAAGTTACACCAATTGAAGGAAGTTTGTTTGTATTCACTTAAAAAATCTATTAATATTAGAACGGATTAGAATAGAATTGATGTTTACTCCAAAAAAGCTGATTTAAGATGAGAATTGTTTATGTTTAGTTCCAGTGAGTCTAGAAGTTTAGATTTTGGTTATTAATTTTATTCATTGCATCAATAGTCAAAAGTTTAGACACAATTTTCCGCTGCTTTTCCATTATCCAGTCAGTTAAAACAATATCTATTTTTGTAAAGAAATGAATGCATATCTATTTATTTGGCTGCTGTAATGATTCTGAGCATTTAAACATAAGCCTTTTTTTTATTTATTTATTTATATAGCACTTTATTCAATCCAGATTGGAAAATCAGCTTCAAAAGGTTTTTAGAGTTATGCGAAACAAACAAATTCATTTCAAACCTTTGACCTTTTGAAGTTCTAAAAGTAAAAGCTGTTGGCTGCTCTTTATTTTGAGTAACAGATTATTATTGTTTGTCTCTCAGCGTCAAGTGTTTTTCCGCAAGAAGCTGCAGCAGACGTCTCATTCCATGCGAGCGGTGTCTCTGGGGCAGGATCGGTACCGCCGCAGGTACTTGCTGCTGCCTTATATGGGATGTGTCCTCGTGGAGGGAGCGGAGGACATCCTGGGTGAGTGGAAACTCCCAGCATGCAGTTAGTCTGGTATCTCGCACACTTCGAGATCTAGGCCTTGTCCCTGCTGTGACTCTTATGATCCCCCTTACAGTCTGTACTTGATGTAATGCCACATAGACAATCAGGCTGTCATCTGCTGTGGAGTCACACATGAATTGCGATTCTTCTCTCAAAATGATTCGGGTTATTATAATACCATATGCAGGACAAAACGTCAAAAATGAGCGCCTATACTATATATTCAATGTATAGTACTGCAAAAGTAAGTTTTTTTTTTTAGATTTTTTTTTTGCTAATCTCAATTGCAGTTTGAAAAAAATTCAGGTTTTCTGTGCTTGTTGCTACACAATTTAGCCATTTTAATGATTTATATTAATTATAGTGGCTATTATATTATATTATATTTAATTAATATGGCTATAAAATAGTAATAATAAATGTTGTTGTTGTTATTATTCTTATTTATAATAATTATTAATATTACTATTAAAAGTAGTAGTAGCACCACCAAATAAAACATATTTACAACATTTATAAAACAAAATAAGAAATATTGCTATTTTACTGTAAAATAAAAATAAATACTGTAAAAGAGTATTTAAGAAAAAAATTGTATCATTTTTTTGACATCACACCTGTATGTGATATATTAGTACTGGGCAGCGATTAATCGTGATTAATCGCATCCAAAAGAAAAGTTTTTGTTTACATAATATATATGTGTGTGTACTGTGTATATTTATAACTACAGTAGTCAACATTTGAAGTGGATCAAAAAAGTTCATCAAAGTTGTCCTAAGACGAATGCATTTTGGTTTTAGGTTTTGGGACAACTTTGATGAAAGGTTTTGATCCACTTCAAATGTTGATTACTGTATATATTATTAATTTCTTCATTTTTAGACTTAATTATGAAACTCTACTTGTTACCCACATTAATATTTAATGCAATGAAAAATATTCAGGTTTGCTGTGCTTGCTTGTAGGGCTGCACAGTTTGGCAAAAATTTTGTGATGATCTAATAATAATAATAATAATAATAATAATAATAATAATAATAATTTATTATTAGTTGTAGTGGAACTAAATAAAATATAAAATTAACTAAAAAACTAAATAAATATTACAGTAATATTTTGTTTTTACTTAATTTTGTATATAATGTTATATTAAATAATGTATATAAATTAAAGGAATTTTTACATTACAACTGTAAAATTAAAACAAAAAATTGTAAATTACAATACTTTGTGGCTGTCTGAATTTCTTAATTTGCAAGCCATCATTGTGCAGCCCTACTTGTTACCCATATTAATGTCCAGTTATTTATTCCTTGTGTTCAGCCTCGGGTGAAGTGACGGTCAGTGATGAACCTGTGACTTATGTGAAGGTCATAACCCCAGTGAAGACAGAGGTTAAAGCTGAGCCTCCCCTTTCTCCGGCTTTCGGCGTGCATCTCCCCTCTTCTCCTCGAGCGTCCCAGCTTACCCCCACAGAGGCGGATCCTCTACCCGGCGAGGCCTCTCTGATGAGCAGCCCTCGAGGCCGGGGACGCCCGCGCAAGATCAGACCCGAAGTGGAGCTGCACCTGCGAACCGCCAAGAACCGGCGGCGCCGCCGTAGCAGCAGATCAGCAGCTGAGGATTCGGCCCTCAACTCCCCTGTGCAGGATCCTGCTCAGCCCGCTTTCCAGATGCCTCTCGAGCAGCCGCAGCACGCAGAGGCCGACGGCAGCGCGCCGATCACAGCATCTGGAGCCGGTCAGGGCGAGGATAACAGCCAGCCGGAGGACAGCATGAGGGAGCAGGCAGAGAAACGAGGCCAGTGGTTCAATCTGTTGCCTAAGGAGCCGTGCGACGAGACGTCGATCTCCCAGCCGTGCGAGAACACACCTGCGTCTGCTTCATCCCCCACTGAAGACACTCTAGCACCCCTCGATAGTGACCCGCTCGCTCCTCCTCCTCCTCAGCCTCCGACAACACAGGTTCACCCTTGAATAATGTCAGAAAGTTTATAAATATTCTGAATGCTGAACCTTTCTCCTTCTAATCGCTTCCCTCTTTTTCCTCAACCACAGATGCAGACGGAGACTCCTCCTCTTCCTCTTCCTCAGGTGTGCTCCACTCCAGCTCCCAGGGCCGGTAGGAGGCGCAGGAGAAGCAGCGGGACGTCCCGGGCTCTCTCTCGATCCAGTGCGGCGAAGAGGCGTGGCAGACCTCCCTCCAATCTCTTCCAAGAGGTGGAACTGAAATACTTCACTCAGCTTGTGGTGAAGCCTATTCCATTAGGTGAGTGCCGTGATGTTACAGGAGTCATGCTGGACTTGACAATAAGGATGAAATGTGTTTTTGGCCATCTTGCATTCATAGATTACTTTAAAAGTTTTTCTAAGCCTTGTCAACTTGACCATTTAGTTTTCTCTGAAATACTGAGCCTGGGAATTGTCCTTGGATGGATGTTTATTATGTTTAGTTTAAATACTGTATGTCACCAAGGCAACTTAATCCAACCCAGAGTTTCCCAAACTGGTTTTGTGAACCTTTGGGAGTTTGTGAGGGAAGCTAATAATTATATTAATTTTATAATTTAATAATATACTCTATTGGTACAATGCAGAGAAATTTGAAAAATATTTATTATATAATATTCATTACTTTTACATAGTTAAATATTGTCTACTCACCAAGAAAAATGTTATTTGTGTATCTTGAATGACATACTAAAACTCTTGGTTTCCAGCAGAGCAGCATTAATTGGCTTACTGTCTTTCTGTCTTACAGAAATGGTGAAGGGCTGGTGGTGGATCAGAGAACCGGAGGAGCTGACAGCCATTGTGAGTGCCCTCCATCCACGAGGCATTCGCGAGAAAGTGCTCCACAAACACCTCACCAAACACAGGGAGTATCTGTCTGAGGTCTGCACGCGGCTCGTCACCGGTGAGGAGCAGCAGCACATACAGAGTGTGACTCCAGGCTTTGGTTGATGGCAGCATGTTTAATGCATTCTTTTCCATTGTTTCCTCACAGATCCCATCTTCCAGATGACAGTGGAGGATGGCGATGCCCTGCTGGAGGCGTCTAAACAGGCGTGGAGTGAGCAGGAGAGAGTCCTGCATTTAGACATCAGTGTTCTCCAGTGGGTGGAAGATCTGGAGCAGAGAGTAGTCGGTGCAGACCTTCAGCTCAAGGTAAAGAAAACCTTGAAATAATCACAGTATACCGAGCCGAGTCGTACCACGCAGTGGAAAAGCGCCATAAGGCAGAGGACTTCAGGCCTTTTCCTGGGGACCCACTGTCCTGCAGAGTTTAGCTACAACCCTAATCAAACACATCTGAAGCTGCTCATCAAGCTCCTCAAGATTGCTTGAAGCAGGTTGAAAATAATCTTTGCAGGACCGTGGGTGCCCAGGAGCAGGGTTGAAGACCTGTGGGTTAAGGTCTTGCTCCATTAGTGACCACAGGGTGGCACTGTTTGTTTATGCTAGATTTGCAGCACACAGGCACACTCACTTTATCACCATGTCCACAATCATCTTTTCCAGGTCTCCATTCCCAATGCAGAGAGTGACAATGAGGCTAGTCAGGAATCATCATGCTCTCAATTCCAGGTAGTGAAAAGCACACACTCAAGTGCTCTGTTATGAGTCCATTAATAGAGGAAACTGCTCAGTGAATTACTCTTGATGAGTATGACGCAACCTGACGAATTGCTCAGAGTGCTTAAATTAAAAGTAAATTGTCAGAGTTGTGGTTTATTCGCAGCTATGTGATTTTTGTCTGAATTTATTTAGTCTTAATTATTCTCTCTCTTTCTCTCTGTGTATATATATATATATATAGTGAATATTGTACTCCTCATGATTTTGATATTCCTTTATTCATAAGGTTCAGTAATTTTTCACAGATGAGAGCAAAAACATATCCCATATAAACAAAGAGTTTCAGTAAATTGTCAGCATTGCGGTTTATTCACGACTATGTCTGGCATCACTTCCTGATGCCATTTCCCCTGGTTTTCTGTCCTCACTATACAGAAAATAAATTATTTATAATATAATAAGTTATAAAAAAATACATAATAATAAAGATGTAATTAAATGCATTCAATAAATTATTAGTTATGAAAAAATGTATATCAAAATAATGAGATTAAATATATTTATTTAAATTATTAATATTTATTCAAATGAATAAATAGTTATAGTAATTAACATTTAAACCCGTATTAATACATTTCATTATTTTATTTCATTATTCATTATTGCAGATTAATTAAACTTTATTTAAATTTAAATATTAGGGTAAAGTAGGCACTGCCTCCCTTGCATCTTCGGAGGAAACGCCCCTGACATATATATATATATATATATATATATATATATATTAGGGATAGTAAGATTCACAGATTCACATTGATGCATCGATTTAAAAGTGTGCATCGGATACAAGTTGGCATTTGTATCACATATTTCCATCGGTAAAAACCGATTTATTTATATATAATTATCAGTAGATGCGCTATACTTTTATTATTTAGAAAGTGACCAATCATTTGTGACCAATATTTTATATGTAGATTGATTTCTCCTCTATAAACTGCTTCTCGAGAGCATTCTCTCGTCACCGCTGCTGCGTGAATATGATGTATCACAACACTACGGAGTCTGAGGATTCTATCTGTACCATATTGAATTGCATGGCATCATATTTTTTTTCCATTGCATCGTGTTGCATTGTGTTGAATCGAATTGAAATTGGATCGCACTTCATCTTAATTAGGGGTGAGTCGTATCGTATCGCATCGGTAGCTGCTTCATATGTATCTTTATTGTATCATTTCGTTGGCTATGCATCAGCTATGGAGATGCACATCCCTAATACAGAGAGAGAGAGAGATTAGATTTATTATGTTTTTATTATAATTTACCCTAGGTTTCGACATCAAATTTGTTGTAATATTCACATTTTGTCCTGGTTTCAGATGTATACCCCTCCCGAGGCGGACTCCACGCGGGATGACCTGCAGTATTACGAGCACGAGATTGACCCCAAGGATGACTGGATGGTCAAGACCAAGAAGGAATGGTCCGACCTCCTGCGAGCTCCCAGCAACCCCCTGGACCTGGCCGTTCTCCGCTTGACTAATCTGGAGCGGAACATCGAGCGGCGCTATCTGAAGGAGCCGCTGTGGAATCTGTCCGAGGTGGTGCGCTTAGCGCCTCTCACCCCTCCGCCCGGCGGGGAGGAGGTCCCACTAGATGCTGTGAGGTGGGTCAGAGTGAAGGGTCTTTAAAAAGATGATGCTTTGGAGATTGTTTACCCAAAGTGATCATATTTTTCAGCCTTCATCAAAAGCAAATCATTGTTCCAAATTCTACAGTACATTATATGTGCATATCAATCATGCGTTTGTGTGTCTTTGTAGCTTGGAAAGTGAGATCACACCCAGGTTGAAGACGTGGCGGCAGGCCCTGGACCGCTGCCGCAGTGCGTCTCAACTCTCTCTCTGTCTGCTGCAGCTGGAGAAAGCCATCGCCTGGGAAAGATCCGTCATCAAAGTGGTGAGAGCATACACACATTCACTCAGCCTCGGAGTCTGTTCCAGCGTTATATATATTATATATAATTTCTTATATACATACTTGACAGATATCACTAAAATAGGTGTCTAAGTTATTAAAAGTTTAACGAAAAATTTTTAGGGCTGTGTGAGATGTTTTTTCTTTTTTTTGTGTGTTTTATTTTTACCAAAATCTCTGTTTTCCATTTTCATTTTTTCTATAAAATGAAATGCCCTATGAAATGTTTTTTTTTTTTCCCCAGAAATTGTGTTGTGTATTTAATTTTTTCTGATAATCAAATGACGGCTTACAACTAATTAATTAATTTTTTCGTCAAATGAAAATTAAAAACGCTTTTGGCAGACAAAGTGCTGAAAAACAAAGGTTTACTGCTAAAAATAAGACATGGATCAGAAATTGTGCAATTATTTTTAAAACAATTAAATTGTAATAATTTTATCATCATTATTATTATTATTACATTGAGATGTACATTCTATTGTACAATAGTAATATATTTGTCACAATTTCTTCAAGTTAAACCAAACTTTTTTTTGATGGGTTGCCATGAAGACCTTTAAGTTTGATAGTTTTTCGGTTAAATGTTCGTGAAGTGACTCTCAGAGCAGCTCTGGAGATGAAGTTGATGGTCTCATATATTGAGAGACAGACGCTGAAACACCGCGAGTGTCACGTGTGTGTGTAGTGAACGAAACCACACGTCTGCGTCTTTCATTCACACAGAGACACGCAGAACATGCAGGATTCATATTTCAATAGCAGTGTTTTTGTGGTTTAATATTCATAGGCTGTAGTCCATATCAAGATTTGATTTAAGTGTACTAACCTGCTTTTGGTTTATTCATCCAAAATTTGACAAATTCTGTGACATTCCACGTTATACAGTAAATTCCATTTTTATGACTGGATTTTGCAATTCTGTCCACATTTTCCGTAATGCGGAAATCATAGGACCCTAGTTTTGTATAAACTGTTGTTCATGTGTCCACAGACATGTCAGATCTGCCGTAAGGGCGATGATGATGAGTACCTGCTCTTGTGTGACGGCTGTGATTGTGGCTGTCACATGTTCTGTCTGAGGCCAAAGGTCATGCAGGTGCCAGAAGGCGACTGGTTCTGTCCCACCTGCGTTGCCAAGGTAATGTGACCAAGAGGTTTCAAATTTTACTAACAAAAATTTAAGTATCCAGCTTTTGCCCCATCTGATTCATATTATAAGCGTAGGCAAAGAAAAAATATACAATTCAAACATTATAAGAAAAATAAGAAACAGAATTTTGCAGGAAAATGGTGAAGCTCCAAGATCACAGCGTTCATCACGGAAGAGATCGAATGTGCGGAAACGGCGATTTGCAGAGGATAGTTCAGACGAGGATGATGGGTACAGACGAGGCATGACCACACGACAAAAAGACGCTGCAGCTTCCTCGAGCGGGACGAGCATCTCGCCCTCCAAACGCAGACGGATGGCCACACGAAACCAGCCTGACCTCACCTACTGCGAGTGAGTCTGCAGGCCTGTGAAGAACAGCATTTACAAAATACTAGGAGTGCCACATAAAAAATAAAACTACAAATTTAAAGAATAGAATTTAAAAGAAATCTAACTTTAATTAAACATTTATTATTATTATTTATAAACATCTGTTGTCATCGTGATTTGAAAACTAATTTGTTGGTGCATCTCTGACCAGAGTCGAAATGAATTCACTACGTGGAATAATTATTGGCTGTCATGGAATAATTAGCGAGCTGTTTGATGTGCTGTAGGATCATTCTGATGGAAATGGAGGCTCACTCAGACGCCTGGCCTTTTCTGGAGCCGGTCAATCCCCGCCTGGTGCCTGGCTACCGGCGCATGATCAAAACCCCCATGGACTTCCTCACTATGAGGGAAAGACTTCTGCAGGGAGGGTAAATAAAGGCTGATCACAATATTACAGCAGTGCTGAGTCATCAGCTGTACTCAGGAATAGTGTTTATTAGTTTAGTTAAACAAATAATAAATTTCACTTGAGTTTTGCGTTAGAAATTACATTTTTAATCATATTTGTAAATATAACATTTATATTTAAAACATTTTAAAAATGAAATGTTTATGTAATTATAATTTATAGCTAATATTCAGATTTTCCCACAGTCATTTATAGGATCTAAAATGTCAAATTTACCAGTAATTGGATTTGCCAATGTATGTTGGTTTTCAAAGAATATATATATATATATATAT
>NW_015537979.1:1462689-1468646 GCF_001515605.1 Sinocyclocheilus anshuiensis | reverse complement strand
TCATGGAACATGATCTTTACTTAATGTCCTAATGATTTTTGGCATAAAAGAAAAATCTATAATGTTGACCCATACAATGTATTTTTGGCTACAAATATATCCCAGCGACTTAAGACTGGTTTTTGTGCTCCAGGGTCACATATTCTTTGAAAACCAACATACACACATTTATCAATACACATTTACTGTTCTGATCACATTTATTAATACAGGTTTAATACATCATTAATGGAGATTAATGCTTTTGATACTTAAAATTATTATTAATTTCAATTATAATTACAATGTTATAATTATAATTACAATGTATGTACATAAGGCAGTTTTTCAATATAACAACTTATTAATCTAAATATAAAATTATTTCTACTTAAATTCTTTGATATATAATTTACAAATTGGCAAATTTTAAAAATGATTTTTAATAATAAAAATATTTTTATTTAATTTGAATAATTAACATTTTAAGCTCTTGTAAAGATTTAAATATATAAATATATTCATTATATATAAACGTAGTCAGTCCAGAATCTGTTTTATAAAAAATTGAAATCTTATGTGGGTTTTTAGTTGTGTTACATATTATGTTTTAACCTGGAAAAATTTCCAAAGAAAAATAAACTTGACATTACATTTGGGTGATTGGGCTTTACGGGGGCTGTGAATAACCTGATTAGTAAGTAAAGCTGCATCCGTGTTGACGCCTGTGTGTCTCAGGTACTGCAGCTGTGAGGAGTTTGCTGCCGACGCTCAGCTGGTCTTCAACAACTGCGAGCTCTTCAACGAGGACACGTCGGAGGTGGGCAAGGCCGGACACTCCATGCGGCGCTTCTTCGAGAGCCGCTGGGCGGAGTTTTATGAGAACAACGACAAGTAGAGACGCTGCCCTCTGCTGCATGGGAGGAAGCACTCGAACGCCCCGCTCCTTTGATGCTCATTACTACTAAAAACTCTGTCTGGAGAGCCAGCCCTCCAGTCTCTGTATGCATACACGTGTAGATATATGTATAGATTTGTTCTGTTGGTTTTACAAGTATGTTTGTCCCCCTCACCCGCCTTGAAAAGGTTAAAGCATTTCTTCATCACCTGGTATTACGGCGTACAAACGTCTCCTCTTTATTCAGCTTCGTCAGTCACTCTTTTGGAGTAGAAGTACTTCTTCAGGACTTGATCGGGTCACACTTGATGTCACGTGTCGCAGACACACCTCTATCAGGATGTTCTCACTCTTTCCACCATTATACTCGAAGCCTTCTGCTCCATGATGTATAGGTTGTGGACCAGGTGTGTCCCCTTGACTGAAAATGTAACGTGCTTTCGAGACTAGAAGCAATTTCCTCAGTATATTTTATTATTATATACTATATATACACTTAAAGACAGAAAGAAATAGTCGGGATTATTTAATAGCAATAGACTGTAGTGATTCTGTACAGACCACGTCGTAGAGAGATGTATAGGTGACTCATGAAATGGCCAGTAAACATACTATATCACGTGTAACTCATCACGTCTTTTGCTTGTAGAGTATTGGTCTTATGAACTGGAGGATTGCCATCTTTTGCTAGGTTATTTTTTCTGTCATGCCCCCCAAACCCAGAAAGAAATCAGTGTTTATTCATAATGTAATGCCAACAGCAGAACCGTTACAACGAAAGGCCCATTTTAACTTTCTTGTTTTTAAGCTCTGCTAGCTAGATAGCCGTTTTCAAAGCTTTTGCTGGATGTATGACTATTGTCTGTGGGGGAAAAAAAACTTTAGACTGTATTGATATTGGTTTATATGGAAAGGATATGTACGTACTTATACGGTTGTATCGTTTTGTTTAGCGACACTTATTTTTCATTGGAACAATATCTTCGCTGTCTATTCAGTATGATTGATCTGGTTTGCTCTTGGTTTTTTTTCATGAACATGGCAATTTGTTGGGTTTCTGAAACAGTCACATCCTCAGATGTTTAGACTGTTTTATGTGTTTTAATGTGTGTGTGTTTGAACCTGGACCAACTCCCTTAAAAAGGACTTTTTTTTTTTACACTCGTCTTTTGACATTAACCATGCTTTCTCAAATGAAAATGCCTTGCATCTTTACTGGTGTAACTGACCCATAAGGTTTCCCCACTTACAACCTCACGCTCACAGTTTTTCTTAGTGCACTGAGTAGAGGAGCGCAGTAGAGCACACTATTCATGTTCGTTTCCCAGGCTTTCGTACACTGAAGTCGATTTGCGGACGTGCGTCATTCACTTTGTGTTCCTCATCATACAAAAGAGACATATTAGCTTTTTTTTTTTAAACAGACGGTAAAACCTGAAGACAGCACTAGAAAACTCAACCAAATGTGGTGTCTAGTGAATTTTTAATAATGTACAGTTTTTGTGACTAAATTTGTTCCTTTCTATATTTTTAGGACCAATATATCGTTTTTAAGAGGCGACATTAAATGACCATTTTGTTTCAAGGTAATGTAACACACGTGCATCTGTAGAATGTACTGTAAGTGGAAATAAAACCACATCTAGTAAACGAAGACTTGTCTCCTAAATTTTTATAAACTGAATTGTGGCTGGTAATGAAGTTTCATATGTTTAAGCAATAATGCAAGCAAGAATGCTCCAAACATCAGCACTTCCATGATTGCAGGTATGATATTGCCTTTCTACAATAATTCAACAAAAAAGTTAATATTGAGCAAGTTATATTTTATAGACAATATTGACAATTAGAGTTTGTCTATTTTTCTTCAGCGCCGAAAATATTTCCAACTGAAGTCAATGGAGAATCATTGAGTCTCCAAGCAACTGACTGAATCAGTGCTTTTGAATGATCCGATTGAGTGAATGATTCAATGACTCATTCATATATTCATTTCGATACAGAGGAAATAACTGTCTGAATACTTCCCTTCTGTATAGTCCAAAGTACATACTTTACCTTTTTTTTCCCGAACAAACCTATTGAGTGAATGATTCATTGACTCATTCATAGACTTGTTTCCATCTGGAATGAATTACCCTGTGCCTACTTCCCTTGTACATAGTCCATACTTTTTTTTTTTTTTTAATGGTTAAAAAGTTCTTATTCAAACTTGGTACTTAATTATAGCTACTGAAAATAGTTAAAAATTCAAATGCAGCACCTATTCAGACAGTATGTATGCGGAAGCAGCTTTAGTGTTTTGAATGGAGGAGACTCCTTTTGTGAGCTTAATGAACTGACATTCTGTCTGCTAATCTTCAGTGTGTGCAGAGACATAACATTATACATCAGTTTCTGAGGATATGTGCATTCGTACCAAGACTTATTTAACATGCAACAATGACAAACCGTGGTTCACAGCAAAACTCAGACAGCTTTGTCAGGCCAAAGAGGATGAATACAGGAGTGGGGACAGAGTTGTATAAACAGGCCAGGAACACACTGACAAAGGAGATCAGAGTGGCTAAGAGGAGCTACTTTAAAAAGCTGGAAAGCCAGTTTTCAGCAAACGACCCTGACTTAACACAAGACTTAATGATTACAGAGCTGTTGCCCTTACATCTGTTGTCATGAAATCGTTTGAGGTGTTGGCTTATCTGAAGGACATCACTGGACCCCTACTGGACCCCCTGCAGTTTGCTTATCGAGTAAACAGGTCTGTGGATGATGCAGTCAACATGAGACTGCATTATATCCTACAACATTTGACTTTTCTGAGGATCCTGTTTGTGGACTTCACTTCGGCTTTCAATACAATCACCCCAGCACTCCTCCAGACCACACTAACCCAGCTCTCTGTTCCTAGCTCTATCTGCCAGTGGATCACCAGCTTTCTGACAGATAGGCAACAGCTAGTGAGTCTGAGGAGATTTATGTCAAACAGCCGCACCTTCAGATTCAGCACTGGTGCCCCCCAGGGATATGTGCTCTCCCCACTGCTCTTGTCCCTTTACACCAACGACTGCACCTCTACTGACCCATCTGTTAAGCTCCTGAAGTTTGCAGGCGACACTACAGTCATCGGCCTCATCCAGGACTGTGATGAGTCTGCTTATAGAAGTGAGGTTGAGCAGCTGGCTGTCTGGTGCAGTCTTAACAACCTGGAGCTGAGCACGCTCAAAACAGTGGAGATGATCGTGGATTTATAAAATAAGATATGTGAATAAACTTACACATATATACGTATGTGCAGTTTATTCACATATCTTATTTTATAAAGTATATTTTATTTATTTAGTCATTTAGCAGACGCTTTTATCCAAAGCGACTTACAAATGAGGACAATAAAAGCAGTCAAAACTAACAAAAGAGCAACAATATATAAGTGCAAATGACAATATATACATACATACATACACACACGTATGTGTAGTTTCACATATCTTTTTTTTTTTTATTATCTATGTGTTGTTGTCTCTGTGTACTGGAAGCTTTCTGTCACCAGAACATTCCTTGTATGTGCAAACATACTTGCCAATAAAGCTCTTTCTCATTCTGATTCTAAATAGTTATTTTTTTAGTTACCAATATTTGGAGTTTACAGCGAAAAAAGTCACGTAAAACTGCATTACTCCCGGTATCCAAAAAGCTGCGATTGACTGTTTGACGTTACGATTTCTTGAAAGGCAGAGCCGCGAAGGTTGGTGAGAAAATCGCTCTTTTTATTCTTTTGGAGTGGGGATTTTAGAAAAGTTTCCACACCATTAGCATCATGAGAACAAACCAAGTTTTAGTAATTGTGTCCGGCAGAGTGGGAATGTTCTGTATTGTGTAGAGCAGTGTTTCTCAACCGTGGACCCCTAGTGGTCCTTGACGTAAGGCCAGGGGGTCCATATAAAGTATGAATTTTTGTATAAATTTTGTATATATTTTGACATGACATGTTCCCATGAAAGAAAAATCCAATATAGCTGATGATATGGCCAAATACTGGACAAGTCAGCTAACTTGAATTATACTTGACTGTATTTGGTCCTCACAAAGACTCAAATGATACATAGATGAGTCAGTTTTGTTCTGGGGGTCCTTGAGGATGGTTCTGAATTGGACTGGGGTTAGGGTTAGGGTTAGGGTTAGGCCAAAAGGTTGAGATTCACTGGTGTAGAGCAGAGTGCTGTGTTGTGTTGGTTGTGCTCTTCATGGCCGCGAGCAGCAGGTGGTCGGAGCGCGTCTGCACGCGTTGTGTCGCGCAGCTCCCCGGAGCGCCGGGTGTCTGCAGCACATGGCGCAGCTCAGGCTGCTGTCTGTCCCAGCTGGGCCTGCTGCTCTCTTTACTGGAGGCCAGGACGATCCCCTTTTACATATCTGGAACTATTCAATACTATATCCATCCCTAAGGTCGCAAAACTCTGGACTTTTGGTAGCACCTAGGATAGCAAAGTCCTCTAAAGGAGGTAGAGCTTTTTCACATTTGGCTCCCAAACTCTGGAATAGCCTTCCTGATAGCGTTCGGGGTTCAGACACACTCTCTCTGTTTAAATCTAGATTAAAGACACATCTCTCTGGCCAAGCATTCATATAATGCATCTCATAATCCTGTACTGCAGTTATATCTGATCAAATGCACATTATTATTTTTTAGCTTGGGTTAAACAAATAAATTTTGCTTGTTTGTAACAGCAGCTATGCTAATTATGTCTCTATTTGTTTCTTTCTCTGTTTCTGCCACGGGATTGACATCCCATGGTAACTAGGATTTACACAAGCTTCAGTCTGAAACCAGAACACCTGAGAAGAGATGATGCCAACCCCTCAGAGGACCTCAGATGATGCCAACCCTGAAACAACATACAGAACTACCAAGTTTAATAGCATCATATAATAATTGCTGTTAATAGTGTTCATCGTTTGTTTGATTACGTCTTTAATTGATTTTTCCATACATTTCTGCCATATGTACATTAACTGACAGTCACCACTGATAAGCTACTACTAAATATTGTAGAAACTTAATTTGCTGTAAAGTTGCTTTGCAACG
>NW_015537979.1:1442669-1461674 GCF_001515605.1 Sinocyclocheilus anshuiensis | reverse complement strand
GTTGCAGAGAGCAGCACATGAAAGCGGTGTGGTTTCATGAGACCCAAACTCTCCATCTCAACACAGATGTGCTGGCGCTCCCGACTGCTCACTGCTTTGTTTCTGGTTATAAAAAGCGCTGGAAGGAGGGGTTACGACTGATCTAAAGCAGTGTTTCTCAACCAGGGGTCCGTGGACCCCTAGTGGTCCTTGACGTAAGGCCAGGGTGTCCGTATAAATTATGAATTTTTGTATAAATGTTGTATATTTTGACAAAGAAAAATCCAATATAGCTGATGATATGGCCAAATACTGGACAAGTCAGCTAACCTGCATTATACTTGACTGTATTTGGTCCTCACAAAGACACAAATGATACATAGATGAGTCAGTTTTGTTCTGGGGGTCCTTGAGGATGGTTCTGAATTGGACTGGGGTTAGGGTTAGGGTTAGGGTTAGGCCAAAAGGTTGAGATTCACTGGTGTAGAGCAGAGTGCTGTGTTGTGTTGGTTGTGCTCTTCATGGCCGCGAGCAGCAGGTGGTCGGAGCGCGTCTGCACGCGTTGTGTCGCGCAGCTCCCCGGAGCGCCGGGTGTCTGCAGCACATGGCGCAGCTCAGGCTGCTGTCTGTCCCAGCTGGGCCTGCTGCTCTCTTTACTGGAGGCCAGGACGATCCCCTTTTACATATCTGGAACTATTCAATACTATATCCATCCCTAAGGTCGCAAAACTCTGGACTTTTGGTAGTACCTAGGATAGCAAAGTCCACTAAAGGAGGTAGAGCTTTTTCGCATTTGGCTCCCAAACTCTGGAATAGCCTTCCTGATAACGTTCGGGGTTCAGACACACTCTCTCTGTTTAAATCTAGATTAAAGACACATCTCTTTGGCCAAGCATTCAAATAATGCATCTCATAATCTTTTACTGCAGTTATATCTGATCAAATGTGCATTATTATTCTTTAGCTTGGGTTAAACTAATCAATTTTGCTTGGTTGGAACAGCAGCTACGCTAATTATGTGTCTATTTGTTTCTCTGTTTCTGCTGGGAATGACATCCCGTGGTATCTAGGATTTACACAAGCTTCAGTCTGGGTCCAGAACACCTGAGAAGAGATGATGCCAACCCCTCAGAGGACCTCAGATGATGCCAACCCTGAAACAACATACAGAACTACCAAGTTTAATAGCATCATATAATAATTGCTGTTAATAGTGTTCATCGTTTGTTTGATTACGTCTTTAATTGATTTTTCCATACATTTCTGCCATATGTACATTAACTGACAGTCACCACTGATAAGCTACCACTAAATATTGTAGAAACTTAATTTGCTGTAAAGTTGCTTTGCAACGATTTGTATAGTAAAAAGCGCTGTACAAATAAACTTGAATTGAATTGAATATTCATTTTTTTATGTTTAGAGTCTTACTGTATTTGTTTCATTTGATAATTCACCTTTCTGTACAGTTTCTAAATATCATGATATCATGTCCTTGTTCTCAATACCCATCCATATTGTCCAGGGCCCTGGTGAATTTTAGTGATGACCCTGAAAAATAGACATAATAGCAATTCTGAGTATTCACGTTTTACTCTGCAAATACAATAGTCTAAGTACTTGAAAATGACTTGCCTTTAAGTACACAAATAACTCGTTTCAGAGTCGGATTTTCGGCTGTATATTGTAGTACTGTTTTAATTTGCAAATCCTTTATAACTGGAAACCAGCATTTCAGAGACTTTAACGTGTTTTTATAATTAAGAATTCTGATCGTGCAGTTTTCTATTACTTGAACCCTATAGAATTTGACATATTTTAGAGTTGGAGTTCATTTGTTTATAAAGCACATTTCTGATGCAACTGGAAGCTTGTTTCTGCAATGGAATAAATAAAAAGATGACGTTTTATTTCACAAAATTTGACTTTTTTTTTCTTCTTGCAATTGTGACTTACAATTTAAACTTTTCTTTTCAGAATAGCACGAAAAAAGTCCGAATTGTGAGATAAACAAGTGGCATTTATTTGACAAGGATAACACAAGCATCTTTTTAAAGCTAAAAAGCTATTAATTATTTAATAAATGTATTATTTGATTATGTATTAAAAACATACATTTTAAAGTAAAATGAGTCAAATGTAAAAAGTATTCACCTGTATTAATATTTAAGATTATATAATAATAAATAGTTATTAAGATTAAATATTTGATATCTGACCAAATGATGGCCAAAGTATTGTGACACTTTGTTGTCAAACATTAGTGTATCATGTTCATAGTTAATGTGGCTCTCCGTACCTATGTGAACTTGAGGAGAACTGACTTTATGCATCCACTAAAATCATGTTGACACCAGCTGGTTAAACGTTATTGGACAAATGGCTTAGAAACATGAAGTTAGCTCTGAGAAAAGCTGCAGCATTTGTTGACCGTTTATTCAATGTTTTGTTGTTTAATGAAATGACATTGCATTTGTGACTTAAGACTGTGTGGCTGGTTTCCAAATCCTTGAAATCTCTTTATCTCAAGTTGTCTTGCTGTACATTCACTGTTATTAACCCTGTTTTAGCCTCTTTTGTCCTGTTCTTTTCTAGTAACCCTTAGCTGGCAGTTTGGTGCTTGTGTGCGGTTCCGGCTGCTCTCTCTCTCTCTCTGTGTGTGTGTGTGTGTGTGTGTGTACTGTTGGTGTCAGCATTCTGTGTGTGGAAAAAAGTTGCGCAGGCGGGTTTCTACACTGTCAAATCGACCTCCCCTCGTTGGCTTACACCCGGGTTTAGGTTCACAAAAGAGGGGATCACTGCTCCACAAACCACCAGCATGGAGTGGATTACAAACAGGACGCACACACACTCCCTGCTCCCCTGACCTCTCTAAGGCAATGCTGACCTTGATCTAGTCCGAGAAGTTGAACTTTCACTCTGACCTGCAAGAGCTCTGCCCCAGAAGTGTGTTGAGACGAATGTTGAGAGGCTGCAGATGTATTCAAACATCATTGTTTACACATTTTCTTCACAACTGATCATTGACCTTGTGTGACTCTCACGAACACTCAAGAACATGTCCACGTCAAATTTCACCACAAATCAAACTTGTGAAATTGTGTTTTAATTTAGAGAAATACACACATCTAACACATTCTCTTCTAATGACACAAAATTAAATGTTTAAGTATTTATGCATAATAGTAGTATTATCATGGTGGCAGTGTTGTTATTGTTAACTAAAACTATTTCAGTAACTGAAATACAGAAATATGAAACAATAGATGAAAACCTAAACTTAAAAAAAAAAATGAAACTAATTGACACAAAATGAAGTTGAAATACTAAAATGACTCAAACTGAAATAAAAAATAAAGATATATAGAAATATCTCAAATATGAAAGCTAATAAAAAGAATAAAAAAGCACATTACAAAATTAATATAACAAACTAAAATTATAATTAAAATTATTAAAGAAAAAAAAATCAAAATAATTTTTCTCAATCACTTTGGCTCAGCTCTCATAAGTTCAGATATCTGAACAATTAGATTTATGTTCGCACCAGATTTGAATTTCTTATTTATGCAAATTGTTGTATTTTTATCTATTTATTATTTTTTTGTTTGTTTGTTTTTGTTTTTTGCATGTGCAAAATTTGAATATTCTTTTACGTTAATCACCAGTAGGACAGAACACAAACGTTTCGGCTGAAAGCCTTCTTCAGTGTGTTTTTTTTTGGTGCGTCATGGTTTTATATACTAAGTCATTTAATAGATTGTCGCACCAAAATAAAATATTAAGTGACAAAAGAACGCAGTGCAAATGGCTTTGTGGTATAAGTTAATAGAAATAAAACACATTTCAGTGAAGCTCCATCAGCCTCATTTGATCTGATGAATTAGACTGAATTGAACTAAAACCCCTCTCAGTCTAAAGGCCAACAGAAGGTCCTGATTGCATGTTTAGCTCATCTGAAACAGGCCACTTTAAAGAGCCGTCTAGCATCATAATAGGTGTCATGGCAACTGAATCAGGCCAATCGGGCTGTCGCCATGGCGATGATCACAGTACTTCACAGGCAGGATGATGAAAGGAAAGAAACGGTGGATAAAATATGTGTGCGCTTAGTGTTTGCATTGGTTTATAATTGAAGGATGTTGGCATTGAAACCCAACAGTGGCAGATAATGATAAACCGAAAAACCTCAGTGTGTCTTAGTGGTCTCACAGTTTAGGTTGCTGTCTTTCGAGCAGTGAGCGACCTGTTGCATCTAGCGACTGCTGCCAAGGGTTGTTGTTGTTATAGTGAATTAAAGCTCGACATGTCCAATGTGTTTGTGATCATGCTGTGGTGAGGTTTGCAAGCGTGTAAGCAGTGCTAAGAGTGTAGCGGGACGGAGGGAGGCGGTGATCCCTTTGTGCCGGGCCTCCTGTAGTCTCCTCCACTGGAATTAATTAGGCTCTTTCTGACAGAAGACACCCTTCAGTCCAGCCCATGTCCTCAAACACACACTAACATCAGCACAGACAGACGGACTATAAAACATCACACCTGGAATGGCAATAAAAGAGGTAAGGACTAATATAACAGACACTGAATCCAGTGTGAATGATCAGGTTTTAGGGTGAGATTATGATGAAATGCCAGTCAGTTGATTTAAGTTTAATGTCTTTGTAATAAATGGATTTTATGGTGATGTTGCATCTGGATTTCAAAAAGATTTATTGATTTGTTTGTTTCGTATCATCGCAAAATGTAAACTAAATTATCGTCCAGCTTTAATCTGTTAAATGTGACTATATGAGACTATGAAGATATTAAGATTATAATACATGATAAACAGTAACATAATGTTATTAAAAACGATTAATTATAATGTTTCGAACTGTAATGTTTGCGTCCGTTTTTTGTAGTATCTGTGTAAACGTAAGTAAATGTAAAAACATATTTAAACAGTATGCCATTTCTAACAATTATGGTAGTTGGAAGTTTATTTCAAAATAGTTTGCATCAAGATATTGTCATTGTATCTTAAATTGAAATGTTTTAACTAAAAAGGTTTAGGTTTTGCTCTGTGGGCGTTTTGAGAATGTTGATTTACTTTGCAACATTTTTTAATACAAATATTTACTGTATCTAATAAGTCGTTTTTTTTTTTTTGTACAAAAATATGTAAATATGATATAAAAAGAAATACATAAACATGGGTGTTTGTGTATTATTCATGTAAATGAGCATAAACTGTTCGCTGGCTTTTGAAGATGTTTCATAGTCCTTAAAGCAGTGAATTAGTCACAGGTTTAATGCCAGTTATTTCTTTTCTATCTCTTCTGTCGACTCACACCAGGAGCTGAGGAGCCGTCAGTTCTGGCAGGGGATTCTGGCAGAAACTCTTGGCTCTCTGGTCTTTGTATCTGCTGTGTTGGGCTCTTTAGTGCCGGGGCCGGACGGGGCCTCCCCGGGGCCCATTTACCCCGCACTGGGTGCTGGTATGGCAACTGTGGTTCTGGGATATTGCTTTGGTGAAATCAGTGGGGCTCAGGTAAAGAAATGTGATTTCTTTCTTTCTTTGTTCTTCTAACTCAACTGGTAGATCATAGTGTTAATAATCAATCTTATGCGTTCAATTCCCAGGAAACACAAAACTGTATAATGATACCTTGAATGCACAGTTTGTCGCTTTGGATAAAAGCATCTGCAAAATAAATGCGAAGAATTGTTTAAAGAATTACTGAAAGTGCAAGAGAATGAATGAGCAAGTAAAAACATGTCGGATGGTTAGTTTAAAGCGTAATTAAGTGTTCTGTTGTTGTTAGGTGAATCCTGCGGTGACTGTGGCCCTGTTGGCCATGCGTAAGGTGGATGTGTTGAGGGCTGTGGTTTATCTGCTCGCTCAGTGTTTGGGTGGGATCCTCGCAGCTGGCCTCATGTACCTCTCTCTGCCCCTGAAGTCCACAGCACAGAACTTCATCAACAAGGTTCAGAGGTTTTCACCGCATTGGACATGCTCTGATCAACATACTCATTTTTTTCACACTGAAATTTCCCGCGGATTTTAATGCTATTAACCATAGGCAGAGGAGCATGTGTAAGGCTGGGGCCTAAGCAGGCTTAGCCTTCCCCTGGCCACGGGGACTTGGGGCAAAAATGCCACTAAATTGGACAAAAATGTCCCTGCACAAACAAGTAAAATCTATTACGTCTGTTGCTAACAAAGTGAATATGAATAGACAGTCTCGATTGCGGCATTAAATTAAGATCTGTTCATGTTGCACCATATTTCATTTTAGGCGTTTTTACAGTGTTATAAGAGATTCATTTAACAGTGTATACAGCTTCAGTGATTATAACCATAGTTTTTTTTTTTTTTTTTAGAGTGCTTAAATTCGCGATAGATCAATGTTAGTGATAATGTCACTTTCTATAGCCTATATAATTTATTCGCTGTTTGAATAATCGTGGAAAGGAAACGTTTAAAATTTTTTCAACATTTTATTAAATTGTAATCACGTTAAATACAAATTCAGTCCCATTAAACTTTTTTTTTTTAGCCTACATGACACCCATGTCTGGTCCTTGCCTAAAAAGACAGGTTTACGATGTTTAATACATTAGGCTGCTTTTATAGCCTTACCCTGGAGTTGGTTCACCCTCCGCCTATGCTATTAACCCTATAAAGCCTACTATTTCATATTTCATACACACATTTCTAAGGCCTCTAAATTAGCAAACCTGTTGCACACAATCTACTGCATCCCTCTGTTACACTTTATTTTGATAGTCTACTTCAGACAGTCTGCTAACTATAAGTAACTAGTACATGTCAACTAGCGGTCATTAGAGCATTAGTAGGCTGTCTGCTTAATATCTGCTAACACTTAACAGACATTCTACTGACTATAAGTAACTTTGCAAATGCATGTCAACTTATTCTACTAACCCTAACCCTAACCCTAACCCTAACCCTAACCTAGCAGTCTACTATTCTGTAATGAGAGTTAGTTGACATGTAGTTGCAAAATTACTACAGTTAGTAGAATGTCTCAAGTGGACTATCAGAATAAAGTGAAACCATGCCTTATGTCGTCTGCTTGATAGTTTATACATTTTTTAATCAAGTAAAAGTCATTTTATTATAATTGAAAAAATTGTCTCCCTTCAGGTTGTGGTTCACATGTCTTTTTGACTTTAAAGTAAGCATAAGAATAACTTTTATATTATTATTAATATTTAAAGAGGAACACTTAATGAACTGAAGCAACTTAGGTTTACTTAATTATCCAAATGCATTTTTTTTATTTTTATAAAAATGTAAAAATGTGAGCATCAAATATGATATATTAGGCTTTTGAGGACGTTTATTGTTCATATCTCAGTCATCATTGTATTGCATTACATTATGTGTTTTGCCTCACAATAAAAACTACAGAGCTTTGATCATGAAACTAAGCATCTAAATATCTTAATATGACATATTATTGAGAGATATAGTGTGACAACTGATATTTATATGTATTTTATGTAAGTAGTCTGTTGTACTGTTATGAAGATCTCACTGATTTACATTACAAGCTACCAGAGTTTCATCTTACTTTTTGGCCATTTAAATATCAGCATCTGCACCAAACTGCATAATTTCATTCATTTTGGACCTCTGAATAAAATATAGGTGTTTTTTCCGCCTCAAGTATGAGCTCCATATTCTATAGCATACTATATGAGCCATAAAAGCCTGATGTATCAAATATGATACAAAACATAAAACACATATGCAAACTTAAAAAAATAAAATATATCCCATTACGCAAATAGATTTGTCTGACTATTATTTCATATGTTTGTATAATATATTTAATATATTTACAGTGCTAATAATTACAGTATGGAAAGAGTTAGAACTGTGTTTGTTGGACGAGTATGTTGTTGCAGCACTAAATCTCCTACTGTTTTAAATAGAAATTAAGCAATTTCTAAAAAATTAGATACAGGTTTGTGTTGAGAATTATGCTCTTTAGGGTTCTTTTCCAGTTCATAGAGATACAGAGATGACACTCAATGTTAACATCAATCAATCAATCAATCAATCAATCAATCAATCAATCAATCAATCAATCCTTCTCATATCCTTCTCTGAAGGTCCCAGTGGATATGAACGCAGGTCAAGCTCTTGGGATGGAGATGCTTGCCACGTTTCTCCTGGGGTTCACTGTATTTTCTGTGGAAGATCAACGCAGGAGAGAAATAAATGAACCAGGGAATTTGGCCATTGGATTTGCTGTGACCACTGCCATCTTTATCGCTGTAAGTGTGTGCAAATATGTGAGTGCTCTGGATGTGGAATGTAAACTTGCTGATATGTTTTGATGTGTCCATGTTTGGTGTACACTGCTATATTATCATTTTACTATTACTGTTATTTTTGCATAATATACCTCATCAAACTTGTATGGCAGCTTCTGCTGCAATCTGCATTTATGTAACTGGCAAATGTTTGTATCCAAAGTGACTTACAATATATTCGAGCTATTTATTTTATTACTAAACTACCAGTCAAAAGTTCAGAGTCAGAAAGATTTTCTTTTACTATAGAAATTAAAACCTTTATTCAGCAAGTATACATTAATGTATACAACTTTACATTAAATTGATTGAATTACAGTAAAGACATTTACAATGTTACAAAAAAATTCTGTTTCAAATAAATGTTGTTGTTATGAACTTTACCTGAAAATAAAACAATTTATCTTGGTTTCTACAATAATATTAAGCAGCACATCTAGCATATTGCTAGTGCTTTACAGTCGAGCTAAAGGAACACTGAATGTAGTGTCCTTTTGTCAGCAAATTTTAATTAGATTTAATCAGATTATTTTTACACAAATAATGATCCCTTTATTCTGTCCTTCCTCTCCATGTATTATTGCAAATACACATAATGATAATAATTAATATTTTTTGTGTGTGTGGATTTAGGGGAGGTTTTCTGGTGCCAGCCTGAACCCAGCTCGCTCTCTTGGTCCCGCTATAATCCTTGGATATTGGGAACATCACTGGGTAAGCAAAGCTAAACTATTTTAGGCAGCTCTTTTGATTCATTTTTGTAAAATTTTACATTTCTATGTAGCTAATTAGTACGTTTATGTGGACCCTTTTCACAGACATTGCTGCTGCATTACTTTTAAAAGTAACTTTCCCCAACATTGTTCTTTCATGGTCTCCCATGTATTTTAAAAGGAGTTTACCCTGTGGTTTACTTCTGCAGTCCAAACTATAGAAATCGGAAAAGAGTTAATAGCATTGCTAGCACACAAGTAATGAGATGAATATCGATGTGAAAGGTTATTTTTTGTTTTTACCAGTTTTTAAAATGCTGTGTATCTATGCTTTCTGTTGTTTTCAGGTCTACTGGATTGGTCCAATATTAGGTGCAGTCCTGGCTGGAGTGTCTCATGAGTTCATCTTTGCCCCCAGTGCGTCCAGACAGAAGCTGGTGGCATGTTTGACCTGCAAGGACATTGAGATTGTGGAGACGGCCAGCGTGTCTCGATCGTCCCTGTCCACTGTCACACAGAGCGCCATGAGAAACAAACAAAGCAACAAACTGGAGCACAGCTAAGCTCACATTCAGCAGATTAAGAATGCAGGTTTTTACATTTAGTCACAAACAACCAATCAATGGCTCTTATTCATGAAACAGAACGAATCTGTGTAGATTCTTCATAACCATTCTTACATGAATTGCACCATGCAAGTAGAGATAGAAGAATTTTTTTTTTTTAAGATGAACAGACTGTTGAATATTTAGACAGAATATTAAAAATAGAAAAGAAAGTTTGTGTACAACAGTTTTTTTTTTAAAGTAAAGCTTTGATCATGGTGATAATTCAGAAACCTTGGAAATTTGCATATCACATATGATACAGCGTGGTTTAGAGGATCAACCAGCACATTAACATCTAATATTCCATAAAAGTCTATAAATATTCTATAAAAATGTTTTCATATTAGAATGTTCTGTTGTGGATCAGAAGTACTGCCTAGTACTGTATTAAGCTGAATGCTGTGTGTACAAAACCCTCAGCTTGCACATGGGTAGATATAAAAGTGCCAAACATATGCCTATGTGGCTTGAGCTTGCTATTATGGTTCAGTAATATTACATACTTTTTCCTAAATCCACTGTTAACCAAATAACTGCAGAATTTCGGTGTGAATTTCATTTCATGGCTATAGTTGAATGTGTTTAACAGCTTTTAAAGTGTTATATACTGTATGCCAGTGTGTTTGTTGATAGTGTTATTACATCTTTTGTTGAATTAAATATTTGGAGCAAACTTTTGACTTTCAGATTTATGAATAATGGGATTATTAAACTCTTCCTGTACTTAAATCATATCAAACTATAATCTTGTGTAAATTATTTCAGACAGGAGTACAAGCACACCCGCACATAGGCTATACAATAACCTCTGGTTTTTATTTCCTTACATAACACAAAAATGTTTTCTCACGTTTAGAATGCTATGCTACAAATTATTCTGATCCACATTTCTACTTGTATAATTGTAGCAGAATGTAATAAACTCTAATATTACATAGTTTTGCTTCCCTGTGTTCTTATAGAAAGCATGTTGAACATGCTAATGCACAATGTTCAGTGGCAATATTCTCATATCATCCCTTTTTATGCATATAAATTTGCAAACGCACATTCAAGTTCACAAATGCACACAGACAGTATGTTGTGTTTGGCATTCATGCTAGAATATTCATGCAGAAATCATACATTGCAGCTATTAATAACACACACATGCACTTAAACAATGAAGAACATCCACACAGTGCCAGCCAGCATTTTGTTTTGTTCAGCATGCATGTGTATGAGTGTGAGTGTGTCTGTAAGTGAGGGAGTAAAACAGATGAGATCAGCGATCCTAATTCACCATCAGCTCCTCTAACAGAGGGATTTTCCAGGGCTTTATCCGGCTATGAGGCCCCCACCCCTCCACAACTGATCTGCTCCGCACACAATACAAACCTCTGCCTAATCACTTCTGCCCTGAACAAATCAGAACCACCAACAGCACTCAATCATATATCCATGAACCACACTGCATAGATTAAAAAAATAATAATAAATAAATATAAAATAAAATAGAGACAGACAGACAGACAGACAGACAGATACATAGATAGATAGATAGATTACGCTGGTAAACAATGTTACTCTTTTTCGTGACCATGAAGATTTAAGGTTTCAGGTTTTAAAACTTGACTGATGAGTGTGAGCCAGACTGCAGCTCAAACCCGAGAGACAGATAAGAGATGTTTTCACATGTTAGCTTCATGCTCTGAGCAACAATGGCTTTCCTGTGCTCAGGGATTTCGCTGCATGTATCTGAACACTGTTGGATCTGTCATATCTGTCAGCGCAGGGCCTCTCTTGAGCCGCGGGATCGGATGGACATTGTGCATGTGCAGATGCGTGGCATTATTCTGAGGATGTGCGTTGTGTGTGTTTTCTGCCTGTGTGTGAGTTCAAGTCAGCACTAACTCGCCCGTTAAACCTAAATCCACATTAAGTTCTGATAAAAATCCACAAATTTCCTGATTTTTGTAAGGTTTTAGAAAGCATATTTTAATGAGACATTTCATGACCTCAAATTCTGCCTCACCAAAATCTGATTTGTGGATCTGTTTTGTACTTTAGGCCTAAAAAATATACATCCCCATCACTTTGAGCCCTCCTGTCTTAATCTCACTCTCTTTGAGTTTAATGGAGAGAGAAGTGAGTGGCGTGTGCTTGATATGGGATGCCCCCTTTAGCTTCTGCCTCTCGGGGGGATTATGTCGTCACGCTGGGCCCCGAGGCCATTATAAATGCCCCCTATGGCCCCTTTGTGGTCCGTCAGACCAGCTCTACTAGGTGTGGGCAGGATATGCTCCGTAATCTCTTCTGTGTCGCTCATCTAGAATTAGCCGTGTAGATTTAGCCTTTAGTATCGATGTTCAGGTCTCTCTGACAAAACCCTCCAAATTGTCTGATAACTCCAAATAAGCTTCGTTTTTTTTTTTTATTTTAGTTGGATCTCATAAATCACAATGTGGGAGTTCCGCTCTATGATGTTCTGGCGGGTGGTGTTCGCCGAGTTTTTCGGCACCATGTTCTTCGGGATGGGCGCAGCGCTACGCTGGACCTCCGGGCCGTACCATGTCTTCCACACTGCCCTCTGCTTCGGTTTTGCTGCTACCAATCTCATCCAATCCATCGGCCACATCAGCGGAGGACACATCAATCCAGCCGTCACCTTCGCCTACTTAGTCGGCTCTCAGATGTCCTTTTTCCGAGCTTTCTTCTACATCTGCGCTCAGTGCCTGGGGGCCATGGCAGGAGCCGCGGCCCTTTATGGAGTTACACCCAACAACATGAGAGGCACACTGGCACTTAACACGGTAAGAGTGACCCCAAAAATAATTTTATTTTATTTTGTAAAAAAAATGAATAATTGTTTTTATTTTATAAATCTTAATTGTTATTTATTTAATAAATGTTATTATGATTTTGTATTTATTTATTTATTTATTTATTTGCACATTTTGAGTTCAAATGTGTTTTAATGGAAAATCAATTTATCTAATAAATTTGATGTATTGAAATCTTATTCATTGTATTCAGTACATATATAGAAGCACACAGTACTGCGCTAACAGGCCCCTACAGAACTGTATATCTATGTTGCAGTCTTATAAATCTTTATGAATAACTTTTTGTACCTGTTTATGTCTCTGCAGCTGCAGCCCGGCATGAGTCTCGGCATGGAGACTACAGTGGAGGTGTTTCTCACCTTGCAGTTGGTGGTTTGCGTTTTCGCCGTCACAGATGAGAGGCGAAACGGCCGTCTGGGTTCTGCCGCTCTATCCATTGGCTTCTCTATCACTATGGGCCACCTGATGGGGGTGAGAATGAATATTTTAGTATTAGAATAAACTTTTTTGAGTATTTTAAGTGTGCAGTACACCAAACATGTACCCTGTTTGTCTTTGAATCAGATGTACTACACTGGAGCTGGCATGAACCCAGCTAGATCTTTCGCTCCTGCTGTCATCACGAGGAATTTCATCAACCACTGGGTAAGAAACGCAAAGTAAAGTACTGAAATTACAGGAAAAAAATATTTAGTGACTTTCTTTTTCTCTTCTGACAGGTGTACTGGGTGGGACCTATGATTGGTGGTGCTATGGGTGCCATCCTGTATGATTTCATACTGTTTCCCCGTATGCGGGATCTCTCCGAGCGGCTAGCTACTCTCAAGGGCAGCCGACCCCCAGAGGCCGAGAACCAGCAGGAGACCCGCGGGGAGCCCATCGAGCTGAAGACTCAAACCCTATAAACCTGCTAAGAACCTGTGGACCGAAATCTGGCTCTACCTCACCGGACCGTCTCACCTCAGTTAATAAACTCCCACACTGAGGGTCACACATCCATGCGAAAACCATTAAGGGAGCTGAAATGAGTACAATACTTTGTTTAGTATTCAAGGTTTGTTGCTAATTTCAATGCAGGGCAGGGGGCGGAGCTGAGGCAGGGGTTCAGGTGGGTGTGGGCGAGGTTTAGGGTGTGGGATGGGCTAGAGCTGTTTATTTAGGCATGCTTTTCGCTTTTCATCTGACTTCACTTTCACAATTCATTTTCAATTTCGTATTCTACAACACCAAGATGTGGATGTATGCAACTTAACCAGGGTTTCACACTTTTTTTTTTTTTTCCTTTTTTTTTTTAAATATCGGTGAGAGTTATTGTGGGTGTGCAAGTGAGTGCAAGTGTGTGCACCCCCCCCCACCCCACCCCCCCATTGGTAAAATTAGGAGTAGATGTGGGAGAGGGGTTAGGTTTAGGGGTGGGGTTAGGATTAGGCAATCAGGTAGAGACTTGAATGCGGGGGGTAATAATTTGGCAGGGGGGTCAAAATTGAACACAACACCGTCTTTGCCGCTAGTCTTTTCAATTACTTCTCAAGTTTACAGTGTCTGTGTTGCCTTTCATTAAATCTTGTTTGAGGATAACATCCATGACTGGGTTTTTTCTTCTTTCTTATTTTTACGGTACTCGAAGACACCCCAAAGTGTATTGTTTGCAATGATATTCCATTCACCTTGATGTTCACACAAACCACCCGTGGACTGAGCTGTTTTAAACACAGCCGGTCTTTGCAATTACTTCTCAAGTTTACAGTGTCTGTGTTGCCTTTCATTAAATCTTGTTTGAGGATAACATCCATGACTGGGCAAAAAAAGCTATATGAATCATATCTGAATGCAAATAAATACATGAAAAAGAAGAGGCTCTTTGTATGTACCACATGCACACACGCTACATTTTGCTTAAGAGTATGAATGATGCAGGAACTAATATTAACACCAGATGGCCCTGTACAACAGCTTGTGATCTCAGAACATTCAGCTGCCAGTAGAGTTTTATTATGGCGGGGGTTAATGAGAGATAAAGTCATTTAGGAATAGAAACTGGGAACAAGAAAAATGACCAGTACCTGTTTACAGTAAAACAGAATGGTAAAACCGTTATTACCGGGAGACAAAACACAAACTCAAGTCTCTCTAGGGAAAACGGATCAGAAATATTGATGACTCATCTTGCTCTACAATTTCTTGTCCAATAAAATTCTGTCTATAATGAATGCCCCTCCCCCAATACTTGAGCAGTTTATCAAGTGAAAGGAATTTCCATTTTGTTTTATACTATATAGTAAGAAATTACATATTTTAATGTCGTTTATGTGTAGGCTACTTAGTATTACTATTAACTGATATTTGATGGAGACCCGGTTTCTCACGACACAGCGCCGCCATCTTGAAACGATCAACAAGGAGCGCCTAAAAATGTAAGTCCAAACATTATGTGCACCAGTAACCTTGTGTGTGGACTGCTGAGCATATATTAATCTTAAACAAGTTTTACATGTTTTCACAATCATTTTGTAGAGAACTATTTAGAGTTATAAGTCATGGGGATTGTTTGTTTATGCCACCACCCTACCTGTTCATTAGTCTCCGCCAACTGACGGATCATAAAACTCGGAAAGCCTTTAATAAAACCGATTAACAACTTTACAAACAATAACTACAGTAAATATTAACATAAATACAGTAAATCAAACTAAATGAAAGGACTAAACGGACAGATAGAGATGATATCAAATTAGTTATTGTACATTTGGTAACTCAGAATAAAATCGATATGATTTAATAACACATTTATGATTTGAATAATTTGTTGCTACTTTTAAATGACCATCAATTGAGAAAGATGCCTTTTGTCCACAGCATCTGGCAGTAGGGACTTACAGAAACAGCTTTTAGTAGTATAATATATATTTCTAACTGCGACACCGATTTCCCTAAATATGGTCTGGGTCAGGATCGTAAATATGGTCAAAATCTGCCAGTATTCATTTTCCAACTTGACATGCAGGTGGTGCACAAGAGAAATGCCTATTATCCTGAGTTGTCAGAAAAACAAAAGAACTGCACAATATAATGTGAACGCATGCACAGTGCATAAACGTTTCATCTGCTTGGAGGAGGACTGTTTGTAAAGTCGTTCACAGGTGCTCATTTGGATTATAAGGTTTGAGGCTTCATGCATAAAACTTCCTGTAGTTTCCATAGTGATAGTTTGCCTACTCACAAAAATATAAAAAGACCTAATGCCTTCCATTGCCTTAATTTGCATAGGTTTGTATGCTCGTCCATGAACTCTTGGATTCACTCCAGCTCTTCCTTTGAAGCAGTTGTTAAACTGCCTTCGGTTATTCATTGCAAGCACATGTATACTTCCGTGTCTCTCAATGAATTTGTCTGCAGAAACAAAAGAAGCTCCAAAGAAGAAACACAAACTCAACTGACAAGTTGAAAACATACAAACTGACTATAAATATAATCATATGAACCATATAACAATGCATCAGGGTGGCAAATAAAAGAAACTCTTGATGGGATTCTTTAAGAAAGCAGTAAAACATATACAAACTTAAAAATAACCACATTAGATAAGCTCAGTTTTTGCAAATTGACTTTATTACATGTTTTGCATGTTCTGGTCTTATGGCTTTCACTGTAAGGTATTGTCTTATTTTGAGTTGAGTGTCTCAGGGCAGATTAATGAAAACACTGTTCTTGTGAAAACAAACCGATTGTCCTGGCAATATGTCAACGTGTGCTGTTCGAACGTCCCATCAGTCAAGACTTTTCTCAAGTTTTCCTGCTGGCATTTTGTCCTGTAGTGTCATTTGTGGAGTGATACCAAAAGCAACCACCGACATCTGTCACAATACTCTTTCTTTTGTCCTTTCAGCAGACCAAAACAGAGTCTAAAAAGCATCACAGATGAGACCGAATTAGAATACGATTAATACTCAATGTTTCAATGTCTATTTCCTCATGATTATTCACAGGCGAGCTACAGCGCATCTTGAATCCATGTGTTACTGAATGCTAGATTAATCTCATTACATACAATCTATGTGGAGCTACTTAAGATTGCGAGGAATCTTGAGGAAAGAGAAACTACAGGAATGGAAGAAACATTTGACAGAGGTGATGCACAGTGATAAGCAGAATTACAAATCCGTTGCAATGCTACATTTCTAGAAAAGTTATCTATTCTTGGAAAAAGTTTGGTTAAAAAAAATTCACATATTTTCGCTCGGATAGAGGGAAGCACATTTGTGTCATGAGAACAGCTATATAAAAGAAAAATTGGAGAAGTCTCTAAGGCTTTGTGCTTTACAGATATAACTGCAACCATCCAACCTTACAAACCTGTCAATCTTAGCGGTATATATATATATATATATATATACACACAAAACCGTTCAAACGTCTGGGGTCAGAAACGTCTTTTTGAAAGAAATGAATACTTTTATTCAGCCAGGATGCATTCAATTGATAAAAAGTGGAAGATTTATAATTTTATAAAACATTTCCATTTGAAATAATCTTGTTCTTTTGAACTTCTGTTCATCAAAACATCCTTAAAAATATTTGCTCAAAAATATTAAGCAGCACAACTGTTTTCAACATCAATAATGAGAAGAAATGTTTCTTGAGCAGCAAATCGGCATTTTAATGAATATTTCTGAAGGATCATGTGACACTCAAGACTAATGATGTACGAGTAATGATGCTGAATTTTAAAATATATTCAAACAGAAAACAATTATTTTAAATTGCAATAATATTTCACAATATTAGAGTTTTTACTGTATTTTTGATCAAATAAATGCAGCCTGGGTGAGAATAAGAGACTTCTTTCAAAAACGTAAACAAATCTTAGACCCCAAACTTTTGAACTGTCGTGTGTGTGTATAATCTCTAATTTCTTCTCATTCATTGGATTCATCTGCATTACAACCCTGCAATCCATAATTTATTCATCTAATATTGGTTATTCAACAATCTTCTACCAATAATGACAATAATATAGTTATTAATCATAAAGAGTAACCAGTCAGAGTAAAAGTCCATAAACTTAGAGATGATGAAAAGCTGAAAAACTCGAAGCCCTTTGTATTCGCCCCCAGTCTCAGGCTGATGATGTCACAGTTCCCGGTGCCAAAATGATGATGTTCTAGTGCAATTTCAGCATACTCAGTGGGTCCCAGTGGCCTGATCTACAGGCGGTCGGCGTGGAGCTGATGAGGAGGGATCTGGATGAAGGCTGTGCTGGGGCCGCCTCCGATGGAGGGGAGGGCTGTGGGGACCGGGGTGTTTGTGGCGGAGGAGGGCCCGGGGGTGCCTGGAGGGTACATGTAGCTCAGGAAGCCTGGCGAGGGGGCGTAGGGATACTGCTCGAAGGCTGAGGAGGCATACTGAGTGTAGGCAGTGCTGAAGTCAAGGTAAGGGGTCGTGGCGTTGGAGGTGACCTGTGCGGGCAGAACCAGACTGGGTTGCAGGAAGGCCTGAGGGTAAACATACGGCTGGCTGAGTCTGCAAAGACAAACAGAGAGAGAGAAAGAGAAAGAGAGAGAGTTGACTATTAACAGATTATCAGATCACAAAGGCAGCAATTTAAGTAATTAAATATACGTGCTGTGTGTTTCATAGCGAAGCACAGCACTGTGTTCATTTACACATGAGCAGCTCATGATCTGGTGGTTTTAGCGTCTCTTGTCACAGTAAATAATGCTCCATACAAACTGCATCGCTGCGTCTGCTCGGAGTTATTAATGTGAGTTGCTCGGAGCTGCTTTAATGTGAATTTGCTGCAGCCATCTTCCCAAACTGATCACTTATCAAAAGAAGAGAAGCTTTGGGTCTCTCTGCGTTTTTCTTTTTTTTTCTCCATCAAAATAAGTTTCATGGTTTAAGGTTTATAAATGAATCAAGACATAAATATTAGTATTGTAATTTTACAGTTGCAATGTAAAATAAAAATGAGTATTATATTATTTTTCTTAAATACTCACTTTTCAGTGAAATAATACAATAGGTATATTTTTTATTTTGTTTTTAATAATAATAATAATTTTGCAAAGTTGTGCAACACTACAAACAAGCACAGCAAACCTGTTTTTTTTCTCTACATTTTACAGTTGTAATGTAAAATATTATATTATTTTTTCTTAAACTATTTTTTATTTTACAGTGAAATATGACAATAGTAATATTTCTTTTTTGTTTTCATTTAGTAGTAGTAGTAATGAAAATATAAAACCATTAATAATAATGATATATTATATTTTTTTACAGTTTAGTGTATACAGCACTCATTGCTAGAGTACATTTATGATACACATACATATATAAGTCATTGCATATACTGTATATCAATTATAGTTGCTATACTATATAGTTACTCATTGACAAATAAAATATGGGCTCTTCGTATCATAGTAAACTTCTACAGAAAAGTCATGTAGTTTCTTACTAAGAGTTTTATATATATATACACACACACACACCCACACACACACACACACACACACATACAGTTGGTATAGGAAAGGGTTAAAGCTTAACTCA
>NW_015537979.1:1404981-1442436 GCF_001515605.1 Sinocyclocheilus anshuiensis | reverse complement strand
CCTTTGCTTACACAGGGTATAACAGCTGCCCTTCAAAAAAAAAAAAAAAAACAGGCTGTAAATGACTGATCAGACTTCATTGATCTGAGCTTATGCACTTCAGTTTCTCAGTGCAAAAAAAATAAAATTATATATATATATATATATAATTTATTTTGCACTGGGGAACTGAAGTGCTAATTGAAAGAAAACAAATTGACAAAAAGATTGAATCTAATTTGAGATTTACAAGCAAATTTTAAAATGTTAAATTAGGTAAAGGATTTTTAGCACAGCGCAGGGTTAAATCTTTAAATATTTGAATTTCATTACAGATAAAGACAAACTGAATGCATTGAAACTCTGAAATATCATTATATCCAAAAGAAATTAATCTGAATCAAGTTAAATGGTGTTTTTATAACAAAATGATGAAACGTTTCTCACAGTATACATAGGGTAGAAAATAGAAAATAAAGGAAATAATATTTTCTTATTATTTACCCAACCTCTCACAATGAGTATTTGACAGCCACTTCTCTTCCTTATATGGTCACAGGAGAGAAGTGCAGCCTTTTGTAAGCACTCACATAGTTGAGTAGACTATACTGTATATCAACAACAGAGCAACTGTACTTACACTTTAAATTGTTATAAAAAAATACAAAAGAAAGAAAGAAATATTTTTTTCTGAGATTAAAAGCACTTTTCACGATGTCATAGCATAACTTACAGTAATTACTATACAGTATGTTACATTTTTATTTTTCTGTATAGCTACGTATTTAATAAAACTGCATTTCTGTATCACGCACTACACTGTAAAAATAAAATGAGACACAAATATACAGTACAAGTGTTCAGAACTACATGGTAGCCTAATCTGACAGATAAAATGGCTAAACTTCAACGAGCTTAAAAGTGCAGAGAGATTTGTTTGACATGCATAGAATCAAATATAAGACGGATATATCAAAGACATCAGAGGGAGATCGGCTATCCATGGATTTAAGCTGAATTCACACCTTCTTTTGCCTTTTTCCTTCTTGCTAAAGTTCCTCCAAGTTTTCCAAGAAAAGTTTCATCTTTTTTCCTGGAGGAAGGCGACTTCGGAGATTTTGGTGAGGACGGTGATTTCTGCGGCGAAGAAGCCATTTGATAAGCAACAAAATAAATGCGCCTCTTATCTAGACGTGCAGAGCGAATAGCTGATTTAAAGTTGTGGAGACTTCTTAAATTCCACCAAACGGAAGTGGAATTCCAAACATTCGTGTAATGACTCTCTCTTGCTTCCCTTCTGCACGAGCGTTTCCCAGACTAGTCCCGCCCTGACTGACTGAACGCTACTTTCGCTTTATTGTCTTTTCTTATCAGAGTCTGTTTTTCTTTATAATCTCTTATCTCCATTATATGGCGTAATATACTGTAAAAGTCATAGCAGTTAGTTTTCTTTGATCACAAGCTCACAATATGAAATGGGAGCATGGAGTAGATGTTGTTGCACACTAAATTCTATAATTTAAAAAATGTTGATTTATTAAGAGTTTATCAATACCATTCTCTAATCACTTAAATGCCTTTAAATGAGTAGTTCACTTACAGAACAAAAATGTACAGATAATGTGCTCACCCCCTGTCATCCAATATATTCATGTCTTTCTTTCTTCGGTCGTAAAGAAATTATGTTTTTTGAGCAAAACATTTCAGGATTTCTCTCCATATAATGGACTGCCCCTGAGTTTGAACTTCCAAATTGCAGTTTAAATGCAGCTTCAAAGGGCTCTGAACGATCCCAGCCGAGGAACAAGGGTCTTGTCTAGCGAAACGTTCGGTTATTTTCTACACATTTTTTTTACAATTTATATACTTTTTAACCTCAAACGCTAGTCTTTTCTAGCTCTGCGTTTAACAGTTAGGGTATGTCGAAAAACTCCCATCTCATTTTCTCCTCCAACTTAAAATGTTTAATACATTTTTCAACTAGACTTATTTTATTGTTTCTTTCTGTGACATTTCTATATAGCAGGACAAATATAGCAATGACTCAAGTCTGAAAATGAAAAAACAAGATACATGAGCAAGAAGAACATTAGTTGCTATATATACGGGAACTATACATCTTAGGTTTTTCATTTAGGTTGTCATTATTTCTTTAACTTGATCACTACTATTGCAAATATTACTCTTCTATGAGTACCAGGGTAACCAAGACAGCAAGCTGAAATGAAACACTTGAGAGAAAGAAAGAAAAAAAGAAAGAAAAATAAAATTCAGGACCTTCAGCGAGATTGTTAAGAAAGATGCAAAAGCTGTTTTCAGCAACTGTCCGTGACCTGTGCTGCTTCCTCAAGACACCTAATAATTCATTTACACTGATTAACCACCAGGCATATTGTTTATTTATTTACCATCTTACTGGAGTGCTATACTTGTTGCTGTTACTTTGTATTAGAGCATTTGTTTCTTTATAACCGTGGTTCTATAACGCCTTAAAGGAAGCAATCATTACACTTTTACTCATCATTTAGCCATGACTTGCTACTTACGCCTCTAAAACTCATTTAGTACAATGAGAAGCTTGGCCTGACAAAGATCCCATTCAGTTCGTAAGCCTTTTCTCCTTCCCTCTGATACAATTATCTTCACAAAGCCATGTAAACAAGCAGCACAATGGACACAGCCTTGCCCTGGGCTGTCATTAGAGCAGATTTTCCATGCAGTCATGCTCTAAAATCTTATGCACGGTCCTTTTGGAGACTGGGAGGAGCCCATGTATAACTCTTTCACTGCAAAACAAGACCACCGCTCTGCCTTGACACATAGCCCTTAGCCTTTCTTCCTAGCTTTTATCACAGAGCCATGAATTTGAATAGATAGAGTCTGATATGAATGCACAATAAAAGAATTTGTAGAGTTTGTGTTATGTTTCCCAAGGATTTCTGGGATGAGCAAATATAGTGTTCTTATTCAGTCTTTCAGTGCTAAAATAAACTGTGGTGCTTTTTTAAGGACTAGCAGAGGATAAAAAAGCGTTTCATATTAAATGATGATTGTGCGTTTTTTTCTGGTGTTTTTCAAGTCATTATGTCCGCCTCATCGTTCGATGCAATATCCACTTCATTTTATTTTTGAATGTTAATAGTTGTGTTGTGCATACATACTATTCAAATGAAAACATGAAATCTCGCAGGTTCAATCTTTAGCTGTAATGTACTATACAAGAGAGGACAAAAGCAAGGAAACAACCAGGACTATTGACCTCTGGAACAGCTTTTAGGTTACGGTACACAACAAGCCCCCCTCTGTATTTTCAATTTGCCGAATGACAGTGTGGGGTCAGACTGTGAGTTCTTGACACCTTCACTGTGAGGTCAATACTTCACTCTTCCACATGCCATTTTCTGCCACAGTGAAGAGCCTGAAAGAAGCCTTATGAACACTTTCACATCATACATAACCCGTATGTCATGAGTCACACTTGTCTCTGAGGATGTGAAGTTGTTGCACAAACAAACTCGTGGAGGATGCATTACTATACATATGGAATCCACACCTGGACAAACGCAACACAGATGTCAGGATGTTGTTCTCATTTAACATTAATTCCAACCAAGCAGGCCTTAATGCTGCTTTATCCTCCAACTGGAGTTGGGATATTATGAAATAAGTGGAGATATGATACAGAAACTTGTTGAGTAGCGTAAACTAGAAGCTGTTCCAGAGGTCAATAGTCCTGGTTGTTTCTTTGCTTTTGTTCTCTCTTAGTACATTACAGCTGAAGATGGAACCTGGGAGATTTCATGTTTTCATTTCAATAGTCTTAGCCGGAAAAAAATGTATTCCGACATGCACAACACAACTATTAGCATTCAAAAATGAAATGAAGTGGAAATTGCATTGAATGATACAGAAAACAAATGACTGACTGAATATAGGCACCTGGATTATTATATACTATAAGCACCTGGATTATATATAATTCTTCTGTTTATAGATGTAATTTTTGTTTATTGCGGACATAATGACTTAAAGATGGGCCACAAAAACACACACACACACACACACACACACACACACACACACACACATATCTGGAACTAAGGATTTGGAATTACCTTGAAGTTTTTCTAAGATTTTTAAACATGAAACATTTCTTATTATGATCAATGTTTAAAACAGTTGAGCTGCTTAATATTTTTGTGCAAACTGTGATTTTTTGTAGGATTCTCTAATGATTGGAAGTATAAAATATAAGTTCAAAAGAACAGTATTTATTTGAAATATAAATCTTTTGTAACATCATAAATGTCTTTACTGCCACTTTTGATTAAAATAATACATCCTTATTACTTCCTACATCTTACTGACCCCATACTTTTTTGAACAGTAGTGTAATGAAACTGTAACATTAATAAACATGGTGTATTATAAGTGCAGCTACTCTGTTCTTCTAACTGACCTGCTCACTGATCTCATTAATATTTCCTATGAATTTCTGCCTGATGATATCACAGACAAACATCATAGTAAACTGAAGCACTACAGAGAGAGAAAGAAAGAGAGACCAGAGGCTGCTACCCACAGCTCAGACCCATGAGACACCGTCAAAAACAAAGAGGAACCCAGAGGGGCCGCCGACACTGAGCTCAAAATATTGAAAACACAAAGCCGGCAACATCCTCATATACAGCCGAAGACACTCACACATCTGCAGCAGCATACACTTCCCTTCATACACACACATACACAGCTGTAGTGTCATTCGTCTGCCAGTCCCTCGCTGCATGGCGTCCTGGGCTGAAGGATGATTTATAGGGACTGACAGTGGCTTTGTGGAGTAGGCAAATCAACAGAGTCTGCCGTCCTTACTGACCCTATTCATCCTAGCAAATGCTAATGCAGACAGGGAAATAGAGGGATTGAGAGAGATGAGGAGGAGGAGAGAGAGAAACAGAGACGAGGCAAAATAAAAAAAGACCAAAGTTGACAAGGGTGTGAGGACTGACAAAGTAGGGTGAACTGATAGCTACAAATTAGACGGAAATGATTGCATGTCTTCAGCTCTTCCAAAACCTAGTGTGCTGCCTGCATAGACAGCTGCCTTCTAACCCTTAGATGAACTTGTCAGGTCTTGGAGCCTTTATAAATGGGCTGATTTAAAAAAATAAGGGGTAATGAAAATTCACCCTATTTATTTTTTGATCTTTTTGTGAAAGATTCAACTAGGCATGTTTAATTTTATTTAATGTCAAATTTCTTTTTTGACCTCATAAACTTTAAAGGGGTCATATGATGCGATTTCAATTTTTCCTTTCTCTTTGGAGTGTTACAAGCTCTTGGTGCATAACTCCGGACGCTCCTTCGTCGAATCCGCCGGCCGTTCCTCACTCAAGCCCGCCTGCCTCTGCTCATCACTCTAGGCCTCCGGCCTCTGCTCACTAAAGGCCGCGCGCGGTGTGTGACGCTGTTTCGTTGTGAAAGCGAAACTACTGAACCTTAAACCGCATAAACACATTACACCAAATACACAAAATAATGTTCTTTTTAGCAACATCATATGACCTCTTTAATAAAAATATAACTGTCTTCTGGTGAAATGACAATCAACTGCAAACTCACATTCAGATTGGCTTCTATCCAATCATCTGACGGACAGAACCAAGTCCCAATTTTTTTTACATTTTTTCTTTTTTGATAATCTGTTTCACTCGGATGTATGTCAATACAGAAGAAAAGGACTTACAAGATCTTTTTGGGTTAAACTGCAACTATAACAATAAAATATATCAATATAAGAATAAAGGGAGACATCCAAAACGTGCAGTGCTGGTAAACTCCAGGACTTCATTGAGAACCACTGCTTGAAGGCAGCTTCCTAACGAAGCTGTAGCCTCATTAGTGACAGAGTCTACATCTACATTAAAGGGATAGTTCACTCAAAAACTGTTGTGAACGTGCGTACGACAGTCAGCGGAAGCTAGAGATTACGGTTTATAAAGTTTTAAATATGGAAATTTTCCTTAAACAAATGCATTGCTTCGCTTCAGAAGGCCTTTATTAACCCCCCGGAGCCGTGTGGAGCACTTTTATGATGGATGGATGCACTTTATTGAACTTCAAAATCTCGACACCCATTCACTGCCATTATAAAGCTTGGAAGAGCCAGGAAATTTTTTTATATAACTCCGATTGTATTCGTTTGAAAGAAGAAAGTCATATACACCTAGGATGGATTGAGAGCGAGTAAATCATGGGGTAATTTTAATTTTTGGGTGAACTATCCCTTTAATCCAAATACTTTTGAAAACACATTTTTCTCTGCTCTGTTTTGGCCTTCCATCCACACTAAGACAGCATTGTTGTCCTTTAAAAACAGCGCTTTTTGAAAACGGTTTCCCTAGTAGATAAATTTGAAAATGTTTTCATGTTAGAGTGTGAAACAGAGGTATTAAAAATAATGCATATTTAGTGATGTACTGATAGATATCAATGTTTATACCAGTATTATGCCTGTTATGTGATATTCACTTTCACGCTGTTCCAGCTGTATCATCTCAGTGAGCTTTTAGGAGGTTTTACACGTGCGCAGTAAGGTGAATTTAGCGTTTCCTGATGTTTCAGTGTGAATGAGAAACTTTTGGAAAACGCTTGAAAATGCTAGTGTGAACATTTCCAAATGTATCTTGATTAATGTAAATGTAGCCTGATTTGAAACGCTGCGTGCCGCATAAAAAGTGTGAATAGTAGGGATGCAATGGTAGGCTTATTTGTACTGAACATCTTCTGTTCGGGTCTTTTGGTTTGGCACACGAGTATCAAACAAATGCAGTATCGTTTTAATTATATGTGCGGAACTTCTGTGTGTGCAAAACTTTTGCGGAGGACAGTAAGCTGTAGTAGTAAGCTGCAGTGGGAGAAGTGCATTATCCGAGATTTCCTAAACATGAGACATGCTTTATGTTCAAACTAACTCAGCATGCAGTTTAAAGTGGCTTGCCTTCCGGGTGAGATGCGTGTATTGTTTTATAACTAAAACACAGTATCTGTGATATTTTACTTTTGTTTGAGTGTTTATCTGTAATATTTTAGGTGGTTTTGATGATGTGGGGATGCAGGAAGCCTTTTCTTCTGTGCAGAGAGCAACAAAGAACAGAAGCACAAAGAGAAATGAAGAGATGCAGAAGGGATTGCAAATTATGACGACAAAGAGGAAGGACGAATAATCTTAGGTCGTGCTGTCATGCCCAGAGCAGAATATCACTTTTAGCAGCACCAGCTGTTGGGTGTGGGGCAGAGACAGAGAGACAGAGGGGTTTTTAAAGGTCATATCTTACCAGGCAAACACAGAAACAAACAGGGCAATCACTAAATTACTGATGAATAAGTGAAGGGGGTAATTTGGGAGAGGGCCACCCTTGTCACGTCATTCTAACTAAATGTAGTGCTGTAAAAATGATAGCTTGTGTGACATTGTAGGGCACAGAGATTCACAGCTGTGTGAAATGAATATGCATAACCCTAAAAACATAACAAATGTGCAAAATAAATAATATTGATATCTTTCTACCCAGTAAATAGAAGACATTTGAAATAAACGAGTCACTTTTTATCAGCAAGGTATGGAAGCCTGTTTCCACCACTTAATAAAAAAAATTAAAAAAAGGAAATTGCAACTTTTTTATCTCACAATTCTGCCTTTTTTTCCCCCTCAGAATTTCGTGATATAAACTTGAGTCATAAAGTCAGAATTATGAGTTTGTAGCTTGCAATTCTGACTTTTTTTCTCGCAATCGCGAGTTTATATCACACAATTCTGAGAAAAATGTCAGTATTTTTTATTCAGTGGCAGAAACAGGCTTCCATAGCAAGGAATTGATCAAAAGTGACAGTAAAGGTATTTATAAAGTTAGAAAAAGATTTCTATTTCTAATAAATTCTGTTACTTTCAACTTTTTATTCATCAAAAAAAATCCAAATTCTTCAAAGAAAAAAAAAAAGTATCACGATTTCCACAAATATATAAAGCAGCACAACCGTTTTCAGAAATCAGAAATGTTTCTTGATCATCAAATCAGCATATTATAATGATTTCTGAGGGATCGTGTGACACCGAAGACTGGAGTAATGATACTTAAAATTCAGCTTTGATCACAGGAATAAATTATATTTTAAACTCTATTACAATAGAAAACAGTTATTTTAAATTGTAATAATATTTTACAATACTACTGTTTTTACTGTATTTTTTATAATTAAAAAAATGCAGCCTTGGTGAGCAAAAGAGACTTATTTAAAAAACATTAAAAAACAATGATTCCATTTTTTTTTTTTTTTTTTGCATTAATCAATATAAATTATGCATCTTGAATAATAAATACAAGAGTGTCACACGGCTGCCCGCTGGTATAGTGGTGTGAATGTTGCCACCAAGTGATAAAGGTCAAATGTCAGTGAACGTATATCAGGCTCGAGGCACATGACAAGCCGATGGTGTAAGAGAGACATGAGCGTGTACGTGTATCTGAGATGCTCAAGTAGTTTGATCCTCATTGTGCTGGTTCAGCAGAGCTCCCTAAACCTGCAGACCTCCCACAATGCTGTGTGCTGGCCAACCCCCAACCACAGGGGGTTTGTTAGCGGCACCCTCCGCTTCTGTAATCCCCATCTCCAGCACCCTGCTAAAGCCTCCTACCTCAGGAAACCCCAAAACCAACACCATACTCCCCAGATGGGAAAATCCCTCTAATGCCAGCCAACAGATGGCGAGAGTGCCAACTCGAAACGACAGCAGGGGCCGTCTTCCTCTCAACAAGGACATGCTACTCACTAAATAAGCTAACTGAGTAGTGATAACCCAACACACTGACTGGATGCTTCGAATAATCTCACATCCTAATCAGAACTGACAATCTCTTTAGTTACCTTAAATATAGAGTTCACTGACAAATAATAAAAATGTCACTCCAAACCTGTATGAAAACGGTCTCTTTCATTGTCCATACATTGAACCTCATTGCTCAACTTTCTTGTTTTCCACAGTATCGAAAGTTACAGGTTTGGAACGACATGAAGGTGATTAAATGATGACACAATTGACATTTTTGGGTATGAGTATGTGTATCTCTTTAATCAGGTCTTATGCTAACTGTTAGCATGTTCGAATAGCCTTTAGCTAACATACTGTTGTAGGTCTGTTTGTTGTTTGCAGTCTGTTGGCCATTACTGTAGTGGAGTTAAGTTCGCCTCTGATACGTTTCTCATTATTAGCATTGGCCATCTCAAAGAGGAAGTTAATGATTAGGGTTAATGTTCAGTAGCACTATTAACTGACACTGCAAACAGACCCACAATGGGTACAAGACACCTGTTCAAAACAAAAAGCTAACCCTCTGACAGTGAGTTTAAATACAGACCCCCACAGGTATAGACAAGACCCTTTAACTTTAGGATAAAAAACACATTCAAGCTATGTCTACAAAATATGGCACTCACTCCTGTTCTAAACACTAGACCTCGCTGTACACACAGAGATTGGTAATTTATTTACAAGAGTTACAACCTCATCAGGGCTCGCAAAATTTCAAAATCCCTGGTACTTGTCTTTCCGTCCCCAAATGTAAAACCTCTTGAAATTATGATTAAGACATTTCTTATACCATTTAACGTATTTAAAACTTTTTATGGCCTTAAGTTTGATACAACTCACTTTAGGAGTTTTTAAGGACCCGTGGGAGATCTGCATTTAAGAAGAGTGGTGATACATTTTGGTAGCCCGACTGGAAAACACAATAGCCCCGGGACGTCGGGCTAGCGATTTTGCGAGCCCTGCTCATTCTACAACCAGATCCACATCTGTAAAATTCAGCTAGTGACTGGACTATTTTTGTATTTCATTTTACGACCGATATATTAAATATTGACTATATGTTTAATGTCCATTTGCAGAACCAGTTATTATACTATAATAATAACTACACATTTGTGGTCGGTATAGATTTTTTACTGTTTTTTTTGAAGAAGTCTCTTCTTCTCACCACTGCATTTATTTGATCAAAAATACAGTAAAAACAATAATATTGTGAAATATTATTACAATTTAAAATAATTGTTTGGTATTTGAATGTATTTTAAAATATAATTTATTCCTGTGATGCAAAGATGAATTTTTAGCATCCTTACTCCAGTCTTCAGTGTCATATTTCTGATTATTATCAATCATGAAAACAATTGTGCTACTTCATATCATTGTGGAACCCGTCATACATATTTAAAAAAAAAATTCAGGATTTTTTAAATGCTCCAATGAATAGAAAATTAAAAAGCATTTATTTATATTAGGAATCTTTATAACATTATAAATGTCTTTATTAATCAATTTAATGTATCCTTGCTGAATAAAAGCAAAAATTTCTTTAAAAGACTCTTACTGACCCCAGACTTTTGAACAGTGGTGTATTCATTATTGTTACTGTTATTATTATTAATAATAAAAAATATATATTTCCCATAGAAATTTGTGAAGAACATTTTTGCACCTCTTTCTATCCAATGACAGTTGTCAAGCTCTAAACAGCACAAAAAAGTACCATAAAAGTCATAATCATAAATTTAGCCCATATTACTAATAATAATATTTTTCACAATATTACTATTTTACTGTATTTGAACTATTTTACGTTGTTGAGTCAACAACAACCTACCAATCCTACCAACCCCAAACAATAGTGTATATGATTAACTGACAATTAAAATTGAGCATCTTAGGGAAAATATGCATGTTAAACCATAAATGCAATATTATGTTTTCCATAGAAATTTGTGAAGAAATTTATCATGGTCCAAAAAGTTTTTTTAGGTCCCATAAGCCATAATCATAAATGTAGCCCTTATGACTTAAAATTAGGGCTGCACGATTATGACAAAAATCATAATTGTCGATTATTCTTTGGAAATTGTAATTGCGATTATTAATTACGATTATCACAATTTACATTGAATGATGTTAAACCACAGCCTCAAATGTCACCTATACGTTGGATTGGTTTCTTCTTTAAATAATAAAAAAGTAAAAATATGCATGGTATTATATAAATTAAAACAATGGGACAACCCTTAAGATAACCTGTAGAAAGAAAACAAAAACACAAGCACTCAGAATTACACAAGTGGACTTTGAACGATTATGTAATAGCGGCATTAATTGTAATTGTAATTGTAATCGCGATTAGAAATTCGATTAACTGTGCAGCCCTTAAGATCTACCTTTGTGTAGAAAAAACTATGAGTTTGGTATAACATGAGGGCGAGTAAACAATGATACATTTTTTAAAGAACTATTACTTTGAAATATATGCATAATATGATTCAGATGTTGGGGAGTATGTGTGGGTGGAATAGGGAACAAGAAAGATCGACAAAGAGAGACAAAGAAAGAGAGAGAGATGAGGGTTTGTTTTGCATAACACCTGGCTGCTTAGCAGACTTGAGGCAGGTGGTGACCTAACTGACAGACAAACAGGTCAAACAGGATAGGGAAGAGAGACAGAGAGTCGAGAAAGTTAAAGAAAGAGAAACACTGTCAGAAAGGAACCAAGAGGGATATACAGAAAGAGGAAGAGAGTAAAAAGAGAGAAACTGAGACCGAGTGACAGTGTGAGAGAGAATTTGGGAAGGAGGCAGAGAGATGAAAATAAACCGCAGACGGTACTGTAAACACGTGACAAAAAATAGTGAGGAAGAGCTGCACTAATGTTCACGGCTCGTGTCCTCCGATCTGAGTGAGACGGGATGTGAGAGGAGAGGATTGTTAAGAGTAACTGACAGTTTTAGGCTAAATGAAACTGCAGTTTTGACAGGACTGTTTCTGAGGGGTCGTGCTAGGATTTCATGTTATTCCCTCACCCCTGACATTAGCAGAATGAGAAGAGATGCTTACCCATACTGCCTCTGGATCAGGGCTGGATGAACCTGCTGTACTCCAGTCGAGTATCCTGTGACAACACGAGGAAAACAAGAGATTGACATCTGCTTCTGAGAGTTCACCCAGAAATGAGGGTGAGCAAATGATGACAGAGTTACATTAGGTTCCAAACCTGCCTGACTTTCTTTATCCGTGGAGCCCAAAAGAAGATATTTTGAAAAATGTCTTGTGAAAAGTCTTGTTTTGGATGCCATCGGCTTTTTAGTAAAGCTACAGTTCATAGTTTGTCAAGCTTTCTTCAAGCCGCAGGCCAAATATGGCACTTAAATTTGGTGTTCATATTTTGTAAAAAAAAAATAAAAAATTATTATTATTTTTTTGGATTTTGACAGTTCACCATGAAGTCATTATACAGAAAATTATATATTTTTTTTGGGTGAACTGTTCCTTTACAGAAATGACCCTAACAATTTCAACTCATCCTTCAGTTTGTAAACACGAACAAATATTATTTGTACAGTAATGCACTTATAATAGACGTTTAAGGGGCAAGACATTGGAAGGCATGTTAAATACACACTGTTTGGAAAATATAGCCACAAAACCTAATTATTATATGTGTTGACATGAAACTACGGAGTTAAAATCACTTACTAATTCCGTCAGTTCAAAATCTGACCACATAAAACCCAAGGACAGAACAGAAAGGGATTGTTATAAAAACCAGAAATCCATCTGCCTAAAATAGTCCCACTACTAAAATGATTTATTGAGCTTTATGTCTGAAATAACTCATTTTTGTATGAAAAAAATGAATATTATTACAATATTAATATACCAAGGCAAACGTATCAGTATTAATTACTGACATTAGACGATTAGTTTTTGTTTAGTCAAGTGTCAGAAACAGGACTTTTATTTTGACATCCATGAGAACATCTATTACAAATCTGTCTTACTAAATAAAATAATTGAATTATAAATAATAAATTATTACACCGAAATGTAAAACAAAGTAAACTGTGTATATTAAAAAGTATTACATTTTTTTTAATCAAGTTACATTTTTTTAATTTTTTAATTATTTAATTTTAATTCATTAAATACTATGTAAAATAAATATACATTTCAGTGCAGCATATTATTTAAAATCTTTAAAATAAACTGTCTGATTAATTTAATTTGATTTCAAAAAGAGACTGTATACATTAATCAACATTCATGAATGCAGATGCACCAAAGTCAGCTCAAAAGCTAATTTCCTTGGCCTGATGTTACTGGCCATCGGACACTGGCTACTCTGCTCCCCAAGATATCGGCATCAGCCATCAAAAAGCCCATATCGGTAGACCATTAATAAGTACAAAAACACAAGCTGCACATTTCTGCTTTTAAACCCTCTGCAATGTCTTGCCCCATAGACTCCCATTGTAAGTCCATGACTGTGCATGTGCTTTTAGTTTGTTGCAAATTAAAGGATGAGTCAATGCAGTCGACAGAGCTTCTTTTAACATTTTGAACCCAGAACACTCCTTTAAGACATCTTGGCAATAAATTAAGGTTTATGGTTGTTAAACAGCAGAAATTGAGTGGAACAGATGACAAATGCTACATAATTATTTCACTATCATCTCTGGACATTTGCCCTCTAATGGAGTCATTCATTCTCCAGTTTTCTACTTGCCCTGTATTTGACATTTATAATTCTGTGTCCTCCACAACTGCACACTCTTTAGGTTTTAATTGGCACTCATTCTCTTCATTCACCCAATATGCACTTTTGTTTTGGTTTTTCTTTCTTTCTATTTTTCCTCTCGTCCTGAATGTATGCTCTCATGAAATCACTCATGTGATAAACTCCAGGCTGTCTGTTCTCCAGCATAACAGTGTATCTGGCTGGACACAGATCAGAAACATCTCTCGCCTGGATGCCCATTCAACACACACACACACACACACAGAATGTGGGGACTTTGATATTTATGTTTGGAGCGCTGCAGAAACGGTTTTCTTCATATTTTAACCTGCTAGCTGTGCCTGTGTCCTCTGTGAGGCCATTTCATTTCATTTCACACACACACACACGCAAGCACGCACACACGCTCGCACACACACACGCACACGCACAACAGCCTCTTCTGCAGTATTTGCATATACACACTACACCCTTTAAACAAACCTTATGGTGAACATAATTCAATTTGTAATTCTCTATGTCTATCAAAAAAAGCTTTCTTCGCTCCATTTTATGTTCATTATACATGGGTCAGTGACATAACATTCATTTTTTTGTGTCTGGGTCAGTGTTACTCAAAAATACATTAAAAATGCAGTTTATACAGAAAATGACTTGAATAAACTGAGCACTGAGCATGTTTATTTAATTTTGATATTTTTATCAAAAGCGTATAGGTGTCCCAAATATTTTAATAAATAAAAAAAGTTATTGATGAATATTAATTGATTATATTAATAACCAGAAATTACTGGTATTAATAACCTAAAAAATACTGGTATTAATAGCCTGAAATTATTGGGGAAAAGGCTTTGGCACCAGTATAGCTTGGCATAATTTGTAAATATAAATATATAATTAATAATAATCATTGTAATAAATAAGATAACTTATAAAAAATGATTTAACTGAACTAACTGAAATAATTTTAAGTTGAAATACTAAAAATGACTACAACTAAAACAGAAATAGTAATAATAAATTAAAGCTATATATATATATATATGATTAAGCTTAATTATTATAAACTAAAGTTATAAGATATAAAGAAAAATATTGTTTTACTTTTCAACATTGTCAAGATTTCAAGAACTTGACTAACTTGATTTTTTTATTTCTTCATTTAATGATCTCGGTTATCATATTTTATCATTGATTGTCATTGAAATAAAACATATAAAATAATTGAGCTTAAAAAATAATAAAAATGAATAAAAATAAATGAGTGAAATCACTGAAATAAAATAAGTTGAAGTACTAAATGACTAAAACTAAAACAGAAATAATAATAATTTAAAGCTAAATAGAAAATAAATAGAAATAGAAAATAGCTAAAATATATTTTTTAAGTATATCGTTTAAAAATGTATATGTCATATAAATGTTTTTTAAGAACTTGGCATTGTATTTTACTAGATTTTTATAAGATTTATTCTTTTAATGATCTTTATTTGTCATTCACTTTTGAACTAAAATGTGCTTGAACAATATATTTCCCAGAGTAACATGTAAGCCTGAAAAAAAAAACAAAACAGTACATCGAGGCGTGAGTCATGCGATGATGGCCACAACAGCAGAGGAGAGAGAGAGACAGAGTGATACACGACTGCCGTTTCAAACATGTTTGGACGAGAACAAGAGCAAGGGCCTCTTTTCCTGTGTGAATATGGTGTGTTAGGACAGGTGTACATGCTTCAGGTTCCCTCCACAATACCCTTCCTCTTTTCTGACATATTAGCTACAAAACACAAACAGAAATGCAAAGTTGGAGGTCGAACGAACAGACAAGACGTGCTAACTGAACATATATCACTTTCTGTCAATGCATTCACACACATGCATAGATGCAAATGTAGCATGGCAGTAAATTCTTGACAGGCTTAACCCATCAAACAACCTGTTAAAATAAGTGTGATATTGTGTGTGTGTGGCAGCCAGAGAGAGCTGTGTGTGTGTGTGTGAGAGAGAGTGCAAAAGATTATGATACTCAGAGCATGATATGATGAAAACATACATCAGGTTTTTGCCAGTATGAATCATCCACAGTAAAAGTGTCAACAAGAAAAAGCTGCAACAGTTGCTCTACCATATAAAGGCAAAACGACTTCAAACTACTTTAGAATTCTTAAAGGGGAAGTGTATAATATATTAATCACAACAGAATCAAATAAACAGAATAAATCACTTTCAAAACACTGTTCTGTTCATTTGAACATCCTGGCCAGCCCAACACAGCAACATTATCCGAGTTTGAGAAAACCTGTTTGAAAACAGTCATTATTTTTGCATTTCTGCAGTGCTTAAATTACACAATTCATTTTTGAAAGTGACAGAACAATAGATAACTATAGGATTTAAAAGATAAGTACCCTACTTTGAGCAAGTTTAAAGCTTGTGTCAGGTATGTACCTGCCAGTGGGCTGCGTGGTTTGGCTCCGAGGTACGCCAGGTTGACATTAGCTTTGCGTCCATCAATAATAGGGTTGGGATCTTTACAAGCTCTCTCAGCTGCACTTTTATCTATCATAGTGACCTGAAGAAGAAAGAGAAAAATGAAATACAGACATTACGAATGAGTGTGATTTCTGTTGAGTCATATCATACTTTTTAGCTTTCTCTTAGCCTTAGTGTGTTCACATGACACCGTTTTCAAATAAAAACTGAAAACCTTTTATGTGTTTTGGCCATTCATTTAGACAACAACGGGTTTCAAAGTGCATGTTTTTGAAAACAATACCGTTATCTTCTCAGTGTAAACTACAAAAACGCACGTTTGTGAAAACGGTGACATCACGCACAGCGTATTACGTGTTCAGTCTATAGCTATGTGCGCAGACGCGTAGTCTTTCTTTGTGACATTGACACCTACTGGCCTGGCATGAATACTACAGCATTTTTAGTCATTTTCTCGGATTCATGTGAATGGGATTTTGACAATGTTGTCGTCTGTATGCGAAACGTTTTATCTGCTGTGCCTTTAAGAAACACCTCCTTCACATGTGAAATCAGTAACAGTACGGAGCGATCGTCATGTCTGTTATGTTTAATATATAATTCAGAACAATTTATTTTTGCAGTTTGGTTTAGTAAATCCAATTTTGGACTCAAGAGGACATTTTGAGGTATTAAATGTTTTCAAAGGTCAAACTCATTTAACTCAAAGACCAAAAAAAACAACTGATATATATATATATATATATATATATATATATATTTGTCAAATAAACCTAAACCTCATTTATTTATTTGGTAACACTTTACAATAAGGTTCGTTAGTAAACATTAGTTAACTACTTTAGCTGACATGAACTAAGAATGAACAATACTTCTACAGCATTTACTAATCTTAGCTAATGTTAATTTCAACATTTACTAATGCACTATTAAAATCAAAAGTTGTGCTTGTTAACATTAGTACACACACACACACACACACACACACACACACACACACACACACACACACACACACGCAAGCACGCACACACGCACGCACACACACACGCACACGCACAACAGCCTCTTCTGCAGTATTTGCATATACACACTACACCCTTTAAACAAACCTTATGGTGAACATAATTCAATTTGTAATTCTCTATGTCTATCAAAAAAAGCTTTCTTCGCTCCATTTTATGTTCATTATACATGGGTCAGTGACATAACATTCATTTTTTTGTGTCTGGGTCAGTGTTACTCAAAAATACATTAAAAATGCAGTTTATACAGAAAATGACTTGAATAAACTGAGCACTGAGCATGTTTATTTAATTTTGATATTTTTATCAAAAGCGTATAGGTGTCCCAAATATTTTAATAAATAAAAAAAGTTATTGATGAATATTAATTGATTATATTAATAACCAGAAATTACTGGTATTAATAACCTAAAAAATACTGGTATTAATAGCCTGAAATTATTGGGGAAAAGGCTTTGGCACCAGTATAGCTTGGCATAATTTGTAAATATAAATATATAATTAATAATAATCATTGTAATAAATAAGATAACTTATAAAAAATGATTTAACTGAACTAACTGAAATAATTTTAAGTTGAAATACTAAAAATGACTACAACTAAAACAGAAATAGTAATAATAAATTAAAGCTATATATATATATATATGATTAAGCTTAATTATTATAAACTAAAGTTATAAGATATAAAGAAAAATATTGTTTTACTTTTCAACATTGTCAAGATTTCAAGAACTTGACTAACTTGATTTTTTTATTTCTTCATTTAATGATCTCGGTTATCATATTTTATCATTGATTGTCATTGAAATAAAACATATAAAATAATTGAGCTTAAAAAATAATAAAAATGAATAAAAATAAATGAGTGAAATCACTGAAATAAAATAAGTTGAAGTACTAAATGACTAAAACTAAAACAGAAATAATAATAATTTAAAGCTAAATAGAAAATAAATAGAAATAGAAAATAGCTAAAATATATTTTTTAAGTATATCGTTTAAAAATGTATATGTCATATAAATGTTTTTTAAGAACTTGGCATTGTATTTTACTAGATTTTTATAAGATTTATTCTTTTAATGATCTTTATTTGTCATTCACTTTTGAACTAAAATGTGCTTGAACAATATATTTCCCAGAGTAACATGTAAGCCTGAAAAAAAAAACAAAACAGTACATCGAGGCGTGAGTCATGCGATGATGGCCACAACAGCAGAGGAGAGAGAGAGACAGAGTGATACACGACTGCCGTTTCAAACATGTTTGGACGAGAACAAGAGCAAGGGCCTCTTTTCCTGTGTGAATATGGTGTGTTAGGACAGGTGTACATGCTTCAGGTTCCCTCCACAATACCCTTCCTCTTTTCTGACATATTAGCTACAAAACACAAACAGAAATGCAAAGTTGGAGGTCGAACGAACAGACAAGACGTGCTAACTGAACATATATCACTTTCTGTCAATGCATTCACACACATGCATAGATGCAAATGTAGCATGGCAGTAAATTCTTGACAGGCTTAACCCATCAAACAACCTGTTAAAATAAGTGTGATATTGTGTGTGTGTGGCAGCCAGAGAGAGCTGTGTGTGTGTGTGTGAGAGAGAGTGCAAAAGATTATGATACTCAGAGCATGATATGATGAAAACATACATCAGGTTTTTGCCAGTATGAATCATCCACAGTAAAAGTGTCAACAAGAAAAAGCTGCAACAGTTGCTCTACCATATAAAGGCAAAACGACTTCAAACTACTTTAGAATTCTTAAAGGGGAAGTGTATAATATATTAATCACAACAGAATCAAATAAACAGAATAAATCACTTTCAAAACACTGTTCTGTTCATTTGAACATCCTGGCCAGCCCAACACAGCAACATTATCCGAGTTTGAGAAAACCTGTTTGAAAACAGTCATTATTTTTGCATTTCTGCAGTGCTTAAATTACACAATTCATTTTTGAAAGTGACAGAACAATAGATAACTATAGGATTTAAAAGATAAGTACCCTACTTTGAGCAAGTTTAAAGCTTGTGTCAGGTATGTACCTGCCAGTGGGCTGCGTGGTTTGGCTCCGAGGTACGCCAGGTTGACATTAGCTTTGCGTCCATCAATAATAGGGTTGGGATCTTTACAAGCTCTCTCAGCTGCACTTTTATCTATCATAGTGACCTGAAGAAGAAAGAGAAAAATGAAATACAGACATTACGAATGAGTGTGATTTCTGTTGAGTCATATCATACTTTTTAGCTTTCTCTTAGCCTTAGTGTGTTCACATGACACCGTTTTCAAATAAAAACTGAAAACCTTTTATGTGTTTTGGCCATTCATTTAGACAACAACGGGTTTCAAAGTGCATGTTTTTGAAAACAATACCGTTATCTTCTCAGTGTAAACTACAAAAACGCACGTTTGTGAAAACGGTGACATCACGCACAGCGTATTACGTGTTCAGTCTATAGCTATGTGCGCAGACGCGTAGTCTTTCTTTGTGACATTGACACCTACTGGCCTGGCATGAATACTACAGCATTTTTAGTCATTTTCTCGGATTCATGTGAATGGGATTTTGACAATGTTGTCGTCTGTATGCGAAACGTTTTATCTGCTGTGCCTTTAAGAAACACCTCCTTCACATGTGAAATCAGTAACAGTACGGAGCGATCGTCATGTCTGTTATGTTTAATATATAATTCAGAACAATTTATTTTTGCAGTTTGGTTTAGTAAATCCAATTTTGGACTCAAGAGGACATTTTGAGGTATTAAATGTTTTCAAAGGTCAAACTCATTTAACTCAAAGACCAAAAAAAACAACTGATATATATATATATATATATATATATATATATATATTTGTCAAATAAACCTAAACCTCATTTATTTATTTGGTAACACTTTACAATAAGGTTCGTTAGTAAACATTAGTTAACTACTTTAGCTGACATGAACTAAGAATGAACAATACTTCTACAGCATTTACTAATCTTAGCTAATGTTAATTTCAACATTTACTAATGCACTATTAAAATCAAAAGTTGTGCTTGTTAACATTAGTTAATGCACAGTGAATTAACATGAACTAACAGTGAACAACTGTATTTTCATTAACTAACATTAACAAATGAAACCTTATTGTAAAGTGTTACCATTTATTTTTTTGCAACGGGAGAAAAATTACAGTTTATTTTCCATTCCAATCTTCATGTCTCACTTTGCCATTTCTCCCCAAATGTATAAACCCACTTAAATAAATTCAGCCCAATAGCCTGGATATAATACATTGATACATACATATTAGGTCGTTCTTAAGCTGTAAGAATAACCTATTTGCAATGATTTCATAATAATAAACTGTGACATGATTTACCAATATTGAGCACAACACAGCTCCTCTTATCAGCTGATCAATTTATAGTTTATGTTGCCCAAAAAAATAGGCTTTTTAACCCATTTAAGTTGGATCTCATCTTAAAATTAATCTTAAAAATACAAGCATGGCATTAATACCACACCAGTTTGCTTAAGTAGAAGGGGTTTATGGGTATTTTAGTGAGGCGGTTAAGCAGCCTCAACTGCTGACTTGTTTTCACAGCTAAGGTCTCTGTGACAAACGCTCTTCCAGTGCTCTGCAATATTAGGTTTGAGCTGCTCACGGCTACACACACACACACACACACACACACACAAACGCCCCACCCATGTGGAGACCCAGTGGCAGCTGTGTTCCCCAGGGCTGGTGGAACTAGAAATACAGCCAGAGCAGTAGCGGAGTGAGCGGTTAGCAGGAGAATTCATGGGATCTGGTTTCTGTCAGGTAAACACCAGAGTGTACGCTTCATTTCTGTAGTGTCCTTGTGTGGAGAGTGTCTCAGACTGAACATGAACAAAACAAGCGCACACACACACACACATAGCTGTGACCATGTTATTATCTCAGTAGTCACAAAACCAGGCTAGTAAATGAGGCGACAAGCCTCAGTGAGCGTGTTGGGAAAACATTAGGTTTGTGTTGTAATCTTCTGGGAACTCTTCTGGTAACCCTCCCTCTTTTCTTATTCCAGAATACAGCTATTAAGACGAGGCCTCCCACACAGGGAGTGTATCAGCCAGGATATTAAAGGCTATCATTTCTGACAAGGCCTCCAAAATTAGTTGTACAGTTTCTTTTATTTATTTATTTATATATATATATATATATGGCAGATGAGGAGACAAAAAAATAAATAAAAACGAAGTGAAACTGTGCGGTCTTATCTGTGCTTTCCAACTGCTTTTGAAGACAAACCACGATACAGTTCTGTAGTAGTGAACACAGACGCTATATGAGCAAAACTCACAAAACCTGTCGACACGTGCAGATCATATTTCACCCCAAAAACAAAAGAAAAACAATGTAAAAATATATTTTACTTTCAGAAAATTTATTTTAACTTAGAACCATTAACAATTTTAATGGAAGCCTGTTTCCGCTACAGAATTAAAAAACAAACAAACAAAAAAATGTATATATGCTATTTTTATCTCGCAATTATGAGAAAAAAGTTGAGATAGCGAGATATAAACTCTGTAAAAATTATTTTGACTTTTTATCCCAAAATTCTGACGTTTTTTTATGAATACTTAATTGTGGCAAAAAGTAGCAATCACCCTTATTCTAATTACTTTAATGTAAAACTTTTAATTATACAAATAATAATATATTTTATATAATAATAATAATAATATATTTAAAAACTAAAATAATGAAAAATAATAAAATGTATATCCTGGTAGACTTTAATGGTGATTTAAATTAATAAATCATTTGATTACAGTATTTTTTCTGTAATATAGGGTGTGATTTATTTACCATGGTGTTCTTTTAAGGCATATATTCCATAACATATATCAAAGTACCATGATATTAACATGGAAATGTTATCAGATGGTATCGCACAATCCCTTTTTAAAATCTAGCATATGCAGAGAGGTACAGTGAAAGCAAAATATCTAAAATACAGTGAAAGCCACTCTTTAGATATTATAAATGCAGTCAGATGTGCTTGGCAGAACACTCATTAGGGCCGCTCCTCTGGGCCCCTCAAAACCTCCTTAAGTGAGCAGAGGTGGGCCTCGCAGCACATCACAGCAGAAACACCCTTGGGCCGGACCACGCTTTCCACTTACAATGCTTAAAGACGTATTTAAAAGGGGCCACTTCACAGAAATCTGAGACCCTGCTTTCAAACTTCATCCAAGAGGCTAAGAAGATAATTGATGACATGCTTTTTTAGAAATAATCCACTTATGGTCCCACATGTGACTCTCAACATCACACTCACACACACACTTGTGGAGCGATGCAATGCAAGAGCATATTGTGCCCATGAAAAGCTTGCAATATCTAAGGATTACATCTAAGATCCTTCAGCACTAAATCGGACTATGTGGAAAACATTTAGGCCTATTAAAAAGGGCTCATAGTAAGCACAGAGATCATCGTTCGTGGCTAGGATATTAGATTTAGAGCCATGATGGAGAGCATGCAGCTCATTGTGCCGCGGGAGTTTCTACTGTACACCTACTGGCCTTTGTTCTTCAGAACTGTAACAAAAGACATGCGCCAACGGCACGCGACGAGCGCACCGTCACCTGGAGACCGCAAATGCGTTCAAATGGAGTTCGACCCACGTCTGCGAATCGATTCTTTTGAACAGGCCGCTTCAAAGAATCGGTTCAAATAAAGATTCTTTATATATCAAAAACGGTCATGCAAAAGTCGAGAACAATATATTTGTAACATTTCTGCTATTCAAGTAACTTTTCGTCTTAAGTCAATAAAACATGAGCTCGGCTCACTTAAGAGTTTTTAGCTCATTACGGGTCCGACGTTTCTCGGTGACTCAGTTGACCGGAGAGCAAATAGTTCAGTACCGGTTCAAACCGATCCGACTCTGAAGAACAATTAATTGACGAATCGGACACCGAGCTTTTGTGCACAGCTTTAAGTCACATTTCATGTACAATTAATAGTGTTTTCAAAACTAATGTGATAATAACAAGCACGGCAGATTTAACTAGGCTACTTAAACCTTGCGCAGAGTAAATTTGTCCGAACTGAGTAAACAAAGTATTGTTCTTCGCGTTGATTTGAAGAGCTATTGAGAGTTATATAAACATTGACTAAAACCCAACAACTGGTGTTTTTACTCACAAAGCCGTATCCTCTGGATTTCCCCGTCTGCCGGTCCGTTATCACCACGGCTTCATCGATGTCGCCGAAAGTCTGGAAGTGTGTCCGCAGCGACGCGTCCGTGGTGTGGTACGGTAACCCGCCGACGAAGATCTTGGTGAAAGTCGTGTCTTTCTGAATACTGGGATACATGGTTTCCAGCGTCCCATTCACGAACTGATGTAAAAGCATCGAGGCGCCAAAGTCAGTGCAATGCAGATACGAAACGCGCGCTATAAATAAATATAAATACACATAAATAGCGAACGGCTCTTAAGCTACGCTACAGTAGTCGCGAAGGCAGCGAGGTAGATAGTAGTCCTTTGGCTTGGAAAGACAACCGAGCTTCCCGTTCCTCTCCGTCATGTGCCAAACTAACGTGCTGCACTAGTCCATGACCGGAGAGACACTGACGGCAGGTGAGCGACTGACTGACTGGCGCTCTCAGCAGCAGCAGCACACCTTCTGCCTCCGCATCCAATGCGATGCTCGGCTCTTTGTGACGCTCACACGTGCCTCACCTTGCTTCCAAACTGCACCTGTCTTTGTTCTGAGACTCTCTGAAGAAACGATGGCTTTGAGTCTTCCTTGTGGTTTTGATGGTAGACTACTGTACATATTCTCTACGCTTGATATTAATATTTGGTTTATACTTGGTTTAATACCGGATTTTTTGTTTAAATACTTTGATATATAGCCTATATTACAACGTGGCGCATTAGTATTTCTTTTTGCTGTTACAAACAGATTTATCCATTTAAGTATGACCCATATATTGGCCACTGTTAATTAATGCATTGTTGTTATTTGTGTCAAATTATGTGTATTTAAATGGCTGATGTCAGTATCACTTTACTTCTTTGAGTTACTTCTTGTATCTTGAAAAGAATACAATGGGTTAGGATTCTGATAAATGTTAAATAAATAAATCTAAAATTATAATAAAAAATATTTAAGATTACAATTATATTTTCACTTGTATTATATTTATATTTGCACTATGTTGCTGATTTTAAAAGTTGTACTTTTTATTGTACATGCAAAATGAAAGCATTTTCACTAGTTGTCTGTTATGTTTGTGCATAAAAGCTTGGAAATTAAATAAACATTTGGTTTAATTATTTACCAAAAAAAAAAGAAAAGAAAACTGAAAATGCTGTCTCTAAAAAAATATTTAGGACTAAATTTAAGATTTATGTAGTTTGAATTGCATATAAAATTTCCATCCATCCATTTTTAGTTTTCATCTATTTGATTTTATTTAAATAACCATATTTTTAAAAATACATTTATTTAAATTGTTTAGAATCAGCATAAATCTGTCTATGGTGAAAACAATTACATTTTGTCAGGTAAAAAGTATGAACATGGTTCAAATATGCGTAGCTGTCGAACGAGCAATATTTAATTAAAATGTAAATTGGAAAGAATATATATATATATATATACACACACACACACCTGGTTATTGTGTATTTAAAACACATCCCGTTTATTAGTAGTACTACAGAAATATTACCTGCTGCATTTATGTATGACAGATGCATCACATTAAGTTGATCAGTTTGTTTATGGTGAAACTGCAATCCAAATGGATAGAAATTTCATTTCAAATACATAGATTTAAAGGTGGCATATCATGAAAATCGGACTTTTCCAGGTTTTAAGAGCTATAATCAGGTCCCTGGTGCATCTACCAACCAAGGAAATGTGAAAAAGATTAACCCAGTAACTTTGTTTTGGGAAGCCTTTTTCTGCAAGCGTCTGAAAAAACCAGCGCATCTGATTTCGCTCCCTTGGTGACGTGGCAAAGGGGTCTCATTATAATAGTACCGCCCCTTAATCTGTAAGTTTACACCCACGGCGACGTCATTGTGATTTCGCAAGCGACAACAGTGTAATGCCATGGTGAAAGTTTGAGCAAAACATGGAGAGGCAGTTTTAACATTAAGTGACATGACATCTGACGCACAGATGCCATTGGCACATGCCGCTATGCTCAGTGACACTTCCGGTGGCACTTCCGGTTTTCAGTGGCATGTGTCAGTGGACAGTGGAGAGTGGCATGTGTCACAAGTTTTAGTGACACTTTTAGTGACACATGCCTCTCTCCACTGACACATGCTAATGAAAATCCGACAGTTCAGCTGTGTCATTTGGACAGCCGGTTTTCAAGTGGTATGTGTTGCCTCCAGTTGTGACTGGCAGATGAGTTGAGCAGCTGTAATTGTAACACAAAAATCCTAAATAAAAAGCTGAATTTAGTTATTTTGAAATAAATGTCCATTAAACGTATTTACAAGTTTATTATATGTTTTTCAAACATGAAGTCAGTGTGTGGCACATCTGTATTTGAGCGGCAGATGACACTGAATGTTGTGCAATAGCCTACCAGTGCTATTGTATGTGGGTGATCACGCAGACTTCCCATTCTAGGATACACACGGGAAAAAAATTATCATGGATCACTACGAATACCGCATTAACACTTGCATCCGTTACTGTAATCCTTTATTTTTGTATGACGCTGCGTGCACGTCGGTAGGTGTCAGTATAAATTTAACATTGGCCAGCGCCAGATTATCATCTGGCTTTAATATTTTATATAGTAATATAATAATTATATATATAAATTAAATTAAATTCTGTTTATAATTGTAACTGTGTAACAAGAAACACTATATATATATATATAGTATGAGCATGCATTTCTTCTGGAGATGCCTGAATGTTTTGTCAAAGCATTTGACTTTCTGCAGACACGTTAATAAATACAAACTTTATTTAATATAGCATAGACTTACATTACGTTGCAGACTTACATTACATTACAGACTTACATTACATTGCGTTGTGAATTTTTTCTTTTGTTATGGCCTCTGCATAGTCTCTATATTAAAATGACAAATGATACAGCTGAACTGTCAAATCTATGCAAAAATGAAAAAAACCCAGCTGTTTACCTTCACAGACATAACCGACTGTTTTTGTAACTCGTGTGTTTTTAACGTAAACCTTTGTGAATGAACTCCGCGATGTAATAAATCACATGCTGTGACAGCCGCTTTCTGTCCGTGTACTTCGGATGTGTGCACTCAGAAAACCATATATAAGAAGTTTAAGCTCATATGGTTTAAAACGCATGATTTCAGCGCGATAAACATGATAATCAGAAACAAAACAGATGTTTTTAGCAGGTCCGAGCTGCAATGGCACAGCTCTATTCTGGAAAAAGGGGCGGGGAGCAGCAGCTCATTTGCATTTAAAGAGACAGGCCCGAAAAACAGCATGTTTCTGCTTCCACTCAAAATGGGCATTTTCTAAATGATCTGTGGAGTATTTTGAGCTGAAACTTCACAGACACATTCTGGGGACACCAGAGACGTATATTACATATTGTAAAAAGGGGCATAATATGTCTCCTTTAAGGCCTAAATATTAATGATTAGTGTGTATATTTTGAAACTGTCACAAGGAGTAACTACTGGCCAGGACAGCTGTTAATCGGTCAGGTATTTAGGCACAGTTATCGACCAATACAGATAATCTTAAAATGGCCAAAGATGATAGGTCTGTAACTAATCTCAATACTGGAGCAGATTTGGCTCACAGTCTTGGCCTGGTTGGTGGCAGCAGAGGAGCTCTGTACAGTAGCGGCTCAGGAGGTGATTTGCCAGCAGTCACGCGGGATCCGTCTGTGCCAGCAGGTGACCTTCCAGCCACAAGTGAATGCAGGAAGTGACCCACCAGTGACCTGCCAGCGGCAAGTGAACGCAGGAGATGTAAACCTGCCACACCCACAGGGAAAACGAGACACAATTATTACAGTTTATTTATGAATTTAGATTTTGGAAAGTATATAAATGTATATATAGACCAGGCTTTTGTGACATTTTTGTGCCAGGGACATAAGTATGGTTTCTTCATGATTGATCAAGGGTTCAGCATCAAAGAACTCAACACCAGTCTGTCAGTCACTCACATACTGTCATTTAAATTTACAGTGTAGCCTTATGTGGGAACATTAACACCCTCGACGCTCTGCTCACAGGAGCCACAGGAACTACAGCTCTGGCCTGACGGCTAGTGAGGGAAACAGTTCTCACGCCTGCAGCCAGCAAGTCTGAAGGGGAGAGCGATTAAAGAAAAAGGAACAAAAGTTTAAAGACAGTTGCGGGAAGGACACATTTGACACATCCTTTTCAGTTGTTCGTTTTAACCAGTGACATTATTACGTCCAGTGTCTGTATATATGCAAACATTCTTGTGATATCAGGAAGACATGTTCTCAGCTTGGGTTGTGACTGTTAATGGTTTTATTTTTTGTTATCTATATTTCTATTTCTATTATTATTGTATAATAGATCATATATATTTATATTTCTATTATTTCTATTTTATTGTATTTTAGCTTTATTGCATTTAACAAAAATGATTTTTAATAGTTTACATTTTATTTGTATAGTTTTATAGTTTTAATTAATTTTTTAAATTTTAGTTTTATATTTAAAAATTTTAAATGTCAATGTTTTCATTTAAGAACCAGGGATCTCTATATATATATATATATATATATATATATTATATATAGTAAACTGTAACTGTAGAAAAAACAACTAACAATAACAATACTGCAAAACAATTATGGTTGTTTCACTATTTTATTTAAAATGTAAAATCTGGGTCTTGGATTAAAAGCAGCTGAGCTGCACTGATTTAATAAACAAATATTTACCTGTAGGTCTTCAATGGATAGTTCACCCAAAAATACAAATTCTGTCATGATTTATTCACTCCCGTGTTGTTGCAAGCCTGTATGACTTCACTGCGAAGCACAAAAGAAGATATTTTACACATTTACATTTACATTTACATTTAGTCATTTAGCAGACACTTTTATCCAAAGCGACTTACAATTGGGGGGACATTGGACATTTTAAATGTCTTGTGAAAAATGTAATTTTGGACCCCATTTGAAGGACAAAAACAGTCCTATGAGTGAGTAAAATTATGACAGAATTATCTTTAACATACAGCTTTTGGTGTATGTCTGCTGTGTGTTTGCTTCTCTTCCCCTCTTTACATCAGAATAAACTTCATGCACAATGGCAAATGCCAGTGTCCAACACATCTGTCAGTCTAATATGCCACACCAACAATGGTGCAAGTCAGAGCGAGGCGCAGACAGGCTCCACAGCATTGTGCTGCATTCAGCTCCTCTCTTCTGCCTCAGCAAGTATCTTACAGTTGAGTTTGACCTCAGTGCTCTTGAAGACGGACAGGACAACAAGTGAAAATCTTGAGAGGTTATACGTCCAGTATACAGTAAGACTGCTGGCAAATTTGTTGAGGATTGAGAAGAGTGAGATGTAGAAGTGACTTTACTGGCATGTCTTTGCTAAGTAAGGCTTTGGTATTGAACACTGATGGAGACCTCACACCCTCTCCAGCCTCAAAGACTGCGACCTGCAGTTGTTCACACCTCTCAAACCTGAAAGGGACCGAAAGACCCTTTGTCTGCAGACAAATGTCTCTATCCAATGACTTTAACCCCCAACTCAAAAGCACTCAAGAGACCTTATTTTATTTTTCCACTGGTTGTGGAGTATTGTTATATATATATATATATATATATATATATATACTGCTATTTCTAATTTTTATTATTATTATTCACTTATTTTCCCAATCAATACTGAACAAAATTATAAACGCAACACTTTTGTTTTTGCCCCCATTTTTCATGAGCTGAACTCAAAGATCTAAGACTTTTTCTATGTACACAAAAGGCCTATTTCTCTCAAATATTGTTTACAAATCTGTCTAAATCTGTGTTAGTGAGCACTTCTCCTTTGCCGAGATAATCCATCCACCTCACAGGTGTGGCATATCAAGATGCTGATTAGACAGCATGATTATTGCACAGGTGTGCCTTAGGCTGGCCACAATAAGTACATCAACATTTATCAGCTTATCAATTTACTCACCCTCAGGCCATCCAAGATGAGTTTGTTTCTTCATCAGAACAGATTTGGAGAAATGTAGCATTGCATCACTTGCTCACCAGTGGATCCTCTGCAGTGAATGGGTGCCGTCAGAATGAGAGTCCAAACAGCTGATAAAACATCACAATAATCCACAAGTAATCCACACCACTCCAGTCCATCAATTAATGTCTTGTGAAGGGAAAATCTGTGTGTCCATCAAGACATTTTACCTTCAAACTGTTGCTTCCAGCTAAAACATGGGTTCATAATCCATAAAAGTCCTTCCTCCAGTGAAAAAGTCATCTAGTCTGAATCAGGAGAGAAATATGCTCAGAACAAGCACCGATTGCAAGCCAAAACAAAACAGTTCTAAACAAATATGTTGGTGGATTTTGATTTGAGAGGACAACAGGGGATGGGCTTTTTCACTGGAGGAAGTGTTATTAAATGGACTCTATAGATTTTGGCCAGTTTTTGGGTGAACTATTCCTTTAAATCTGATAAATGTTATCATTTAATTGATGATTAGTGCAAGAAAATAACAAAATCAGAGTCTTAAATCAAGAGTCGTAAAATGTATTTAGACAGCATGTGGCAAACTTTGCAAACCTCATATACAATACATTTGAAATAAAACAGTTGATATAATATATAGATTGAATTGTTTTGGTGGACAATCATTATTTTCTTACGTTTAGTCATCTCGTACTTGTCTCCAGTAACCAACAAATGACAGTGCCCACTTTGTGTTCTTTAATTGAAAGTTTTTCCCAGATCTCAGGCTATAAAATCAACTGGACTAAGTCAGAAGTAATGCCCTTATCTAATAACTGCCATGAGATAACAGGAGAGAGGTGGCCATTTATTCAGGATATCCAAAATTTGTTACAGAACTGGAGTAAACTTACAGTATCTATTCTGGGTCTAATTAATCTCGTTAAAGTGATAATTGTACCCAAAGTTAATTACTTATCATACATGCCTCCCCTTGCGTTACCATTATCACTTTTGAAGGAATACAATAAATGTGTAGAAACCCCTTTTTAACCGTACTAAATTGTACTCTGGTAAAGGTTCGGATGGGCTGTTCGTGAAATCCAATCCCAGTTGATAAATGATAAGATTTTGAACAGATGCTACTGGACTCCAAGCCGATTAGAGATACTGCACTGTGCAGGCGGTGTAACACTGAAACAGGAACTATGGTTCATATGTTGTATGAATGTGACAAGGTGGAGGAATTCTAGGAGAAAATTGTACAATTTGTTAATAATACTTTTAGTCTGTCATTATACAAGAACCCTGCCTTGTGCATGTTGGATATTATGCTGGAGGATATGTGTATATCCTGGCAACAGATGCTATGGTGCCACTTAGCTATGGTTTCTGGATGTAGAGTCATTCTGAGACACTGGAAGTCAGACATGCCTTCCTCATTTGATGAATGGATGGAACTTATGTCAAATACATTTCCTGTTATATTGTGTAGTTTACTTCATTAATCTAATTATTATTATTATTTATTTTATTATTACATTTTTCTGTGGGTGGGGTGGGGGGTGTATGTGTGTTTAAGTTAGGGTAAGGGGTAAAAACTAAAACATATTACTGTAAAAATCTCAATTTTGAGTGTTGTTGTTCATGCTCATAAAAATCAACATAAAAAAAAAATATATATATCAGGCATCTGACAAAAAAAGGACTTTTGATGACTTCCTTTAAGTGTTGCAGGCTTGATTTTGTAGCTTGCTTGTGGAGAGTGTCAGTTTCTTTATTCATCAGATCATTGGCTCAGGACCACAATGAGGAAGTTCCCAGGCGCTGCAGCCGGACTGAGGCCAGACAGATAATGTCATCTGGAGGACATGAGACCTCAACGTCCTAAAATTAATCAAATAACATGTATTAATAAAAAAGACGACAATATAAACCATTCATAAAAAAAATCTGTAATTAGTATATAGTTGGTAAGAAAAGTCTTTCAAAATAGTTTTGCAATGCACCTTTTTCCTGAACGCAGAAGCTTTATGTGATCAGCAAGTTACTTTCCACTGCATAATGCAAAATATGATAAAAGAAGAAGAAGAAGAAGAAGAAGCTCTACTATCATATCCTGTGGATTGTCATTGGTATTTGCTTAAAACCTCACAACCTAAGGGTAATAAAAAAAAAGTGTCGTAAATGTTTTCCGAATAGAACAAAACTGAGTAAACATCACCCTCTCGCGCTAAATAACAGTCATTACCTTAATGAGATTATGATCCACAGGACTGTCAAACACATTTATTTACCTGTAAAACACAATCGTAAAACAAAAGAGAGAATAAAAACCAATAAAAAGTGTAAATAAATAAATAATAACATCGTTGAATTTATTACACCGAAAAAAACCAAAACAAATAGGATACACTAAACCACCTGGATGGAAGAATAGTCTTAGTTAACTCACACTTTCTGGGCCTATCCGTGAGTCTAATTTAAATATTTATATTTACCTTACTTTTTAATGGAGCCAATTATTAACCTTGTTATTAATGATTAATTATTAAGTCTTGCACTAATGTCACACAGCAGCCATTACAAAGTTTAATACTTTATTACTTAAATGAACTAATCAGTATGTTTCATAAGTGAGTTCGCCAAGAAATGGAAGGGTTCGTTTATTTAGGCTATTCCCATCCACTGCATTATATCCACAGCCAAAGCAAATATGTGACATTCCAGAGCAGTTTCAACATAACGGCTCAAATGATTTATAGCTTATTTGAGCTCATAACGCACAGTCTACGGTGACGGAAATCTAACATAACAGCTTATCTGACATTCAGTAAGAACACACTGGGACGGTTTCTGCGCATTTTTTCATCATGCAATTCGTGCAGAACACGCATATATGTGTCAGTAGAGGGCAGCAGATGCTCAGATCCAGCCTCAAAATCATGCGACTGGAACGAATGTAGGAATATTCCTGTTTAAGACAGGTTAAGTGTTAAATTGATACTACAAAATACTTTGGTCTTCCCTTGCAGCAGAAACAGTTTGGACAACTGTTTTAAACAACTTGAGGGTAAATTATATTTTTGGATTAACTATCCCTTTATGTCTAAAGTGAATGTTTTCAGACACTTAACTGCAATTAAATAAAAACATATTATAGTTTAAATTTATATTAAATGCAGTTGAAATTTAGAATGCGTTTTGACCCACTTAAGTAGGACTCGTACAACTTCATATGCAATTTCATAACTCCTTCTATTGACTGAAATATAAGTGCACTGCTAAATGTACTGACAAGCATTTATGGTAAACTACAATATATTTTAATGTCACTTCTGTTGAAATTTGCATGTCATGTATTTAGATATAATTACACATTTGTAATGATGAAGCTGCAGTTTAGTACATTTAGAATATATTAACTTTAAATGTAATATTTAATAACACTACAGTCAAAACTATAATCAAGTACTTCACATGTGCTTTAGTAACACATCAAAACAAGTGCACAACCGAATACTATTAAACAATGATTCAAAATGTACCTTGAAGTCAAACATTTAATTTGACATTATTACAAAGTGCACTTAGGCATGATAAGAATCAGTCATGAAAGCAACTCTCTTTAAGTACACTTAAGTGGCCTTTTAATTCATTAATAATGATATTATCTGCAAGTACAGGTTTTAAATATGCACTACAAGTGCACATTCAATACAGTCAAGAGCACTTTTCACAAGGTTTGTCTCTCCTTTTTGATTTAAAAGGCAGAATTCTGGGTTACAGTAAGGCACTTAAAATGATGTAAAAACCAAAGACGCAAACAATATGCATGTTAATATGATTGTAGTGTGAATTTTTTTTTTACTAATCTCTTTTGTGTAAAGTTATATCCAATTTTACAACTTGCTATGACAATTGCATCTGAATCCTAAAGCCTAAAAATGGATAAGAACAACTTAGCTCACATAATACAAGTTTTAGCGGAACAATATGTGTTTTTATAAAATGATAAGCTTCACATTTCTGCTTATAAAGAAAACAAGAGACAAATCAAAATGAGTTTTTGTGGTCTTCATTCCCTTAAGCTTTCAGACATGATCATAAAGTGTTGCAGATGTTAAAACATCAAAAATTGGAAGGCGTGTGAACTTGGAAGTACCATGTGCTGGTTCCCACATCTGAGAAACAACTGATGTGCTGGCACAAATATTAAAATAAGCTCACTTTACAATAGCATTGTGCTAAGACCAGCCCAGAATCAATTCTGTTCATTCATCATACTATGGCAGATTAAAACCGAGAACTAAAAAATACTGCCTAGTCCATTAAATTATGTGAAATATGCGAGCAGTAGATTCAGTACTTGGCCAAAACAACTGTTTTTAATTTTGCGTAGATTTTAAGTGGGTTGTTCTACAAATCATGCTCTTTCACGATCACGATCCAGATTCTAGTCATTCTTTTTAGTGCAAACACTGAACTTTCCTATGAAAATGAAATTTAGATTCATCAAGTGCTATTTGTCTAAATTAATGTTGTGCTGGAGGTAAATAGAATTTTACTTGTAAATGTATATTTTCTATAGCTCATCAGATGAAGTGTCAATTGGGCATAAATCAAAACTCGCAGTTACGTTTACATGCAACCAAATAATCCGTTTGTAATCGGATTGACGGCTCAATCGGACTGAAAAGCCGTCATGTAAACACCTTAATCAATCCGACTGAACTCGATCGGAATGAAATTTCGATCGGATTGAAGGGGGTGGTTTATTCCTTTTCTAATACGATTGAGAGTGCATGTAAACTCTCGATCGGATTGAACCCCGAAACTGAAAGAACTGCACATGTGCAATGACGCAGAAATAGCGTAATGAGTGTTGTATAAAGTGTTGTATAAATGCGTGTCCTGTCATTATAAAACTCTCCTTTCACTCGGCAACTGTGAAGTGGAGCAGGACAACCTCCCACCAGTCCTTGTTTTGGATTCTCATCTACAGGCAACCCGTTTTGGGCGCGGGGAGGGGCATTTTTACTGCGTGATAAATATGAGCAGCATGGCACAGTGGTTTATATGTATTTTTATCCATAAATTAATCAATATTAATTCTGCTGTTAAAAACAAATAAAGAAACCGTGTAGGAGAGGGGTTATTATGTGCAAACAAGTGAGAAACTCTATATTTGTTCAGTGTGTGCATGTAAACGCGCACATCAACCTGATCACTTTATTTAGCGTTAATGTAAACACTACATTCAGATTCATCAATCGGAATGAATTCGGTATGCGGTAGTCTGCTGAATCCAGATTAGAAGATGGAAAATTGCACACTGGAATAATTATTTTTCGGTAGTGTGGCATTAATTACCCTTACGAAAAATAAGTTTATTCAAGTGTGCTATTGGTATAGGCTACTTCTTTTAAACAAAAAAAAAAAAAGGAAAGTATACTTTTAGTCTACTTTTTATGTACTTCTCAGAAATGGGCTTTGTGTACTTCTCAGAAATATACTTAAAATGACATTTAAGTATACTTAACTTATAGCCTACTTAGAAAAAGTCTAAATATATTTGAGCTATACTTGTGTTCCTAGAATCCGCGTTTTCATTGTTATACTAGGCGCTAGTACACATTTTCTGTACAGAATTTAAAAAAAAACACAAGCGAAGAAGAAACCGAAACAACAGATGCTTGCACATGTAATCTAGCACGATCATCAGACATAAAACAGCATCAAAACTGTGTAAAGTTGATGTAATGTCGACCAATGAAGAGGAAATAATGACTGTCAAGCTCTGGGGTGTTGATCGACTCTATCCACAACTAAACTAGTAGTTTACTGAGACTATTCTTCAAAGTGTACTAAAATGCTAAAAAAGTATTTAATTAGAAACTATCAGTATTCATATAAGTTCACTTTTAGTATAGTTGCAGTACAAGCTAAAAATATTGTTGTCAACTAGTTGTGTACTTCAAGTTTACTACTGTTATACTTAAAGTATACTTAAAAGTATACTTTTATATACTAGAAAGTGGGCCAATTTAGTCCCAAGGAGTATTGAAATAGTACACTTACAAGTATACTACTAGTACACTGATATTTGTATACTTGCTACATAAAGTATACTTAAAAATATACTTGAACTTTACTTAAGTATACTTACTAAAATAAACTTGAAGTATACTACTTTTTGGTAAGGGTACCTACAGCCTGTTCTTCTAAAAGCACAAAAGAGATGAAAGCGAAACTAGATAGTGAACCTTATGAAGTGCCCAGTGTTGAACATATCATGAACGTGGTGCCAACAACTGCAACGAACATTTCTTTCTTCTGTATTTTACTCTATATTCCTAAAAAGAGGTTCTGATTTTTGAGGTCCATGACAGTCGACACATTCACTTAAAAATAGCTTTCCAAAGGAAGGAAATAAAAAACAGCAACAGCAACAAAAACCAAAACAAAAAAAACCCAGAAAACGGAAACCAGAGCAAGCCAAGCTTCAATCACAAACCACAGAGCAGAGTAATGAGTTGACTTTCCCAAACCTCTGGATGTCTGAAGGCAGGAGGCCCAACCACAGCACACTGGGGACCGTCAGACTGTGGGCCTCGAAGGCCATTGCCTGAGGACAAATGACAGTTAGAGTTGGTAAAGCTGGACAGACCTCATTTAGGACATTAAACGAGCCTACATGATTCACTAAAGCAGTTGAGTATTGGAAAATTCAAAACTCAGTAGTCAAATTATAGACTGTCTGACAGAACATGAGAAATGCTAGTCACCACATTTATGTTTTCATGTGCTGAACACTGGCAAAAAAAATATGTTCAATAAAAATATGTAAGCATCTTTAAATCAGGATATATTTAATTAAGATGCAAAACTGTGTAAAATAAGTATTGTTTTAAATGAAGTTCTTTCTTGTTTTGAATATAAATCTCTGTAAAAAAAAAAAAATCTACATTTGGGGTCAGTAAGCTTTATTTAAATTAATATGTTTATTCAGTAAAGATTAAATTAATTAAAATCTTTTAAACTTTCTAGTCATCAAAAAATCCTGAAAAATAGAATATTTAAAAATATATGAAAAATACAATATAATGGTTTCACAAAAATATTAAGCAGCAACAACTTTTTTCATCATTGATAAAAATAAGAAATGTTTCTTAGGAGCAAATAAGCATATCAGAATGATTTCTGAAGGATCATGTGGCACTGAATAAATTACATTTTAAAATATATTAGCATAGAAAAACATGAAAAAATCTTACCAACTCCAAACCTTTAAACGGTAGTGTTGTTGACTGTCCGAAAACGTATTATCTTATTATTTGTCTAATTATCTTACAAATTTTGCTTCTCAAGTAAATATAAAAGACTTATATTTATAATATATTTAAGGATATTTATACATTTTTATTGGAAAATGACAGAAATACTCATTAAGAAAATTATTTTTACAGGATTCTGCATGTGAATGTGAGTTAAACAGCCAAATTGTAGTCCCATACTATAATACAAATGTGTCACACACATGTAGAAACGCTTTACTTTTTCCACAGGGTAAATTTTAAGTTCACGAACGAGTGCTTCCTCTTTTTTGTCTTGCCACAAAGAGAGAAGAATAATTACACATCCCCGCAATGCAAAAGCCTCACTGGAAATTGCACAGAAATAGCAGGAAACAGGACTTAACCAGTGAGCCGTACTTGTAGATGCACATGATCTCGATGCCTGGGAAAAAAAAGAGAGAGACTGATTCTGCAATCACTACCATACCCTTGCAATTATCCTTTGGGACAGCTTAATTCACCCTAGAACAAAGTAAAGCATTACACATGTAGAGAGAGCGCTGGAGTCATTGATAATGACAGTGTCAGAAATAGCAGGGGCCTCAACGCTCCTCATGCTAAACCATACTGGACCTGCCACAAATGAAAATCACTGCAGGGCTGGTTGTTCTCAAAGAAACCATCAGCTCTGAGTGCGCCTGTGTTTGTTGACTTTGCATTAAGTGCATGTGTGTTCAAAGTTAATTGACTTTACTGAGCATAAATGACATTTTGCAGGGAACATGTTTTTGAAGTGACTTTAACATGAGTTTGTTTCTTCATCAGAACAGATTTGGAGAAATGTAG
>NW_015537979.1:1396409-1404509 GCF_001515605.1 Sinocyclocheilus anshuiensis | reverse complement strand
AACGGTAGTGTTGTTGACTGTCCGAAAACGTATTATCTTATTATTTGTCTAATTATCTTACAAATTTTGCTTCTCAAGTAAATATAAAAGACTTATATTTATAATATATTTAAGGATATTTATACATTTTTATTGGAAAATGACAGAAATACTCATTAAGAAAATTATTTTTACAGGATTCTGCATGTGAATGTGAGTTAAACAGCCAAATTGTAGTCCCATACTATAATACAAATGTGTCACACACATGTAGAAACGCTTTACTTTTTCCACAGGGTAAATTTTAAGTTCACGAACGAGTGCTTCCTCTTTTTTGTCTTGCCACAAAGAGAGAAGAATAATTACACATCCCCGCAATGCAAAAGCCTCACTGGAAATTGCACAGAAATAGCAGGAAACAGGACTTAACCAGTGAGCCGTACTTGTAGATGCACATGATCTCGATGCCTGGGAAAAAAAAGAGAGAGACTGATTCTGCAATCACTACCATACCCTTGCAATTATCCTTTGGGACAGCTTAATTCACCCTAGAACAAAGTAAAGCATTACACATGTAGAGAGAGCGCTGGAGTCATTGATAATGACAGTGTCAGAAATAGCAGGGGCCTCAACGCTCCTCATGCTAAACCATACTGGACCTGCCACAAATGAAAATCACTGCAGGGCTGGTTGTTCTCAAAGAAACCATCAGCTCTGAGTGCGCCTGTGTTTGTTGACTTTGCATTAAGTGCATGTGTGTTCAAAGTTAATTGACTTTACTGAGCATAAATGACATTTTGCAGGGAACATGTTTTTGAAGTGACTTTAACATGAGTTTGTTTCTTCATCAGAACAGATTTGGAGAAATGTAGCATTACATCACTTATTCACCAATGGATGCTCTGCAGTGAATGGGTGCCTTCAGAATGAGAGTCCAAACAGCTGATAAAAATGCTTTAAAAGGGCCCTTTAAAAGCTCCCATTCATTTTGTGCAGCAGTGACGTAACTTTAATGTGAATAATTTAAAAAAATGTCAGTGATACAAGACTCCATTGTGCCAAAAATCCATACATTACTGCACATAACAACCGTAAGGCACTTGGCAGTGATTAGAAAAGATTTCCAAAGTTTTGTCTTCGGTAATGGGAGAAAAACACAGACATTTCTGATTCAGACAGGATGTCCCTCTGTAAGATAATTACCGTCCAAATCAGTGTTGTTATTTTTTAACTAAAACTGTTAAATAATTTTTTGGTAATTGAAATAAAGCTGAAATCAAATCAAATATAAATATTAGATGAAAACTAAACTTAAAAAAAAGAGTAAAAATTAAACTAAAAATAACAAAATTAAATTAGAAAGCTGCCTTGTCAACTAACTGAAATAATAAAATTTAAGTTGTACTAAACAAGTACTGAAATAAAAGTAACTTAATTCTAGATAGAAATATAGATAAAATAATATATAAAATATCTATATCTATATATATATATGTAAACAAATAAAAATGACAAAACCACAAAATAACAAAATTACTAAAATTACAATGAAAAATGAAAATGTAAAAATAAAACATAATTCAAAATATGAATAAATACTTTAATAGTATATAAATAATACTAAAACAATTGGTCCAAACACTGGCCCGCACAGCGCTTTAGAGACAAACAGAAAGATAGATCACCACAAGGGCGTATGGTGGCATTCATTTAATGACATGGTTAAAGTAAACAGGAAGGATACTTCTGATCCCATTAACATTGGAAGACACCAGAAACACCTAGGGAGAAAAAAGGACAGATTGAATGACAAATGAATGGTGTGTCAGACCAGTGGTAAAGTGGAACAGCATTCGAGTTTACTGATGTGAATGTTTGACAGATACAGTCGAAAAATGTTGCCAATAGAATTATAGATGAACGCTTGTGGGCAGAAGGGGATTATATAAATCATTAAGTGAGTTTTACAGAAAGGTTGGCTGGCGATCTGGACTGACAGTGGAGCTGGAACTGCAGTCCACCTTTGTGCCATCTTCCTCCAAATAACACAGATCACCTGAGATGAAGCCTTTGGATGTTGCAAGCTGTGAGGATTATTAAAAGAAATGATTTACTGTGAACACATTCTCTTTAGTGCATATGCAAAAGTCAGTGTATAAGAGTGAGTGTATAAAAGTCTCAGAAATTCAAATATCACACATGCACGTATCACATGCAAACTCCTGCGAGGAACCTTGAGCATGCATGAAACGCCATCCACGATGGAATCCAAGGTCCTCTGTGACCCAAACAGCTGTGGATCATTATAGCAGCTATATGTCCCTGACGGATAGAAAAGATGCACTTGACAAATCAAGTCATAAAAATCAAAGGTTCCACCTGATCCCTATATCAGATGATTTATGATGCTGTTTGCTGATTTATAATCATATCATCACTTATATCCACAGGTGGTTTGAATGAAACGGTCTGCAAAAGCTGACAAAAATGTTAAATATTTAGACATGAAACAGGCAATAACTAAAAGTTGCTGGAGTAAAACCTGCCAAAATATAGATCTTGGGTAGTTGTCATGAAATAGTTGTCCTGCAGTACGACAAGCTGCACTCTAACACTATTTTACACAGCATTTTACTCATTCTTTTAGCATTTTTATAGAAGAAAATATGTAACATGGATATTTGTACTTTAAAAAAAAAAATTGGTTCAACGCATGACCATGTAAAATGACCTACTGGAGGTAAAAAGTTTTAAAAAATGGTCACCACATTTTTACTTAAGTTTTTCTTATTGAATATCACTTACCTTTTTTTAGTAGCATAGGAGTCACTTTGTACAAGTTTGTAAATATCAGACGAGAGCTTCAAAATCAGGGCTGTAAAACAGAAACATATCAGATGCAGTCATATCTGACAATATTAGCTCCAACTAGAATTTTACTTTTTTTGCCCTTTTTGCCTGTGCAAAACTCACTACCACAATGCTATGTGCAGGTGGTTGCCAGAGGGCTGCTATATGGTTTCTAAGATGTTCTTAGTGGTTTTGGTGTGTTGCTATGTAGTTGCTAGGATGTTGTGAGAGGTTACTTACTGGCTCAAGTCAAAAGAGCCTCTATGATACACTCTAAGAAAAGCTCATAAAAACAGGGCCAAATGTACTGCGTTAACACGGAGGAATTTTCTGTATTGAATTTTCATAGGTGTTTTACTTATATTTTGAATTACACATTGCATTGTGTTAACTTAATAGATAATATCCTGAAAGTACTTTTTCTGTTTTTCTATGAATTTCTTTCTCACAGTGTATTTTGGTCTCTATATGACTTGGCCCATGTTTTAATGCAAGATTTATTGCCTGTTTTATTGTCTGCCAGGCAAAAAATGTACATCAGATTACTTTAAGTTTGTATATATCCTTGTACTAAAAAAACTACATTTGTAGATTTGTAGATAATTAAATTATCTGTAAATGTAAAAACCAGGGTGATCTTACCAAATCTGGTGGCTGATGAAGGGCAAACGAACAGACTTGTGAAATCTGAAAGTAATAGCAACCTCAGTTTTATTCATTTCCATTTCCTCTTATTTATTTTCTGACAATTCGTTTTTGTTGGCTAATATCAGTAATAGTCATAACATGCTCTGAAATATGCATGAGAAATGAAGATGACTTCAGGAGTTACTTCATGTCTGCGTGTACGGGTGAAATGTTTTGGGGAAAACATCTCGATGTGTCATCAAAGAAATCTTATGATGATCATAACCAAATGTTACTAAGGGAAAACTGTACTGCGAAGTTTTATTTCTGGTTTATTGTTGTGCGGGATGAAATGATTCACTTAAATGAGTGTTTCATTATCATATCTATTAAAACTATCAGTCATTAGGCTTGCCCGAAGGATGCCTTTATAACAGCAATAAGGCAAAAGCCAAGGCATTCTCCAAGTCGTTAGGCCCCTGGCCTCAGAGCGGCCCAGATGAAACGTGCTTTAAGCCTTAGGGAGGGTTGATGTAGATCTGACCAGACAGTTTTCTTTGTTCTGCACAAGAGCTATTACACAGTGAGCACAGTGAAAACCTCTTCAGATGATTTTAAGTCTGTCTATGTCCAAGAGAGCGAGAGGGGGGAGGTGGGGTTAATCCTCTCATGAAATAACACCTATTTAGAGTCAGGAAGTTATTTAATTTGAAAGGATAAAGGTTCAGACGAAGTACTACAGACAGACGAATAGATAAATAGATTGATAGATACAAAAAGAGCTGGTTACCCCGAGAGCAAAGAGTGTGTACTCACTGTCAGACAGGACAGACCGAGACAGAGACGCACTTCCTCCTTCACTGTTACAAATTTAAATCAATAAGAGAACTATACATGAACAAATTCACAAACATCATTAAGAATTTTACAGCCATGACTGAAGATAAAGATAGTAGTAGGAGAGGGACAGACAGCAGCACTGGCTGTGAGATATGTGTGGATGAGCCACAGCCTGAGAGACAGCAGGTGAATGTGTATAGTGTGTGTATCTGACCTTAGTGTGTTTCCCTACTGTCTAACACAGTGACCCTCAGCATGTGTATGTTTATATATTAAATACTGTGGTTTCAAATGTTTATATATTCCAAGCTTTGGCAATATTGTATTTTTTTTACAGTCATGCCAATAAAGCAATTTTGAATTTGAATTTAATAGATAGATAGAGAAAGACAGACAGATAGACAGATAGATAGATAGACATACAGACATACAGACAGATAGATAAATAGATATACAGACAGACAGACAGATAGATAGATAGATAGATAGATAGACAGACAGATAGATAGATACATAGATAGATAAACTTGACACACACACACACACACACACACACACACACACACACACACATGCCCAGCTGGATCCATTCATTACTCTCAGCACAGGTGCTTCACCTTTAGAGACGTTGATGACTTTTGTCTGAACGACTCTCTCAATGCGCGTCAAAACATCCTGTCTGTGATGGGGAGAAGTTATATACGATTATAATGCCCAAACAGACCAGAGTGGAGGTAAAGTAGAAATAACACATGATATTTCTGCTCCTGCTGTCACTTGCTGATGTCCTCCTGGCATTTGTCAGCCTTTTCCAGACTCTCTCTTAACTTATGTACATCAGTAAACTGGTCAGCCATTTAAATGAAGTATTTGAACCGTAGTCAAAATGGCTACAAATGTTTTGTCTCGCTGTGGTTGTCACTGTTTGCTTGTTTGTAAGTGGAAAACAGTTTAGTGGTTTTCAGCAAGTTAGCGTATTAAATATTTTGTTCCTATTTTGTTTAACTGAATCTGAATTAAATAAAGCAAATAAATAAACCTGAATTTAAAAAAATTGCACAACTGTAATTTATTTTATTTGAAATAAATGGTTAGCCAGCTTTAGAGCATTAAGAATGGGTGTCTCAACTGTACCATGGTACTGTTTCAGCTGTACAGTATATGGGAACAGTTGAGACAAAAATGAACCTTATGTTTATGAGATAATTGTGGAAAATATAAACTACTTATGGCTATTATTAGTTTATGATATTTTAGTACATAAGCAAAATAAATATAATGTGAAAAATCATTTCGGCATCTAGTTTTTGTGTAGTGATGACAAAAGCAGAAAGTGTCTGTACATACTGTTAAAATTATAAGGTACTTAACATGTATTTTAGTATGTTAGTGAACATGTTACGTCACATAGGTGTACTTATTTGAAGCACAACAAAAGATTATTAAAACAATGATTTACTTAAAAGTACACTTAAGTGGCCTTTCATTACATGCAGTATGATAAATTCTTTGAATACCGCTGTTATTTCTTGTTGTGCTTTTACTGAGCAAAGTATGAAGCTAGTTAATAAGTAGCAGAATTTTATGTCATTAGTACTGAGAGGGATCTGATCTTGTTGACAATGTGTGAAAAAAATTGTGAGACTAAGTGAGACAGAGGTCCTTGCCCCTGACCTGACCTGAAAACCTTCTTACGGCTCCTCGCTGAGCATCTGGGCATCTTCTCCTCTTTTCTTGAGTGACATTGACAAGTAGTTTCCGTAACACTTGAGTTTAATCTACAGATAATTGCTATCTCTCAAAAACCAACACAGCAACACCTCACAGCCGGCTCTAATAGATTTTGAAAGGGTACAAAGAGATAGACTATCTCTCTTCCTCTGGGCTGAGGTTGTAGTCAATCTCACAAAGTGTGAGGCTTGTGTCTGAGGCTGAGGGTTTGCTTTGTTGGGCCGAAGTGCAGGGTTATAAGGCCACAGAAGGAGGAGTTTGAGACTTTTTGAAGGGTGGGGGGCACCGGTCTGCAGGTGATGAGGATTAGATGAAGCCAGAGGCCCCTCCGTAACCAAATACAGATCTGTCAGTCTAATCCCCACAAATAGAAAACAGAGCTGCCTCGACTCTGCCTCTTTCTCCTTCTCATCTGGTACAAACCCCACCACTTCTTCATCTCTTTCACATCTGCCCTTTGCCAAACGCTGCTTGCCCTCAGCCTGTTAATGAGACCCAGAGAAGCATCCCAAAGGAGGAAGTGATTGATTGGCCCTGGCAGTAATGGACAGCTCTGCATAACCTCACAGAGTGATGAGATAAAGAATGTGGGAGGGCTTTGTCATTAGCGACGAGAGCTGTGTAGCCCTTCAGGTCCTGGGCTCAGAAACATACTACCATCCTACTGTTTCCACTTTATATAATATGCATAGACGTGGTCATAAGTTTACATGCAGAATGAATTTGTGAAATGTTAATCATTTTGACAAAATAACACCGTTTTTATGCAGACAAGTTAAGGCTGCTCTGTTCCTGCTCAGTGTAAAATTCAGTGTAAAGCCAAACTAAATTATGCCTTCTCTTACCCACTTTAGCCCCTAGTTTTACAGTATGCATTAGTGCTTAAGTGTCTGTGTAAAGACACTTAAATGCCACTTCAGAGGCGCTTCTGTGCCACCTTTGCAGTGTGAATTTGGCATAAGAGGGATCATAAAAATTGCATGTTCACTGTAAAAAAAAATCCTATTTTAAATCCCACTGATTTAAGGCTGCTCTGTGCCTGCTCAAAATTCAGTGTAAAGACGCAATGCTGCATAAAAGCCAGATTAAATTATGCCTGCTCTGACACACCTCAACCACAAGTATCACAGTATACAATTATCATTGCTATGCAAATGCATTCATGCCACCTTCAAGATGTTAAACTGTCTGTGTAAAGACACTTAAATGTCACTTCAGAAGTGCTTCTGTATGTATATACAGTGTTGGGAAGGTTACTTTGGAAATGTAATAGGTCACAGATTACAAGTTACCCTATTTAAAATGTAATATGTAGTGTAACTATTTTAGTTACTTTATGAAAGTAATGTAACTGATTACATTTGATGACTTTTCTAAAATCTTCAACTGTTAATCATTTTCAAACATTTAAAGCAGGCAGGGTTAACCTTACAGTAGTGTTCAACACTGATAACTGTCAGACTTTCAGAATCCTTCTACACTTGAATTAAGATTATAATAATTTAATTGTAAAGCACAGCCACCTCAAAATCGGACTTTAGCACTTCTTTATACTTTAAGATCTTTTTGAGGTTAAACACAGATTTAAAATCATAAGACATAGTTTAATAGTTATGATACTGTTTTTGAAATCAAATCTTTGCATAGTTATGACAGGAATCACTGGCATCTAACAATGCCTTGGAAAAAAAAAGAAAGTTAATCTAAAAAAAAAATAAAATAATGCAAACCAAAATAGGAAATAAAACAGTGATCGAATAATCATCTGTCCTATTCTGTGTCCTCAACTCCTGAAACATTGGTGTCTCATATTTTAAATCTGTATGTGTTTGAAAATATTCAGATGTAGAGAGAGAGAGAGAGAGAGAGAGAGAGAGAGAGAGAGAGAGAGAGAGAGAGAGAGAGAGAGAGAGAGAGAGAGAGAGAGAGAGAGAGAGAGAGAGAGAGAGAGAGAGAGAGAGAGAGAGAGAGAGAGAGAGAGAGAGAGAGAGAGAGAGAGAGAGAGAGAGAGAGAGAGAGAGAGAGAGAGAGAGAGAGAGAGAGAGAGAGAGAGAGAGAGAGAGAGAGAGAGAG
>NW_015537979.1:1392626-1396004 GCF_001515605.1 Sinocyclocheilus anshuiensis | reverse complement strand
ACAGATAGATAGATAGATAGATAGATACAGACAGGCAGACAGACAGACAGACAGACAGATAGATAGATAGATAGATAGATACAGACAGGCAGACAGACAGACAGACAGACAGATAGATAGACAGAGACAGATATACAGATAGATAGATAGATAGATAGATACAGACAGGCAGACAGACAGACAGACAGACAGATAGATAGATAGATAGATAGATAGACAGACAGATAGATAGATACATAGATAGATAAACTTGACACACACACACACACACACACACACACACACACACACACACATGCCCAGCTGGATCCATTCATTACTCTCAGCACAGGTGCTTCACCTTTAGAGACGTTGATGACTTTTGTCTGAACGACTCTCTCAATGCGCGTCAAAACATCCTGTCTGTGATGGGGAGAAGTTATATACGATTATAATGCCCAAACAGACCAGAGTGGAGGTAAAGTAGAAATAACACATGATATTTCTGCTCCTGCTGTCACTTGCTGATGTCCTCCTGGCATTTGTCAGCCTTTTCCAGACTCTCTCTTAACTTATGTACATCAGTAAACTGGTCAGCCATTTAAATGAAGTATTTGAACCGTAGTCAAAATGGCTACAAATGTTTTGTCTCGCTGTGGTTGTCACTGTTTGCTTGTTTGTAAGTGGAAAACAGTTTAGTGGTTTTCAGCAAGTTAGCGTATTAAATATTTTGTTCCTATTTTGTTTAACTGAATCTGAATTAAATAAAGCAAATAAATAAACCTGAATTTAAAAAAATTGCACAACTGTAATTTATTTTATTTGAAATAAATGGTTAGCCAGCTTTAGAGCATTAAGAATGGGTGTCTCAACTGTACCATGGTACTGTTTCAGCTGTACAGTATATGGGAACAGTTGAGACAAAAATGAACCTTATGTTTATGAGATAATTGTGGAAAATATAAACTACTTATGGCTATTATTAGTTTATGATATTTTAGTACATAAGCAAAATATATATAATGTGAAAAATCATTTCGGCATCTAGTTTTTGTGTAGTGATGACAAAAGCAGAAAGTGTCTGTACATACTGTTAAAATTATAAGGTACTTAACATGTATTTTAGTATGTTAGTGAACATGTTACGTCACATAGGTGTACTTATTTGAAGCACAACAAAAGATTATTAAAACAATGATTTACTTAAAAGTACACTTAAGTGGCCTTTCATTACATGCAGTATGATAAATTCTTTGAATACCGCTGTTATTTCTTGTTGTGCTTTTACTGAGCAAAGTATGAAGCTAGTTAATAAGTAGCAGAATTTTATGTCATTAGTACTGAGAGGGATCTGATCTTGTTGACAATGTGTGAAAAAAATTGTGAGACTAAGTGAGACAGAGGTCCTTGCCCCTGACCTGACCTGAAAACCTTCTTACGGCTCCTCGCTGAGCATCTGGGCATCTTCTCCTCTTTTCTTGAGTGACATTGACAAGTAGTTTCCGTAACACTTGAGTTTAATCTACAGATAATTGCTATCTCTCAAAAACCAACACAGCAACACCTCACAGCCGGCTCTAATAGATTTTGAAAGGGTACAAAGAGATAGACTATCTCTCTTCCTCTGGGCTGAGGTTGTAGTCAATCTCACAAAGTGTGAGGCTTGTGTCTGAGGCTGAGGGTTTGCTTTGTTGGGCCGAAGTGCAGGGTTATAAGGCCACAGAAGGAGGAGTTTGAGACTTTTTGAAGGGTGGGGGGCACCGGTCTGCAGGTGATGAGGATTAGATGAAGCCAGAGGCCCCTCCGTAACCAAATACAGATCTGTCAGTCTAATCCCCACAAATAGAAAACAGAGCTGCCTCGACTCTGCCTCTCTCCTTCTCATTTGACACATACCCCGCCACTGCTTCATCTCTTTCACATCTGCCCTTTGCCAAACACTGCTTGCCCTCAGCCTGTTAATGGGACCCAGAGAAGCATCCCAAAGGAGGAAGTGATTGATTGGCCCTGGCAGTAATGGACAGCTCTGCATAACCTCACAGAGTGATGAGATAAAGAATGTGGGAGGGCTTTGTCATTAGCGACGAGAGCTGTGTAGCCCTTCAGGTCCTGGGCTCAGAAACATACTACCATCCTACTGTTTCCACTTTATATAATATGCATAGACGTGGTCATAAGTTTACATGCAGAATGAATTTGTGAAATGTTAATCATTTTGACAAAATAACACCGTTTTTATGCAGACAAGTTAAGGCTGCTCTGTTCCTGCTCAGTGTAAAATTCAGTGTAAAGCCAAACTAAATTATGCCTTCTCTTACCCACTTTAGCCCCTAGTTTTACAGTATGCATTAGTGCTTAAGTGTCTGTGTAAAGACACTTAAATGCCACTTCAGAGGCGCTTCTGTGCCACCTTTGCAGTGTGAATTTGGCATAAGAGGGATCATAAAAATTGCATGTTCACTGTAAAAAAAAATCCTATTTTAAATCCCACTGATTTAAGGCTGCTCTGTGCCTGCTCAAAATTCAGTGTAAAGACGCAATGCTGCATAAAAGCCAGATTAAATTATGCCTGCTCTGACACACCTCAACCACAAGTATCACAGTATACAATTATCATTGCTATGCAAATGCATTCATGCCACCTTCAAGATGTTAAACTGTCTGTGTAAAGACACTTAAATGTCACTTCAGAAGTGCTTCTGTATGTATATACAGTGTTGGGAAGGTTACTTTGGAAATGTAATAGGTCACAGATTACAAGTTACCCTATTTAAAATGTAATATGTAGTGTAACTATTTTAGTTACTTTATGAAAGTAATGTAACTGATTACATTTGATGACTTTTCTAAAATCTTCAACTGTTAATCATTTTCAAACATTTAAAGCAGGCAGGGTTAACCTTACAGTAGTGTTCAACACTGATAACTGTCAGACTTTCAGAATCCTTCTACACTTGAATTAAGATTATAATAATTTAATTGTAAAGCACAGCCACCTCAAAATCGGACTTTAGCACTTCTTTATACTTTAAGATCTTTTTGAGGTTAAACACAGATTTAAAATCATAAGACATAGTTTAATAGTTATGATACTGTTTTTGAAATCAAATCTTTGCATAGTTATGACAGGAATCACTGGCATCTAACAATGCCTTGGAAAAAAAAAGAAAGTTAATCTAAAAAAAAAATAAAATAATGCAAACCAAAATAGGAAATAAAACAGTGATCGAATAATCATCTGTCCTATTCTGTGTCCTCAACTCCTGAAACATTGGTGTCTCATATTTTAAATCTGTATGTGTTTGAAAATATTCAGATGTAACCCCCTTTGTAATCATTAACATTTCATAAGTAACTGTAATTTAATTACACATTTTTCTCAGTAACTGTAACAGATCA
>NW_015537979.1:1391139-1392283 GCF_001515605.1 Sinocyclocheilus anshuiensis | reverse complement strand
AAAAATACAGAGAGAGAGAGAGAGAGAGAGAGAGAGAGAGAGAGAGAGAGAGAGAGAGAGAGAGAGAGAGTTTATTAGCTCAATCTTCAAAGGCTCAAACAAATAAAGCAGCTTTGAGCCAAAATTAATGAACAAGTTCAAACAAGACAAACTTAAGGCATAATGTACAGTACTATTTATTACACAGCTTTTCACCAATCAGTAATTACGTGGACATGAAATATTGATTTAAGTTCAAACTAATCAGTTTAGAAAAAACAAACAAACAGGTAAATAAACAGGTAAAATCTTAAATGTTTATTATGATATGTAACAGAAAAACATGGTATTATGAAATGCAACAGAAAACACCCACTGGCTCTTAATGCATTGTGGTGCCTTTATATAGGACATGTTATAGGACATGTTTACACTTGGCAGGTTTGGTTAGATTAAAACAAACTCTGGTGCGAACACAGCCATCCAACGCTTGGTGCGCACCAAATGACGAGACACCCTTAAAAAGTCAGTCTCGGTCCACTTCCAAATGAACCTTGGTGCGGTTTGACTGATATATGAATGCAAAACGGACTACAAAAATCTAAAAGAACCAAAAACAGGATGTGATGTCACAAGATGTGACCCTGAAAAGGACAGAATGCTCATGTATACCTGGTTCTTCTGGTCATAGGAGCAATAGTATGTTGCCCATTACAGTTGCTAGAGTACGGTGGCCGAGAAGTGCAAAGCAAATCACAATTCTGAAAACAAAATAACAAATTACAAACGCAAATGCAAGTCTAAAAAACTAAATAATTCAGAAAGCACAACAACAATTCAGAAAACATTATAACAAGTCAGAAAACACAATGACAAATTCGAAAACAAAATAACAAGTCAGAACACACAATGACAAATCCGAAAACAAATTTACAAGTCAGAAAACACAACGACAAATCAGACAAACTGGAAAAGGTAGGTATAGTTTGAGACAGCGCCATTGGTTTGGGATTACTCACCGCTGACTGGACGAGACATCTGTCAATCAACGTATACAGGGAAGAACCAGCCGAAGAACAGCAGAATCGTGGTAGAAAGTTCGGAGATGGTATTAAAGTAGCTCAGTTTAAATGTATTGTATGAATTGCCCTTACTCTGGAATAAA
>NW_015537979.1:1345040-1391129 GCF_001515605.1 Sinocyclocheilus anshuiensis | reverse complement strand
AAATAGAATCCATTGCTAATACGAGATTTGAAAAGGGAGGAAAAAAAGTTCGGCAAAAGGTGGGATCGAACCGGGGTCGATCGCATCAAAAACCCAAGGGCATGCGTTTATCCATCAGCGCCACTGGAGCTGATGTTTTACAACCACTTTTAACTAAATTTAAATATACACTCCGTATTTTTTATTTGTTATAATGCTTTCTGAATTGTTGTTGTGCTTTCTGAATTGTTATTTTGTTTTTTAGTCTTGCATTTGCGTTTGTAATTTGTTATTTTGTTTTCAGAATTGTGATTTGCTTTGCACTTCTCGGCCACCGTACTAGAGGCATCTGAACCACTGTCTCCTTACAGCAGATCTCTGTGAGCAATAGAGGAATTCCTGCTGCTGTTTTGACTCCTTTACAATTTTATAAGCTCTTCATGAGTTGGTCATCAGCTGGGAAAAATACCACTATATGTACAACACATACAATGAGCACATTTAGCTTTGCACACAGCATTGTTTTGGATGTTCAGTAAGTTCGCAAAAGCTGTCCAGTCAGGTTGTCCACATGCCGTTTGTTTGGTATCTCTAGGTTCAGTGTTAAAAATGACTAAGCGAACTAGGACTAAATGTATTAGAACCAAACTACAGGACTAAGCACACCCTTATTTTCATTTGATTGAGTGTTTTGGGAATAATAAGGACAATGAACTGGCTGATTGATTAATTGCTCTTAAATTTATTAATTTGACAAATGCTTTTAAAAGCAACGTAAAAATAAGGAATGATTGTGTAAGCAATTTGTCATATAAGAAGTCAGCAATGTTTAAAGAACTGCAAAACAAAGTAGGCCAGAAAGAGATAAAAGTGCAGGGTTCAGACTCAAGAACGAGTATACAAAGTCCAAATCGTTTTGTAAAACTGTCAAAGCATAAAAGAATGGGAAACTAAAGATCAGAGACCTAATGCAATAACATACAAACACATGAGCGGAAACAAGAATCCCTCCAAGCTTTCAAACAGCTGCCTGAGTGGCCATCTTGCACAAATATGTAAAACACACGGCAGAAATGTAGTGCTCCAGTCGTTGCATGTGAGAAACCCAAAGGACAGAGATCTGAAAGCCGTTTTCTTTTTCACAGCTGTGTCTCATATGTTCGTGCGGCCTCTCGCGGTGTTAGCTTTGCTATCGCTCAGTCCCACCTGACCGCCAGTGTTTTAAAAGCCTGCCGTGATGCTGGGTGCTCACCTCCAGGGTGTCCCGAAAATCTAGCCAGGACTTAAAAGGTGGAGGAACGTGCTTTGCCCTGCTTGACCCTCCCCAAATCTTCACTGCTTCATTTGAGGGTTAGTTTACCCTGAAAGAGTTTTACTGTATCCCTCACTGGGCCGCCCCGCTGTTTCCCATCCCGCTGCCTTCAAAAGGCCACCCCCTGCCTTGAACCAGACAACATGCGAAATAAATATTACTCTGACCCATGTCTCCAACTCTTGGTGCCAGAGTCAAACAGAGAGAGTAAAAGGGGAAAAAAAGAAGAGAAGCTTCAGAAGGTTGAAGAGTTCGTGTGGGAGAGTGTGAACACAAGCGTTCGTATCAGTTTTTCAGACTGGAATTAGCACATCTTTTGATTTCAGCGTCATGCTCCAACCTGCAGGAGCTAAAATGATTATGACTTAGGCAGACAGATTCAAGAGACAGTGGGATGGATTTAGAAAAAAAAAATCCTTTTTGAAAGAAATGAATACTTTATTCAGCGAGGATAAAATAAGTGACCGTAAAGACATTTATAATGTTACAAAAGATTTCATATAGGGTAAATGTTCTTTTAAACTTTCTATTCATCAAAAATCCTGAAAAAAAGTATCACAGTTTCGACCAAAATATTAATCAGCACAACTCTTTTCAGCATTGTCAATAATAAATGTTTCTTGAGCAACAAATAAGCATATTAGAATGTTTTCTGGAGGATCATGTGACACTGAAGACTGGAGTAATGAAATTCAGCTTTGCATCACAGGAAAAAATTACATGTTAACATATTCAAACAGAAAACAGTTATTTTAAATTGCAAAAATATTTCACAATATTACTACTTTTACTGTATTTTTGATCAAATAAATGCAGTGTTGGTGAGCTTGGTAAGACATCATCAAAAAAATCTTATCAACCCCAAACTTTTGAACGTCAGCAGTGTTGGGGGTAACTCATTACAAGTAATGCGAGTTACGTAATCAGATTACTTTTTTCAAGTAACTAGTAAAGTAACACATTACTTTTTTAATTTACAAGAAAATATCTGAGTTACTTTTTCAAAAAAGTAATGCCAGTTACTCTGTTTTCCCATTTATTGACTGACAGCTCTCCTGTCCCCATATTGGGAGAAATCGGAAGTGCAGAGGAGTTGTGTGCGCTGTGTGAACATGATGTTACTGTAGTTCTAGACTAAATGTGAATGTGCATTAATTCATCCCACTCACAAAAAAAACCAGATTTAGTATTAATCAAAATGAATTAAATCAGTGAAATGCAAACTCAGAATATGACGCAAACCTGCAATAATTAAATATGTTAATTTTTTTAGGGAGTAACGCAATATTGTAATGCATTACTTTTAAAAGTAACTTTCCCCAACACTGAACGTCAGTGTAAATTTGACTGCAATTTCTGCAAACTTAATATAAATTTTAATTTGATATTTTTTTATTTATTAATATATATCTTTTGTTGTGGCTCTGTGGCAGTGTTTCACACTGACTGTGAAAATGTGTCCTACTTTCTTCACTTGATTACTCAAATTTATATCACTCAACAGTTTGCAGTGTGGTTTGAGCTTGTTTAGACTGAGCAGAACTGTGACCTTTTTATCTTGCTTTTAAGACATGATGCAATGTCAGTCCTCTATAGTGTGTAAACAATCAGGAAAGCTTCATTAGTTTTGTTTCATGTGATCAGGGTGGCTAAGTTGTGACACTGTCACACAGGACACATGTTTTAACCTGCTCAATATACTTTTTATTATTTTATGTATATTTGAGTTTTAATAGGTTTTCATGTTGTCTTAGCCATTTTATTCCTCTTAACCATTTTAATGTGTGTATGTCTTTAAATGAGTTTGGGTCTGCCTGTCATGTGACTGATCACATGACAGGAAGTAGGAAATGGACAGCATAAAGGAGGCAGCATGTCAAACAAGCATGGTCGTTGCTCTCATTACGACCAAGTGGTGATCACCTGTAAACTGGAATAGTGGAGTTACCTTTGTGGACTTACCTTTCCATCACTTTGGATTAACACTACAGTGGACTCTTGTATATACACCGGTGGACACTTTTGGGGACATTCACTTTGGGACTAGCAACACACTGGATTTCTTAAGGACTGTTGTAATGGTATGAAACTGAAAGACTCTGTACTTTTAACAGCCTAAGTTATTCTAGTTTTGTGTTGGTTTAAGTCTCTTGTGAATATTGTAAATACATATTTGATTTTCACTTTTAACATTGTTGTCTGTCTCATCTTTTAAACACTCAAAGCTCTCACATAGTATAATCTGACCCCTTTTTAACAAACGTAACATCTTCCAATAAGGCCGATCGTTACAAAGTGACCCAGCAAAGTCAGGAAAATGCTTTGTAACAACAATCGCTTTAGTTTTCTCATCTAGTGTCATTCACATGTTTTTTTCCCCTTTATTTATATAGTGCTTTATACAATACTGATTGTGTCAAAGCAGCTTTACAGTGTCAAACAGGAAAATAGTTTGTCAATAATGCAAAAGGACAATAACAAAACAGTACATTTTTCAGTTAAAGTCAGTTCATTGTTGCTTCAGTGATGTCATCATCCAGTTCAGCTCTCTTCCAATATGTCTAGTGTTTGTGCAACTAAGCCGACAGTATTGCTAGAAATTAAGCATCCCCAACTAAGCAAGCCAAATGCGACAGTGGCAAGGAACCAAAACTCCATCGGTGACAGAAATAGAGAAAAAAACCTTGGGAGAAACCAGGCTCAGTTGGGGGGCCAGTTCTCCTTTGGCCAGATGAAACCATCATGGTGTGGTTTAATTTCAGGCTGCAAAACATGTGCAGAGGACTTGTCTGGTTCCTGTGGTCTTGTCCCGATGGTCTTGATGAGGTCTTTGCAGGGGATCTGTCTCTGGGGCTCATTTGTTGACATGGTCTCTGCTGACATTCAGGGCTGTAGAGGTTGTCTCTAGGTGCTGATCCACCATCTGGACTGAGACTCATTTAAAGTAATGTAATTATCTGTTTTTTTTACCAACTGAGCAGTTGATGGGATCTTGCAGTCATTGTCTGCACCAAGAAGTGAAAAGCTTCTACTTCAAGGTGAACAATTTCCTTGTGGCGGGAGCTCTGTACTAGAGTATGGTCTCAACAATCTCAGTTCTCAGGGGCCACGCCCACAACTTCCATAACTCCGGGCGGGGGTGAAGAATGGTGCCCCCCGCCTGAGAGAGGAGGTCCCTCCTGATCGGAATCTCCAGCGGAGAGCCGTTGAGGAGAGACACAAGATCTGAGAAGCATACTAACCATGCTACTAGCAGCAGATGGACCCCATCCAGGCGTACTCTCTCCAGAACTCCCGGGAGCAGAGCGATCGGGGAAAAAGCGTACAGACGAAGCCTCAGCCACGTATGTACCATGGCATCCAGCCCAAGTGGGGCTGGATGTGTGAGGGAGAACCAGAGTGGACAGTGTGTCATTTCCTGCGACACGAATAGATCCACTTCCGCCTGGCTGAACTCCCTCCAAAGAAGGTCCACCACCTCTGGGTGGAGCCTCCATTACCCGGGCCTCAGGCCCTGTCTCGACAGGATGTCTGCTCCCTTTTTGAGATGCCCAGGGATGTAGACTGCTCGTAGTGAGAGGAACTTTCCCTGAGTCCACAGGAGGATCTGGTGAGCCAGCCTGTAAAGGGGGCATGAGCGCAGACCCCCCTGCCGGCTGATGTAGGAGACCACCGATGTGTTGTCTGTGCGGACAAGCACATGATGTCTGGAAGGGAGTGTTTTAGAGCTCGAAACACGGCCAACATTTCCAGGCAGTTGATGTGCCACGTGATATGATGGCCTTCCCACAAACCTCGGGCGGAGCGGCCACTCATGACCACTCCCCAGCCCGTGAGGGAGGTGTCCGTCATTAGTTTTACAAGACGACAAGGAGCCCCCAGCGATGGGCCTTGAGACAGGAACCAAGGTTTCTTCCACATGTCTAAAGCATGTAAGCATCGCCGCGTGACCTTGATCGTGCGAAGCGGGTTCCCCCTCTGGGAAAACCCCTTGGTTCTGAGCCACCACTGCAAGGGTCTCATGTACAGCAGGCCATGACGCAGCTGCCATCAGACCCAGCAGTCAAGGCAGGCAGCCCCCTCGAGAGCTGCCCGTGCATGCTCCGCTCCCAACCAGACGACGCACAAATTGAGTGTATCCCCACCCGAGAGATAGTGTGGGCAGGGAGGAACACATGACTTGAAACGCTGTCGGCTCGCCACAGATTTGGATTTACACTTAGGCATTTTGACTCGCTTTCTAACAGAGTAATTCATGACTGACTGATAGTGCTTTGCATACACAGACACACATACACAGACGCGCTCGCTGAAGAGCAGAAGCTAACATGTGCGCTTGCCGAATGCGCCTTTATGCTTCCTGGTTGCTCACGTCACCCCGCTCGTGAAGTCTCGCTTCTCTATTGGACTGATTTCACACATGCTTCAATACGGTGTCTCGCCGGGGACGTTCCCAAAGCGTTCGATGCAGCTCGAGTTCTTAAGGGGAACTGTACAGGGTCAGAACGAGTAAATAATGACCAAATTAAAATTTTAGCGTAAAGCCCAAAATGAAAACTCTCATCTTTTACTCAACTGCTGCCCAAGTTTTACATGACTTTCTTTCTTCAGATGAACACAAATGAAGATTTTTAGAAAAAAAAATTAATCTGAGTATATACAATGCAAGTGGATAGTAACCCAAAAGTTGACACTTTGTAAAATATAAATGGTTGCTTCTGGCCAACTTTCATACACACGTTCATTAGAGTGTTGTGAAGTAACATGGAAACACATGGGAATGTCACTTCTCATGCAAGCTTCATGGACGTGCGTATGAAGTGAATTAAAATATTAATATTTCACTCCAGAAGACACTGATTCATTCTTTGGGTTTACCGTCACATTCCCTTTGTTTAGTTTACGACTTTTGGGTTAATATCCACATGCACTATACTCACAGAGATGGTTTATTTTTCTACAAATCTTTCTTTGTGTTCATCTGAAGAAAGAAAGTCATATACAGGGGTTGTACAAAATAATGTGAACACCTGGCAAATAGACAATATTTCTTTGTTAAGGTTTTTTACCAACATTTGCCTTTAATAAAGCTTCCAACCTTCTTAGAATAGATTCATACAACTGAACAGTCTCCAGTTGAATATTGTCCATCAAAACATCTGCCTGTTGTTTTATAGATGTTGAAGGAAGGGAATCTGCTTCTCACTCTTCTCTCCAAAACGACCTACAGTGGTTTATGATCATGACACCATCTTTTTCACAGTTTTAGCAGTTGCAGCTCTTTCATTTGTGGCTTTGTGAAGTTCTCTATGGTTGGTTTTTGTAGGTCGTTAAGGTGAATATTGAGGTTTGCTGTCACACTGCTGCAGTAGTTCTGTGTTATTTGGACACAATCCTTCTAAGAGCTCAACGGCTCCTATCATTCACTTTTGGTTTTACTGCCACTTCATTAAGTCTTGCCATGCTTTGTGTCCCATAATCATAAAGATACCAAAAAAATGGTTTGTTGAGGTTACAGACACTGCTTCCTAACAGGCTTCCATGATTTGCTCTTTTTGGAAGTCTGACAAATCACCCATTTCACTCATGGCTTGTGCTAAACACTGCTGAACACAACGTATACTACACTGATTTACAAACTAGAGAATGCAGACAACGAAGGTTAAGTAAAAGATAATCGCAATGTTTGTTTGTTCACTGAAGCTTACACAAATTATACTAACCACTAGAATAACAGGTGCTCACATAATTTTGTCCAACCCCTGATGTTGCCCTTTTAAGCATACGCATAAACACCCATGCATTGTTTTTATTTTTTCCTAATCTCCTTTGCGTAAATGCCTGGCTTTTGTGTACATTCCCTGGTAATAAAAGTTTGTTTTCAAGAGGGTGAGTGAGGCTGAGAGAGAGATTGTGCTTGAAAGAGAGAGTCATTGGGAGATCTCAGGGTGCTGTTCTGCTTAACTTCCCCCAGTCAAAAGCTCCTCAGTGTGGATATCCAGGCTGGCAAATCAGCCTGTGCCCGCTGTTTACTGTACCGGTCACAAGGGCCACCGGAGCTGGAACAAAGGGGGGTCTGTTCCTATTGTCCTTCCCCAGAATGACAGCTCTCTGTTGGGCCAAGAGACGGACCGGGGGGCCCTGGCTCCCACATACAGGGATGGAGGACAGTTTTAACTGAAACCATGTCTTTCTCTTTTAAGCCTTCAATCAGACTCAATATAAACACCTGCAGCCATTCACTGATTCTATCTGATGGAACTGGAAAGCGCTGTTTACATGGTTCAGGCTGCTACTAATAGGCATTTAACACTGATCGAGGCATAAATAGATATTCAGTGCAATGCGGATGGATTAACCACATTTATTTTCACTGCAAATCAAAGGACTGAAAGTATTCCTAAATGAGAAATGAACACAACAAGGGGCGTAAAGCAAAGAGCGACTTCCTCTCCATCCATCTTCCCAAAACCTAAATCAAAGCAGCTGCTGTTCACATCTGGGACTGCCCTGTTCCCCTGGTGCTGAAGCCACTTTAATGAGTGTACCTGACACCTGTGCTCAAGGCAAAGCTGTTGCAATGTCTCTGCAACTGGGTCCTTTTACACATGACTCTTAACTGTACAGAGCGTCTGGAGGTTAATGTGTCGGGGTGACAGAATAAACAGTTCAGGTGAGCTTCAGAAGCGTTGCATTAAACTGAGTGTTTAAGAGGTGCTGAGCTGTAAGGGGCAGGTGGGATTGGCCTCACACAACAGCTGTCCGCCATCTGAGTCCCTACATCTGGCTGTTTCGGTCGTTATGAGCATTTATATAAATCACAATGGCGTTCTCTGTACCTTCATTGTTTCTTCGCAATGAGATTAAATGGAGACTTTTGCTTAACCTTCCGCGTCTTAAATTTCCCCCCGAGAAAAAGGCTATTGGTGAAATTTACATTTACATTATGAGTTAATTGGTTGAAGATTTGAACCCATTTAAAACCAACCTATGTAATATTTCTTAATTTCATGTTTGTTTTTATTAAGCACAACAAGCTTAAAGCTTAAAATTTTCAAGCAGGCTTTAGCTTCTTTTCATTGAAGGTATTTGGCAACACTGGAATTGCACTCAAAAGTAGAGGCAGATAAGTGAGAACTTGCAGGGGCAGAGTTTAAACAGACTAAAAGATTGGAGATGTCCAGTACACGTCACCAGAGAAAATTAAATCATTTTCACTGGAAAAGTCCAGCCATGATATTATGACAAGGCGAGTTTTCAATCCATGCCAGCTTTAAAGTCACAAAGCAAATTTTGCAATATTTGAAGCAAAAGTTAAACTTAACAGTTAAAAGAATCAATTTTGCCGTAGCGTCATCAATGAACCATTTAAATGAAAATCTCCACCAGTCCAGTTTGTTTTACAATATGAATAAGGTGTTCCCATCCGGATCAAGCTTTAAAGGCATGTGTGTACATGCAGCATGTGTAAGGAGTAGGCTATGCAAATTATTCAGTAGCCTTCACCGTAGTCAACTTTTTAAAGGTATTTCTGTTGAGGTTGATCTTTAAAACGTTTTATATTTACACATTTGGCAGATGTTTTAATCTAAAGCGATTTACACTGCATTCAAAACGGGTTTATCAGCTTGGGAATCGAACCCATAACCTTTACGTAGCGCCATGCTCGGTTTAAACTAGTTTTAAAAGCTTTTGCGATATATTGAGCTGTGCAAATCAACAAGGAAGTGATTAATGATAACTGTATTTCTATAACGTTCTTGGTCGAAGCAGTGAACAATACCATTTTATTTTGATTTTATCGGCTTATTACTTCTATTCAGACGGTTGTAGGCTACTTGACACGTCTGAAACAGACAAGCCTCCCATAATTTACAGCCAGCGTGTAACTAATGTCCTCTCCTTGCTTTTGAGATGTTCTGATTGTAATCTCTACCCTCAGGTAAGATCTCCAGCACTACAGCTAAAAACAGCAGTATAATTCACTCTCCTTGACATGTTGCAAGATCTTTACACAGCGAGACGCGCGTCGGGGCAATGTTGTCGCCGCAGGTGCATTTCTGAAAACGGGCATCCATGAAGCGCGTAAGCAGCCTCCACCCATCGTTTCAGTTCAGTCAGTGACAAGCATCTGCGGAGATAACCCGACGGCCTCTTATACCTCCTACTCTCCGCTTTGTTAGCGGAGTTTATGCAGCTCCGCTTCGCTCCTCCTTCCTCCTCAAGTTTGCCATCTGTTCTCGGAATCTCAGTGCGTCTACAGGTTGAGCGCTCTAGAAACGCAAAGGATTGGGTTAAAACAAACGCAACAGGTTATAAATGCGTTAATGAATCCGAGAGCGTTCATAGAAATAAAGGGAGGGCGAAATGTGGGAACAAAATAACTAATTATACCAGCGATAACGTTTCAGTCATCACCTATTTGGATTGGCTCATTTATATTTGTGTGAAACTCTGCGCGAAAGTTCATCATGGTTTCGTTGCTGGATTTATGCGCTCTTGTTATATTGCTCGTTTGGGGATATTGCGTCCTGGCAGACACGGGCTTTACAAACTTTACTCTGGACAACGAGGTCCACTCTAGTTTCATCCACCGGCGCTTGAAGAGCCAGGAGCGCCGGGAGATGCAGCGGGAGATCCTGTCAATCCTCGGGTTACCGCACCGGCCGCGGCCGCACCTCCACGGCAAGCACAACGCCGCGCCGATGTTCATGCTGGATCTGTACAATGCCATGTCCACTGAGGCAGACGAGGAGGGCTTCTCGTACCCCTACAAGCCCGTTTTCACCACTCAGGGACCGCCGATCGCGACCCTTCAGGACAACAACTTTCTGAACGACGCGGACATGGTCATGAGTTTTGTTAATCTAGGTAAGATGGTCACGCGCGCACTGACAGTCCTGGGATGTCAAATGCCATATTTTTTACCCTGCCAAGGGAAACTGCGACCACCTATGATGCTTAAATTGAAACCAATATTAGGCTATGTTAAAATAAACTAAAATCCATAAATTCTTGTTTACAGTGCAAATGCACTTATTTGGTCATAATGAGTGTTATGATATAAACTAATAATGCAATATTAATGGAGTTACATAATTTGAAAAAGAAGCACTCAGTTTTGACAAAAATGTCCATTTAATGAACGTTGTTACGAGGCGCTCTGGAATACTTGATTCTGGTTGGTCAACTCATCAGTCAAAACTCTTTGTTTATAAAACGGATAGTTCTGGTCTTTGCTTCTGATTGGTCAACAGAGCCTTCCAGCTGTGTTCTTTTCTACAATATATTGAAACAGCTGTGAGGTGAAACGCCTGTTCATAAATCACAGCATTTTATTCTATTTTGTTGAGGCCCCTTCATGAGTTTGCTTAATAAAAGTGAAAAGCGAACATTCTTATAACAATTTGTGCCCTCAATGTTTTTATATGTAGAAACTGTTTGATGAAGGAATCAAGGAGACCATGCTACGGTTACTATAACTACTGATGGAAAATTACATCCTTGGGCTTTTTAGCCCAATTGTATCCTATCATTGAGAACATTATAGAAAAACATATTTTGGGGTCAAATTTGATGAATAGATTTACAAGAAACAATTTAAATCTGCATAACTGCATACCATTTTAAGTGTTTGTTTAGATGTTCTTGACAATGTCACAAAGTCTGGTTCCAAAAGCAAAACTGATGTGGTTTGTTTTGGAAGGCAAAGAGCAACTAATGAAACTGCAGCGCTTGAATGTGAAACATCATTATGAGGATTATATTTCTATTCTATCTGATAGTCAGTTCAAATAAAAGTCAAAACTCAGATTGATCTTCTGTCTCTTCATGTTTTGGCATCGACAGGAAAGACCTGCCACAGAAATCAGATAATAACAGGGCTGAGTGAATAATAACTGGCCAAAGAATGGGGATTTCCCGCCTCCCCGAGAGTCTTAGATGTTTTAGTTGTTCCTGGGCCAAATAGCACGCATAGTTCTCTCCTTCATTGTTTGTTTGATTTTATTAGGCCACTTATCTGCACAAAGTCTTAACCTTGGCATGATTTCCAAGCCCCTAATGCTGGGGGACGCAAACCTATATTTGCATTGGGGAGTGATAATAAAGCACTGTCGCATTCCCAAGCGTCTGCTGTCTCAGTGCCAGCTGTGTCCTCCGCTAATGTTCAGGTGTTCAGAGTTGGCTGTCTGGGAGCTCAACGGTCTCTTTATCTTCAGTTTTTTTCCCTCCGCAGTAATGATATCAGCTGACAGAGGCACAAGTGTTTTGCTAAGTGCAAAGTACGTCTCATGACTCGTTTGCTTAACTGCAGTGACAAAGCCTATGGGGCCGCTCACATATACTCCTGCATTCAAAAGTGACAATGGAATGACCCTTAACTATGGAAACCATAGTTTCTGCCAATAACATTTATTGTTGCTACTGTAAAACCATGATACATAATATATACATATCAGTTTGATTAATGCCTTTTCTTCATCACCGTGGTAGCTACGGTTCACTGTTTTATTATAAAAACAACAACTGTAATAACTCTGGTATTTTGGCAACACGTCTTGTATGAACCTTCCCAGGTCACCATTCAAGCAGTTTTTAGTCATCCACCTTAACCTCCATCTAAAGTGTAATCTTTGACGCCGCCTAACTTTGCCTGCCTGAATGTTTCATAAGAACCTGACTTGTCTTATCAGCAGGCCTATTAGTTTCCTCATTAAAGCGTCATCATCTACACGCAAGCACAACACTGCCATGCAAAGTGTGATTTATTGTCCGATAAGAGCAATTATGTTGTTAAGGGTGTGATTTGTATCGCTGTTTATTGGTAAGATGAGTTGGATGTGATAGCTAAGTGATAATCTGAATTCTTCTGAAGCTATAAAACCTTTATGACATTCCAAACCTGTATGACTTTCTTTCTTATGCGGACATAAAATAAGATATTTGGGCTGTTTTTGTCAAATACAATGTTAAAAGAGAGAGAGAGAGAGAGAGATTTAAAAAAAAAATCAGGTTTGGAATGACATGAGGGTGAGTAAAAGAGGACAGAATTAAAATTTTTTGGTAAACTGGCCCCTTAAATACTGATCAAAACTTAAGAACATATTTTGTTTAGTATAATGAAAAGAAATGATTAATCTGAGAAAGGCTAATGTGTGTGTGTGTAAGTAAGTGTGTGACTACAGGGAGGGAGGTGACAGTGTTTCTTATTCTGAAATGTGTAATTATCCAGAGGACTGCTGTATTGTGTCTATTTTGGACAAGCACTGACACAGATGGATTTGACCACAGAGGCTCGCAGATTCAAGGGCCTCTCTCTCTTTCTGCTCCGCTTTCATCCTTCCCGCCAGCTTTAAATGAAACAAACTGCTGCAGCCGCTCTATTCAACCAAACTGAAGTGCCACAGCGCACCTTTTATATTAAACAGTGTCAACAGTGACTTTCCCCTTTGGCAATTTGCAGGAAGAATGTGCAGATATGTGTACTGTATATATTTACTTTATTTTCACCATGGTGGTTACGTAGTTGCTATATTGCATTAGGCCCAGAGAACACTGCATGGATGCCATACGATACGAGGGTTTTGCTTTCTTCACTGAATCTGCGATCCATAAACCTGACAGTTAATCATAACAAAGATGTTTTACATAAGCAAAATGAACACAAGGAAAACAAAAAGAGTTCACACAGAAACCATATGCGGTCCAATAACATCTAAAGAGATTTTAATGTTTACTGGAATATGATTTTCTCCAAATCCCTTCAAATTATGAAATGCACATTATGTTCCCAATGGTTTTAAGAAGGAATGCATTATTTTAGCTGTTTTTTTACTTTTAGAGAGTTTACTTGTACTTCTTTTGGTGAAGAAAAGCCCCTGCATTCAGTTGCATCTTGCAAAGTTTTAAAAGCCTTCTTCAGGCATTTCCTTAAAGAAAAGAAACACAGCACATCTTGATTGATTGCATCTTGCTCATTTGCCCTAGTATTTGATTATCTGCATCGTGGCTTTGCAAAAACAAATGCATGTCTTCATTATACGGTCACAGCATGTTCACTGTGACAGAAAATCTGCTTTGTGAGTTCAATACCCGAATCTCGTGATTCGATCAGTCTTATTGAATCTTTTGAAAAAATACACTGATTCACCTGTGGCATTTTGAGAAAAGGCAAGCGTTTTTTTTTTCAGAAGCAATGGAAGTGTCAGTGTCTGTGTCTTTGCTTCCTTACAAGCCAGTTAGTGACTGGCTGCATTTTGTATGATCTAGAACAAATTCAAATTGGTTAGAGATATTTACAACAGATATTTAACCCTCCTGTTGTGTTGGGGTCAATTTGACCCACACCCGATTTTCAAACTGCTCGAAATACTTGTCAAACTATAAATTTTTTTCTTGAAAGTTTGTGAATATTTCTCATTTAGGGTCATGAATGTGCAAGCAAAGTTTCGACGCATAAATATCTTTTGGAAAGGCTGTACAAAAAAGTAATACAACTTTTGACCTCCATTGGTTTCCATGCAAAAAGCAACACTTTGGAAAAATGCTAAAAAGTCAGGTATAAGAACCAGAAAACCTTCATTGTTGCTTGTTAAAGGCTAAAATATGAAATAAATTATGAAATGTAAGTCTCAAAGTTTACTCGAAAATGAGACTATTCTTTTGAATCATCCAAGAAAAGTTCACTTTTTCTTTATCTAGTTGAGTTTCAAAGTCAAAAAATCTCTCAAAGGATGTTTTTGATTATTTAGTTTGCAGCACTAAAAAAAATGTGAGAAACCCATTTTGCCCTCACAAGGGTTTGAGAAACAGGAAAAAAAGGCAGATGAAGTACAAATAGTAATAAATACTATACAAATAAGTACAAATAATGTAAGATGCTATACTTGTAGTTATTTGCACCGATAAGCAGTCATGAAAAAAAAGAAGCAGATTTTTGAACAAAAAATACAGTATGTGGGTCAAATTGACCCCTAACACAATAGAAATAGCAAGAAAAATAGAAGGGAATTATTACATTTCTCACATATTTTATATTTTTAGTCTCTGAGAAGCTGCAATAAAGTTTTTGTGTTTTTGTATAAATCTTTAGTAGTTTTTATAGTGCCGATTTTTGGTAAATTCACCCTTCACTGGGAGTTTGATTGACAGGGCGTCTTTCCGCGGTTGAAACAAGATACCTTCTGATGTTCATTCATGTTTATTTTGTGCTATAACTAGTAAAGAGGAAGAGATGATCGGTTCTCGTGCCGCTACAGCAATCTGTCACGACACATTAAAGAGCCACAAAACTGGATTTATTTTTGAATTTCGTAAAAAAAAAAAAAAGACAAAATTTGAAAGCTGAGACTTTGTTTCATATCAGAAGGAACCTGCTCTGTCTTGTCTGATGCCATTGTCAGAGTCCTTTTTGCTCCGTGATGTATTTTTCACTGCGTGAGAACATGATGTGTGGCGTGAGAGTGCCATGGCTTGTCGGACGTAGCAACAGTAACTAAGGAGGAAGAGCGCAAATCGTCTTTGCGAAGAGTCAATTGCAATCAATGTTTTTGGAGAAATAGATTCATACAGTGCAAATGTAACTTAATGGACATTTTAAAACAGATTTACTCATTTTAACTGCTCCTTTTCGACTTATCTTCTTACTTGCAAATGCAAACTGAAGTTTTCCAGTTGAAATACACCATTTTCAGATGAAGCGACCAAAGTGTTTCTCATATATGGCGAAAATAAATTGTACTTCTTTCACCCTCCGTCTCGATCACTTGTACTCTTTCCTTCTGAATGAAGCTGGGTGGCATTCGCTGCTTCTAAAATATTATGACAACACTTGTGGATCTGATTTCACAGATACTCTTCTAAAGCACGGTGGGGAGGTCTGCTGAACGACAGGCTCTAAAGAAGCTTTGTTTGGCATGGCCGGACCCTCTTTATTCCTACAAATGTTCATAAGGCTGGGGCACAATTTACGACAGACATGTGGGTGTCTCGCTGCTCTGAGAGAATGAATCTTTTCGTCTGTCAAATGAAGTGTGTTTCAATTCCAGCGCAGGTGTGACTGTTTGTAGCACTGGAGGAAACGGCTTTGTACTTGAGTTTAGAGTTTTATAGAGCCAGCTGTTTCTGAGCTACATGCATGTGACTTGAGTAATGTTTAGGATATAGTTTTGTCTTTTGATGATATTCAATGTCTATTTTTATGTAATTCATTTTAATATTGAGTGTATCTCCCAGTTTTAGTTGTGTCATTCGATTGCCCAATAAAAGATCTCGTTTTGTTAGGTTTAATGATAACAGAGATGTTAGTGTGCCTGTGTGTAGAGTAAGTGGGTGGGTCTCTGATTTCTTTGGACCCTGGGGCACTGGGACATTTTGTCTCTGTGTCACCTTAGTAAAAAGCCCAGCTGTGTAAATGGCTTACGGCATGTATGTAAAATGTAAATGCAACACGCAGCATGCAACACAAGACAACACTGCGGAGGGTGTGTGAATGCTCCAGGGATCGAGAACATGCTTTTCAGTGTGTGAAATGCCGACTCTCTGCAAGATGCTCAGCAAGATACTACTCAAATAAAACCACATGAAGGAGGAACACTTCAACAGTGTAGATTCCTAGCTGAATGTTCACGCTGCTCTTTTCCATATAATTAAAGTGAATGGTGACTATCGAGTACCTTAAGGTACAAAAAGTTTTCAGACATGTAATTGCATGTTAATTGCAATTAAATCAAAATATATTATAGATTAAATTTATATTGAATGCCATTAACTTAAGGGTGCTTTTTACTATCCACTTAAAGGGATAGTTCACCCAAAATCTAAAATTCTGTCATCATTTACTCACCTTCAAGTTGTTCCAAACCTGTATGAGTTTCTCTCTTGTGTTGATCACAAAAGAAGATATTTTGAAGAATGTTGGTAACCAAACAGTTGACGGTAGCCATTGACTTCCATAGTATGAAAAAAAATACTATGGAAGTCAATGGCTGCCGTCAGGTGTATATTTGAAGAGTTTGGTTCCAAAACGCGATAAACGGCATTAAAAAAAAATGTGAGTTTCCGCCAAAATCAGTATTGTATCTGGTCGGTATTGAAAAGTCAACTTTTAATTTGACGTAAAATGTAATATCCGCAGAGTTATTCTCTCATGTTTTCTCCCTTTCTTTCCAAACCACTACAAACGCCAGTCTCCCTTCTCTGCAGAATGCGATATATCTGCTCAACCAATCACAGCGCACCATTCCACGCACTCTAGACAGTAATGGCGGCGCTTGGAATACACACGGCATCCTAGTTTTCCTCATCTATTTTGTACTTTGTGATCAACAAACAAACTTAGGGCTGCACGATAAATCGCATGTGATTGTCATGCGCATATAGTCAGTAAAGCCGGTTCTGTGATTAATAGTAAATCTCCATCACGTGCTTTCAGATGGAGTGGCATTTAATACACAGAGCTGTAGATCACTGCAATATCGCGTTCATAATCGCAGATGAGTCGCATTCGATTATGAACGCAATACTGCGTAGCTTGTCAGTGTAAGTGTTTTTATTTATGCCATTAATGTTTTTGTTAATACAGCGTATAGCACTAGTCAACTAAATGAATGTAACATGGCAAAGATGAATGCACTTTTGGAAGTTGAATGTAAGGGAAATGTCATTTTGGAATTTCTGTGGTCTAATGTGACATCAAAATAAGTGTACTTTAAAGTGCAATAAAACATTATTAGAACAATGATTTAAATGGAACATTAAAGTGCAACTTTTAATTTGACATTATTACGAAGTGCACTTTTTAAAAGTGTACTCATGTGTGTTAAGAAACAGTCATGAAAGTGAACTCTAGTTAAGTACAATAAGTGGCCTTTTATTTCAGTAATATTACATTATCTGCAAGTGTGGATTTTAGAAATATACTTTTAAGATTTGACATACACTACAAGTGCACATGCATTACCATTAAGAACACATCTTTTTTTCACAGGGGTTTAGTTGTTGATGAAAAGCAGGGCAGATATCAAGGGCTTTACCTAAGTCTGTCAGACCACTTAGTAGTTCATTCCTTTAAAGTCAGTTACATTTTTAGGTGAGATGTCCCCATCCTAGCGTGTCAGGACACATACAGGCAGTCATCTCCAAAGAGAGAACTATAATTCTGGCCACTACAAAATTCTCTGAGGATTCAGCCTCTATATTCACCTAGTGGAAGCCAAGCAGTAAAAAGCCACAAGAATGAGGCATTGGAGCCAAAGATGTGCAGAAAACTGGTGGGAGAGCTAAAAGAAGCGAGGGGCTTCTGATTGAAAAACAGGACTGAGTGGAAGAGGGACCTGCTGTGTAGTCATTTCTGTAATATTTTGTTTCTTCCTATGTTGTGATGGCCCATATTCTTCTCTTCAAGTATGTGGATGTAAACAAGAGCAGAAAACACTTTCTTTTCATACAGGGTCACTGGACCACCAGGACTTTATAACATAGCAACACAGAGAATGTGAAGTTCTGTTCCAAAACCTGACTTGCTTTCTAATGCCTATCTAAGCAATCTTAACTCAAATGGATCTTCATAAATGACTGATTACAAAGTCTAAGCAACTTTCACAGAAAAGAAAGTTAAACAATACTTGTTTTTGTACATGTTTTCAAGCAGCCGATTTTTGTATTCACTACACAAACGTCAACACAAAATAACAGAATAATTTACTCGCACACTACAATTACTGTTAATTAGTTATAACCATGTCTGTTATAAACCTGAATATACTCAAATTAATTGAAAAGTGTAACAGAAGAAGCTTGTCGTAATGACAGTAGCGCAAACAAAAGTAGTAGCTGTTCCGAGCCCACCTCTTCAAGCAGGCCAGGTCATGGTTCAGTGAACACACTAGACCAGGGGTAGGCAAGTTCGGTCCTAGAGAGCCGCAGTCCTGCAGAGTTCAGCTCCAACCCTAATCAAACACACCTGAACAAGCTAATCAATGTCTTCAGGATTACTAAGGCTATAGGCAGGTGAGTTTTGTTTTCAGGGTTAGAGCTGAACTCTGCAGGACTGCGGCTCTCTAGGACCGAACTTTCCTACCCCTGGACTGGAGTAATGATGTTAAAAATTTAGCTTTGAAATCAAAGGAATAAATTACATTTTAAAATATGTTCGAATAGATAAGTTATTTTAAATAGTAAAAATATTTAAAAATTGCACTGTTTTTGCTGCACTTTGGATCAAATAAATGCAGGCTTGGTGAGAGAGAATTAAACAAGTAAAAAAACTTTAACAATCTTACTGTTCAAAAACTTGACTGGTAGTGTAGTTTTATAGGAGGAGGTTTCAGAGACTTGGCAAATTCATTTTTCAAAATGTGTAGGTACAGACATCTGTTGTGGGAGTTCTTGGCAGTTTTTCGGAGGCTTTTTTTTTTTTTTTACAATTTTTTATAATATTTTAGTTAATTATACGAATTGTTTTCTATTTTTAATATTTTTTTATGTAATTTATTCATGTGATATCAAAGACTCCAGTCGTCACTGTTACATGATCCTTCAGAAATCATTGTAACTAACAGGATGATTTGCTGCTCAAAAAAACATTTCCTATTATACTCAAAGTTGAAAATGGTTGTGCTTAATATTTTTGTGGAAAATGTCAAAAGAATAAATTATTTTTTGTAATAATGTAAAAGTGTTTACTGTCACTTTTGATCAATTTGATATGCCCTTGCTGAATAAAAGTACTAATTTCTTTTAAAAAAATTTACTGACCCAGTGTGTAGTGTAGCCTATATTAGAGTGCAAATGAAGATTTAATTGAACTATTACCCATCATCTGAGCCGCTGCACAGTATGCCCTCTCTGAGAGGTGACCAACGCACATGGAATACTTTGGCCGTGTGACCTGTAAAGACTTTTAGTGGCTGGTCTGAACTGGTGGCCAAGTAATAGACTCGAACATTCTTGTCTTCACAGCCAGTGGCAATCATATCTCTGTGTGAGTGCGAGAGAGAGCGAGAGAGAGAGAGTGAGAGATGAACAAGCTAATCAATGTCTTCAGGATTACTAAGGCTATAGGCAGGTGAGTTTTGTTTTCAGGGTTAGAGCTGAACTCTGCAGGACTGCGGCTCTCTAGGACCGAACTTGCCTACCCCTGCACTAGACAAACGAGCCACACTTTGGGGCTCAAACATGCTTGGGCACAGTTCAGATCGCCTAAGGATGTAGGATGACTAAATTAATATTTAAATGAATAATAATAATAATGATTATTATTAATAAATTAAAATAATCAAACTATAATCTAAATTAAAATGCTAAAAATACAAATAAAATCAAGATGTATCCAATGAATGAATGATATTTAAATGAATAATAATAATAATGATTATTATTAATAAATTAAAATAATCAAACTATAATCTAAATTAAAATGCTAAAAATACAAATAAAATCAAGATGTATCCAAATAAATGAATGAATGAATGAATGAATGAATAAATAAATAAATAAATAAATAAATGTTTTTTTCAATGCATCAGAAGATTTCTTTGGAAAAGTGTGCTAGAATTTTCATCTACAATCACATTAAGAAGTTCACCAAAAAATGATTATTGTCATCTCTCGAAACATACATGCATGAACAAATACTAGCTAAAATAGTAAATTTTCAATTATATTATACTATTTTCAACAATACCTTTTCTCTGTCAAATAAACTACGTATGTTTGGTAAAGACACAATTAATGTTAATTAATGAATTCATGCTTAAAGTTAAGAATCTTATAAGTCATCACAGTTATGTTGTCTACCTTTTGAAACGCCTTCAATGGGTGTCTATCTAGGTATTGGGACAGACCTAGAATTTTGCTTCGACCTGCAGTGTCTCAAAATCCAGGTGCATTTTAACAGTCCGGTCAAAACCAGACTTCCAGCAGAAATTAGTCCTGATGATCTAACAGGATCTCATTTATTACGAGTTAGACTGCCTCTCTCTGTGAGCGCTCAGACTTCCAGCAGTCTGAGAGTAAGATGAAGAGGGGTGAAATGAGTTTGACCTGACCTGACCCCCGCCGTTAGCTCAACCGCACCCCAACACTTTCCACACGTCAGCCGACCCTGTGCTGAGAGTCCCGTCGGCTGAGGAAATGACCTGTCTGCTACCTGCCACGAGAAAGAGACGTCATTACCCCATCAATTTTTTTATGGGTCTGTTTTCCGTCTCTCAGCCTCGCTAATGCGCTATTGAGAGCGTTAGTCACAGCTCGCTCTCATGCGATCCTCTGGCTAGTGGAATCTCTGAGAGATAGATAGATGAGAGGGAGGGAGGAAGAGAGACTTAATACCACACTGATGTGAGGGCTTCTCAGTTATCAAGCCTCTAATTGATTCCTGTTCTTGTAATAGGTCACATTTACATCACAGTCTCTGGAGGATTCATAAAAATCAAACACCGCTCCTGGCAACATGAGCCACACATCCGATCATGGTGAATAAAGGTGAATGAACTTGCGTGCTTTACCATTAATACTTAGCAGATGTTTAGAGGAAACGGACAATGGTGATTAAGAAATAGTCAAGTCAAGTCACATTTATTTATATAGTGATTTATATGATGCAGATTACAGCTTCACAGTAATAAACAAGAAAATAACAGTATTAAAGGGTTAGCTCACCCAAAAATGAAAATTAGCCCATAAATTACTCACCCTCAAGTCATCCTAGGTGTATATGACTTTCTTCTTTCAGACGAATCCAGTCGGAGTTATATAAAAAATGGTCTTTGATCTTTCAAGCTGTTTAAAGCCACTCAGCGGGTGTTGCATGCATCAGTCCAAAAGAAGTGAAATAAAAAGCGCCCATCCATAAAAAAAGTGTCTCGCCTTGCTCTGGGGGGTGAACAAAGGCCTCCTGTAGCAAATCGATGCGTTTTTGTAAGAAAAATATCCATATTCAAAACGTAATAATCACTTTAATGTAGCTCTAACTACATAATATTTTATTTTTTATTTTTTTTACATTATGATTTTAGGACAGTTGTATTATTTTATACTATTATACTAACTTTTTTTTTTAGCTTTATGCCCTAAAATATATATAAAAATGAATTGAAATTTAGACATTCATAGAGGTGTATTCAATTGTATGAATGAATTTCATGTATTTTTTGAATAAATTAGAATCCTGGACGTTCTACTACATGACAGTCAAACTGTTTTAACCTTCAACTGCTTTAACCTTTTGTTGTGAGTCTACAAGAGCTGTCCCCTGAGGTTTGCTGAAAGCAGACACATGTCTGTGTTTGTGTGTGTGATATATATATATCAGTGAGCCTCTTGTTAGCGCACAAACTCTCTTGAGTCTCTCACTACAACAATGGGTAATCCTTCTGGACATTGCTTTTACACACACACACACACACACACACACACACACACACACGTAGATCTCTGTGGACACTCAGGCTCATGGCTGGCAGTCAGTAATGTTTTATAGCGGCTAGGTAATAAGAAGCTTTGTTGGGGAAGCATGACATAATAGGTAAATTTGTTAGGATTAGCAATTTGCTGTCATTAAAAGGCGTCTGACTCAATGCACATTGACAAGTGAACACATCATGTCTTTGTTTTGCTGTTAATAAACTTGTATTTATCATTCGTCCTGGACTATTAACAAGCTCTGTCATGGAAAGTAAATGACGCTCCATTCAGGAGGGATTCTAGGACTTCAGTCCAATGGAGGTCTTAGTCCTAAGGTGATCATGAGCTGATGTGGCATAGAGAGATGTCGCAAGTTTGAGTCTCACTTGAATGACAGTTGTTTTTAAATGAACTAATTTAAACGAATTTAACACCTGTTTTGACGTATCACTTGTTTGCAACTGTCATCATTTTCTCATCTTCATGTCATTTTAAACCCATTTGACCTTCCTGAATGGTGCACAAATGGAGATGTTCTGCAGAACGTCCGAGCTGCTCTTTTCCACAGAGTGAAAACGAAAGTTGATTCATACTGTTGAGCTTCGAAAGGTTCAAGATTTCTAAAGCAACACAGATTTCTGAGAGGAGACGTCTGAAATTTACTTCAAATCTGTCTCTCCATCAAATGATTTGTTTGCGCTTCTTTTGTGGTGCTTTTTGTCCTTTTTGGAGCTCAACAGATCATTCTGCTAAAGGTTTCCTTTTGTGTCCCACAGAAGATATAAAGTCATGCAGGTTTGGGACATCATGAGTGTGACTAAAAGATGACCGAACTTTCATTTTCAGTTGAACTAAAATCTGGGCTTGTATCTAAACGGTATTTTAAAAGGTGCACTTTGCAATAATGTCAAATTAAACGTTTTAAAAGTTTAAAAGTACATCATTATCATTATAAATCATAGTACATCTGTAACGGGGCTGACGAGACGTGAGACGTGTGGATCCATCTGCAAGCTTTTATTTAAGAGACGTGGTCATAACAGGCAGGGTCGAACAATGGCAAACAGGTATATGGCGGGCAAAACACAAGAATAGTCCTAGGGCTAGCGTAGGTCAACGATCGGCAGACAGAATCACCACGACGGAGCAGAAGACCACCACGGCGGAGCAGAGGGAACCGGAACCCCCCCCGGTGAACCACCCCGACCAGGAGACCATGGCGGAGACTGTAACAACGAGAGAGCAGAGACAGACAACACAGACAGAACATTGGGGTTGATAGACAAGGCTGAGTGTTCAGAGGCAGCCTCCTTGGCTGGGTCGGGACAGGGCAAAAGTTCACAAACGACCTCCTTGGCCGAAACAAAGCAAGCAAAGAATTCACTAACGGCCTCCATAGCAGTGACAGGACAGGGTGAGGATTCCCCGACGGCCTCCATAGCAGTGACAGGATGAGCAGGGGGTTCGCAAACGGTCTCTATGGCCGGGCCTCTATAGCTGTGACAGGATGAGCAGGGAGTTCGCAAACGGCCTTTATAGCCGTGACAGGACAGACAACGAGTTCCCTGACGACCTCCTTGGCCGGAACAGAACAGGCAGAGAGTTTACCGACGGCCTCCTTAGCCGTGACAGGACAGGCAGAGAGTTCACAAACGGCCTCCATAGCCGTGACAGGACGGGCAGAGAGTTTACAGACGGCCTCCTTGGCCGGAACAGAACAGGAAGAGAGTTCACAAGTGGATTCTACTGACACCTCTGGAGGTTCTGCAGCGGATGCCGCCACCTCTGGAGGTTCTACAGTAGGACCATTGGGATACGGGGAGAGTTCAGTAATGGTTCCTTCGACCGTGACAAGACAGCCTGAATGTGTGTTACTGGGTGCCACCACCGTGCAAGGAGCTGAGGCGAGCACCGCCACCTCAGGAGGTTCTGCAGCATGACGTGACTCAGGATGATCAGCTGTGATGTGACGTGACTCAGGATGATCAGCTGTGATGTGACGTGACTCAGGATGATCAGCTGTGATGTGACGTGACTCAGGATGATCAGCTGTGATGTGACGTGACTCAGGATGATCAGCTGTGATGTGACGTGACTCAGGATGATCAGCTGTGATGTGACGTGACTCAGGATGATCAGCTGTGATGTGACGTGACTCAGGATGATCAGCTGTGATGTGACGTGACTCAGGATGATCAGCTGTGATGTGACGTGACTCAGGATGATCAGCTGAGACGTGTCGAGGCTCTGGCAGATCAGCGGAGACTTGACTTGACTCAGGAATGGAAACTGTGACTTGACTTGATTCATGATGATCAGCGATGACTTGACTCATGACGATCAGTTGGGACTTGACTTGACTCATGACGATCAATTGTGACTTGACTAGACTCATGAAAATCAGCTGTGACTAAACTTGACTCATGACGATCAACTGTGACCAGACTTGACTCAGAGGGATCAACTGTGACTAGACCTGACTCATGAAGATCTGTTGTGACCTGACTAGACTCATGATTATGAACTGTAACTTGACCTGACCTTGACTCATGACGATCAGCTGTGACTAGACTTGACTCATGACGATCAGTTGTGACTAGACTTGACTCATGACGATCAGCTGTGACTAGTCTTGCCTCATGAAGATCAGTTGTGACTCGACTTGCCTCATCTGATGGGATATGTAGTCCGGGGTGCTATGCAACAGTGTGTAGTGCGAGAGTCAATGAAAATGGAAAGGGTGACCTCTGATGGCTAGCAGACGGAAGTTCATGGACCGGATTTGTGACAACATCATTATATTTTAATAATATTTTGTTGTGCTTTAAAGAAATACGCTTATTTGATGTGTCTTTGACTAACATACTAAAGCACATGTAAAAAACTCTAGTGTGCTATTTGATATTACATTAATGTAAGTTAATATAGTTAATATATTTTGAATACTCTAAATTTCAACTTCATCATTAGAAGTTTCAATAGAAATGACATTGAAGTATATTTTTAATAATTTAACATAAATTATTGTCATTCTTCAGTACACTTTAAAGGCGTAGTTCACCCAAAAATGAAAATTACCCCATGATTTACTCACCCTCAAGCCATCCTAGGTATATATGACTTTCTTCTTTCAGACGAATACAGTCAGAGTTATATTAAAAAATGTCCTGGCTCTCCAAGGTTTATAATGGCAGTGAATGGGTGTCGAGATTTCGAAGCAAAAGAAAGTGCATCCATCCATCATAAAAAGTGCTCCACACGGCTCCGGGGGGTTAATAAAGGCCTTCTGAAGTGAAGCGGGGTAATTTTCATCTTTGGGTGAACTAAGATCCCTTTAAAATCCCTTTAACCATATTTCAACAGACAATAGAATTATGAAATTTCATATAAAGATGTTCTTAAGTCCTACTTGATTATGTCAAACTCTCTTAAGTTCATTTAACTGCACTTAGTATAAATGTAAACTATAAAACATTTCCCTTTAATTGCGTTAAAAATGCAGTGTCTGAAAACATTATTTTCAGTTATTTTAAATTACATTACTTCCATAATAAGTACTCTTTTTAAAAGGTATGTTAAAGTGTACTTTTTTTTCACAAGGGAAGGTTTGCATGTTTGAATCAGTTATGTGTCAATAAATGAAGATTCCAGACTAACAGATCCATATTTAGTTCAATATTTGCTTATGTGTCTCTAAAGCTCCACAGCAGGACAAACCACTGACACTGAAATGTAGTACACTTTAAGCACAGAATCATGCGGGACCATTTATACGTGATTTTCCATTTTTCCACTTAAAAGGATTATAAATGTTTTTAACCCAAGCCCACCAGACAAAACTGTAAAATGCATCACTTTTACTGTATATCAGGCCAGTCTTCACTGGTCAGCTGGCTCACCGTGTGCTCATAAATGTTCAGAGTAATCATTAAAGTGCCATGTGAGATGGTTAGTTACGGCATAGCTGTTGTTGCTAAACGCTAAAATATTAAGCAGAGTGTCTTCCTTTCTAATGCCTTTCTTCTTTGTGCCTCTTTCTGTTGTTTCTCTGGCTCTGTGGAAGGGCCTTCCTAGCATTCCTGCTCTCAGCGGGCTGCCCTTGGGACACTGCCACAGGTTAATACAGATGTTTCTGTGCATCTGCTGGCCAAAGCAGCTGTGCGGGGAGCTTTATCTGCTCAAAGTCCATACACATACACACACACACACACACACACACACACAATCTAATTTGCAGCACTGCTTTTCCAGCACTCTTTTCAAAGTGTACAAACTGTAGGTCTAGACATGTCAGTTCCTTCTGTGTAGAGCTTGTGTTTGCTGGTTGTTGATGTGACTGGTGCAGATGGACAGGTCTTGGAAGTTATAACAAACAATAGAGAGTGAGTGAGAGGAAGATTACCTCTTATTAGGAGAATATTTTCCTATCGGCCTGCTTGGCACCAAATAAAAGGGAAGTTTTTGACAGAATTTGTTTTCACTTGTTGAGTTTGATTAGTACTCTTGCCGTGACATGTTGCCTTGTGGAACTGAAGTGCTACTTTTCTACCACTTGGAGATCATGATTGCTGCTTTGTATTTAATGCATTTCTTTTTTGCATTTGTTTGATCACTTTTGTTGCTTTTTCACTCTTCTTTTCTCTTTGTGAGGAGAGATGCAACCTGGCCGTTTGTTGTTAGTCTGAGTTCAGTTCTGTTTTACCCCCCCACACAGCTCCAGAGCATCAACATTGAGTAACATTGTTACAGAGAAGCAGGCCGCAGATCTTGCTGTGCTAGGAAATATCAGAAAAATCACAACAAAAGATTCCACAGCTGTTTTCTTTAGTCCAGTCGACACAATATAAAAAAGGACAAGAAGAATGTGGAAAACAACCAAGAGGAATATTGATGTCAGTTTTGAGTTGTTTAATAAGCTTGACAGTGTCTTTAAAGGGATAATTCAACCCAAAATAAAAATGAATTTACTCGCTCGCATGTTGTTGCATAGTTGCTAATTTTTAAATATCCTATTTTTTTCTAAAATTACATATCCTAATTATGACATCAAATGTCAAACTTTTGTGAAATTATGTGACAAAATGGTGAAATTATAAGGTACTAAGTTATAATCATGCAATAAAAGTCGAAATTATGACAAAATGATGCAATTTTTGTCTTTATCTCATAATTTCGATTTTGTCAAAAAACCTTGTTATTTGTCATAATTTAGATGTTTCATGTCTTAACTATAATCTGTTATCTCATAATTCTGATTTATGTCTTTAATTTTGACTTTTAATCTCATAATTGTATTAGTATCACAATTTTGACTTTTTATCTCATAATTATGATGTAGTATCTCATAATTTTGACATAATTTCCCATACATTTGGTAGTCCCAACATATGTAATTCATTTGAATATTTTTTAAATCAGCCCTGCTAACAAAAAAAAAAAAATGCAGGCAAAATATTATTAAATTACATTATTATATTATATTTTTAATTTGACTATAAAGAATGCTGCTTCAAATATACAAAATGTACCTTAGCAATAAATAGAAATGAGATTTTCGACTCAGTTTCTAAACAGATTTACAGACTTAAAGGGATAGTTCACCCAAAAATGAAAATTTGTTTATCTGCTTACCCCCAGGGCATCCAAGATGTAGGTGACTTTGTTTCTTCAGTAGAACACAAACGAATATTTTTTACTCAAACCGTTGCAGTCTGTCAGTCTTATAATGGAACATCCGGCGCGTAACGCGTGTACGTGCTATGGCATAGTAGACATAGATATATATAAGTAGATTCCCGCGGCCCATAGAAACAGTCACTAATGAGGAATCTACTTATATATATCTATGTCTTCTATGCCAGAGCACGTACACACGTCATGCACCAGATGTTGGACATTGCGGTGTATAAGAGGTAAAAAATTATATAAATACTGTTCAGTTTCTTGCACAGACCGATCGTTTCGTGTTTTTACACATCAATGTATCGTCACGAGCCGACCCGATAACCGAACACAGGCATTTCAGAAAACAAACACAGACATAGATACACACTCATACATAACTCGTCGACTCTTCACAGCGGAGAGGAGAAGAGAGTCAGAGATAAAGGATGTATTAGTAGCACTGTTTGTGCTTAGATGCCTGCCTCCTTGAACTGATGCCAGACCAAACCCTGAGATCTGCACTTCATTTGGAAGAATTGGAAGAATTAACTTTTTAAAATGAAAAAGCGTCTACAAAGAGAAACTTTGTTATTCTATCAGCGCAAAAAAACACAAGAAAAGATAATTAGTTTAAAGAAAAAAAAAACATTAAACAGTCTAAGTGTGACATGTTGTGACAGTGTCCATATATCTGCATGTATTCCTGCATGCGTGTGTGGATCTTTTTGCACACAGAACCCCATAATGCATCACAGGATGTTAGCACACACTAATGAGCCAAATGAAAGCACATTACTCTAAAGCTGAGCAATAACTGCGAGCCATTGTTTATGATGACCTGAAACGTGTGTCAAATTAGTCTGAAAAATGGAAACGGCAAATGTTACATCAGGTTTATTTAGGAAATGCTTAAACCACAGGCAGCTTGGAGCTAAACAGGATTCTTTCATTAATTGACTAAGCGTTTCTGGATCTAATTAAACTAAATAAACAACAGTGCAACAGGTACAATGCAAACAGACTGTGATGTGTGTGATAGGGACCTTTGCTAATGCTAGTGTTTATTTTGTGTTTCTGTGTTAGCTTACGCTATTAATCTGTACATTTGCATGCATATTTACGAGACGAAAAGAAAGGTGTATATTGTTGTCTCTGGACGATGTTTTGGTCTCAGAAAAACACCTGGTTTATAGCATGTAATTATGTTGCTGTTTATTAATTCATTCAGAACTTGAAAGATCTGCAAGGTGTTTGACTAATGTGATTTCAGCGGCTGTGGCCAAGATGTGAATATTAATCTTCACTGCTGATACAGACATGCATATTGATCTTAAAGGGATAGTTCACCCAAAAATGACAAATTCTGTGATCATCTACTCACCGTCAGGTTGCTCTAAATCAGTTTCTTTACACCAATATGAGTGTCTTCTGATGAACACAAAAGAAGATATTTTGAAGGATGTGGGTAACCAAACAGTTGATGGATCCCACTGACCCCTAATTGATTAGATGAGATTGGGGAGTCTAACATACAGCTCTGCTAGAGAGACAAACAGGAGCAGATGAATGTAGCATGTATAGTGTCAAGGACTGTGAAGGATAGGATGGAGAGCAGCTGAGAAAGAAAGAAAGAGTGAGGGATGGAGAAGGAGAAGGAGTTTTCAGGTGTCCTGCTGAGAAGAGGAAGAACACCGCATGGGGCGGCGGGTGTGAAGCGGGTGATGGGTATGTGCACTAATCTGTTGTGTCACCGCGGCCTCTCCTCTCATCCTGCCTCAGAGGTGTCAACCTCCTGAAACGTGTCACACTTTGACAAGGCCCTGTTTTGCCCCGCCTGATCCATATCCCACAATGCTTTGCTATTAATAAACCACTCACTCATTCCCATATACTGGGAATGTCACATAATTCACTTGTAAGTTACGTTAAAACACGTTGAATTAGACTTGAATTAGAGCAAATGTTTGAAATGAATTACACAGGACCAATCTGTATAATTGGTTTGCTATTTTTAGCAATACACTACACTTATACACAGATTTGCAGATATATATCCATCCCACTTGCTCACCAATGGATCCTCTGCAGTGAATGGGTGCCGTCAGAATGAGAGTCCAAACACCTGATAAAAACATCACAATAATCCACAAGTAATCCACACCACTCCAGTCCATCAGTTAATGTCCTGTGAAGTGAAAAGCTGCATGTTTGTAAGAAACAAATCCATCAAGACGTTTTAACAACCTGTTTTTGCTTGTAAACGGAGCTTGATCTGTGCATATTGCTCTCCTGATTCAGGCGAAATAACTTTTTCACTGCATAGCAACATTATAGATAGAGACTCATATTATAGCCAGAATCAACAGTTTGAAGTTAAAAAAGTCTTAATGATGGATTTGTTTCTTACAAACACTTGGCTTTTCACTTCCTAATGTTAATTGATGGACTGGAGTGGTGTGGATTACTTGTGGATTATTGTGATGTTTTTATCAGCTGTTTGGACCCTCATTCTGACGGCACCCATTCACTGCAGAGGATCCACTGGTGAGCAAGTGATGCAATAATAAAAACTCATTTACATATTGAATAGCTTGAGGGTAAGTAATCTTGAGAAAATTGTAATTTTTGGGTGAACTCTACATTTAAATCAGCATGGATTATGGGTAAAAAGTGCAAAACATGATGAAAATAACAAAATAGCTGAACTATACAGTGAATGAGGACACAGCACAGATCTGAATGCCATGTTGCAAGCTGGGTTTGAAATACAGGGTGTTGTCAGGCGATCAGGAGGATGTTGGTGAGCTGTTTGGTGTAGGTTGTAAGTGATGAAGAGTGACATCATCTCTGCGGTTATTCTCTGTGTGTGTTTGTGTGTGTGTAACAAGAGCAGCTGTGCTCAGTTTAAATGTGAGAGGTCTGCTCGTAATCCCACAACTAAACAGGGTGTGCGTGTGTGTGGAGGAAGTGCTCGGTGAGATGCTCAACAGCTCCAGTGCTTCTTTCCTGTGCCCAACACATGTGAGAGACTGAGAGCGGCTGCCAAATTGAGTAGTTTGAGCATGTGCCCTTTAGAACAGCTTATTACGGCAGAAAAAAAAAACCACAGACAGGAAATGTACCTCATACTTTATAAAACAAAAACAATGTAGCGACAGTAATTTAATAATAACAACTGTGGGAATGTAAGTCTGTGTATGAGCAACAGACAAAGAGTATTAGAAAGACATGAGGGATAAATGATGCATGTTTTCATTTGTCTACGTTTGACGGTGTGTTTCCAATTAGAGGTCACATTTATCTCATAATGGCCTTGCGCACTCACACACACACACACACACATGGATGAATCAGTGGGTTTTGGTCTGGCTGTATTGAAGTGGTTCAGTGGAGGAAAGAAAACTTTATTTCTATAGTAATTAAATGCAGCACATTACAGGAAAATTACATTTGTAACAAAACAAAAAGAAAGGGTTTTCTGTTACTTACAGATATTCTCTTAAGAATACTGAAAAAGAATGAGTCATTGCATTAGGTTACAAATAAAGATAACACATAGATAATAGACATAGAAACATTTTTCAAGCAAAACATTTAACAAAGAGAAGTTTGTTAAATCTTATATTATTAAATATTATGCTACAACAATGTAGTTGCATCTGAAATCGCATACTCTCTGAGTAGGTACTTCTTTTGTATAAATAATTTCTTTACAACTGTTAAAAAGTATGTTCTAAATAGCATGAATGTAATTTGGACATCCTACATTTGCCATGTGTCATGTGACTTACAGCATCAGTTGTGTATCTTAACTGCCATTCACAACTCCTCTCCTGTGGACTCATGGGATAGTAAAGTGCACATCAGAAGCACACTTCAGAATCACATCAGAAGTAGTAGGTCATCCGGTTACTTTTCGAATTTGGACATACTACTTTGTTCACATCCTGTTTTTTGCCTGCTAGTAGAGAACTTGAATGTTTCTCTAGTTAGTTCCAGCCCTCAAATTTGATTGGCTGAGCCGGTTCCAGACGTGCTGTTCACCTGTGCATTAGTGGTGGGGATTTTCAGTAATTCTTCCTGCAGGTTATACATCAATACACCAGTAGGTAGCAATGGACTATATTATGAACAAGTCATTGAATCATTCACTCAGAAGATTCATGCCAACACATCGATTCATTCAGGAACGAAGCACCACTACTGTTTACTCGGAGGCGCAACATTTGATTCTTCTTTGACTTTGTTTCATTCGATTTTTTGCAAAGCAACTTACACTGCAAAGGTGGCACAGAAGCGCTTCTGAAGTGGCATTTAGGTATCTTTACACAGATTGTTTAATGCTGCTCAAAGGTGGCACAGAAGCGCTTCTGAAGTGGCATTTAGGTATCTTTACACAGATTGTTTAATGCTGCTCAAAGGTGGCATAAATGCATTTACACAGCAAATACCACTGTATACTTTGATACTCGGGGCTGAGGTGGGTCAGAACAGGCTTAATTTAGTCTGGCTTTTATCCAGCATTGTGTCTTTACATTGAATTTTGAGCATGCACTGAGCAGCCTTAACTCACCTGTGTAAAGATGTCTTAGTACATCTTTACACAGTGTAGTCAGTCTAGTCTAAACAGTATACATATCATTAAATTACAACTTTTTCATTTGTGACTATCGCTGACATTTACAATGACAGAATAATGAAACCATATCCACAACTATTTCTTTTACAGAACTATACAGGACTTTTACAGTGCTCTTTAGGTATGAAAAACATAAATGTTATAGGTATGGAGCACATGCGCTCAATCTGCAGAGCTCCAGGTGGGCAACAGGTTCAGCAGGCCTCTGGGGTCACCTTCATTACCTCTCATACAAACACAGCATATGCTGTGCACGTGTGTGTGACTGCAGAAGCAGGATTGATGCAGGCCATGAGTGCTAATGGGATTGTTTGTGTGTTTGCGTGTATTAGGATGAAAAGGAAAAGCAGTGGAAACGGGTAGCTGTTCAGATGCCTGTGGATTGAGTTTCTCTAGCTGTTCATATAAATGCTGTATCTCTCTCTTTCTATCTCTCTCAGTAATGTTTATTTAACCCAGGTAGGGCGAACATGCCATTAGCCACTTGTTTCCTCCCAGAGGAAGTCATAAATGTGCCCGCTTGGGTTTAACTGCGCCCAGCCCCGCTGCTAATGACTGCCATATATGTGTAGAGGAAAATATGGAAATGCAGGGATGATAAAAGTGAAGAAGCTGCCTCCATCACGGAAAGGTGAAGAGATTATTCAGATGGATTTGTTCTGGTCACCATCCAGAAACAACATGATGTTTCAGACGAGTTTCCCATCCAGACTTTTTACCCTGCCTAAAGGAATATGAGGAGTTTGCCCTATCCACAAAAAAAGCATTAAGTTTACCTTAGACAGAAGAAACATGCTAGCTAGTGTCAGGGTTCTGTCACTTCGGTCTAGTGTAATTCATGCCCCTCAATTGGTGGAGAATGAGGGGGCTGGACCACCTGACGTTTGGGGGATTTGTGGAGTTTTTGGCACGTCCCCCAGCTGACGAAGCTGCTGCTCCCCCAGAGACGGCCGAAGAGGCTGCAGCGCCCCCAGCGACTGCCGAGGAATCTGCAGCGCCCCCAGAGGTGGCCAAAGAGGCTGCAGTGCCCCCAGAGGTGGCCGAGGAGACTGCAGCACCTCGGTCTCGTAGACAGAGGGGTAGGAGGAGGAATGGGTCCGCCTCACTACCCCTAAAGGCGGCTGAAGAGGCTGTAGCGCCCCTAGAGGCGCCACATGTGTTCCCTCGTTACCCTCCTCATTTGCTCTCCATTTATTCTCCCTGTGTTTGCAGTCCTAGGTCAGTTCGTCACCCTATCTCCCTGGATGTGTCCTGTCTTGTCGTGTCGAGATCCTGCCTTGCCAGCCTGTTTTTCCCCCACGGGGTAGTTTTTGTTGTCTGTTTTGTTTTGTTTTATTAATAAAGCCCTTATCTTCCCGCACTATTGAGTCCTCGCTCCGTCCTTCATCCCCAACCCTGACAGCTAGATGGAGAAGACACTTAAGGCCCTGATATACTGCAAGTGAAATTGAAGAACAAACATGTGCGACATAATTTTGAGCAAACTCTGGCCAAAATTAAGGTGCTTTGGAGTTCATTTCAGTGGTTGGAAACTGTGTGCAAGTACAAACTTTCTTAAACTTTGTACCAGCTGTTAAACTCTGTTAATCTGTTAATGGTTTACTGCTTTATGAACATATTTTACTTAAAAATACACTCTTCACAGTAATCTCCAGTGAGATGTTCTGTAGCTCTGAATTAGCAACTGCAACCAAGTTTAGCAAAAGCTCAATTACAATGATGGGGTCAAAATTTGACTGGTTTTTATGTGTACGGTAGGGTATACGTATGGTGCCCATGAAGTAAATTTCATCTTTATACTATGCGCACTATTGGCGTCTTTTTGTTGCAGTTTTTGGTATTTTGTTGTTGCTCCATTTCTTTAATTTTTTTTTCCCAACTGTGAAACAAGAGGCTGGGCAAGTCTTGCCACCTTGTTGACAAACGAATTAGTGCAAATAAAATGTGTGTGCGAACTGTGTGTACAGTAATGATGGGTGCTTTGAAGCCTCTATGAATAATTTGTTTCAAACCAGTGACTCACAGCACATATCAAACTGACAAAGTCATGTGATATCAGTAAAGAAGACTTTAAGTCATAACTCTTTCGAAATGTTTCAAAATTTAAATTGTTCGCTGCTAGGAGGCATTGATCTCTGTGAACCCATGAAGCATGTAGTTTTTACCTGATCTTGGATCAGTTTTATAAATTTTAAGAGAATTAAAATGACACATTTGTACATAAAAGGAAGAGTTAGTTAATCTCGGACTGGCCTGATTAACCAAGCTCTCCATAAAACAAACAAGACAAGCACTATAATTGAATAAAATAGCACATATTATTCAGACACTTCATATTTAATGGTATTAGATGATTTTTAAATTGCATTTAATAGATTGCACTTCCAATAAAGCATTTGCAATTGGCTTGTAAAAGGTGTTTTTATGAATGCTTGGACTTTTAGTTGCATTTACTCTGTTTTGACCAGCAGGCATCACCAGCGTGTGGCGTTTCGAGCACTTCGAAACTGTGAATCATTTAGCGAAGCAACTGGTTCGATTTATTGAACGTTTCGAAAAGTGTAGTTTCTCCCATCACTAGAGTACAGAGTGTGAGCAGTTAGAAATATCGGGCTGTGCATGTACTCTACGGTACACATAAAAACTAAAGTGTATTTTGGGTTCAACTGATCATACAGAATAATTTTTTTGCACTAATTTGTACACAAAGTGGAGACATTAGCCCTGACCATTGTTTCACAGTTAGAAAAAGAGACGGTAGTAGATGGATCAAAAAGCTACTGGAAATACAACAACAGTAGATGCCAGAGTTGATGAGCGCTTGTGTGAGGGGTTAAGTGATAGTCGTAACTCTAGTTCAAACAAGTGCAAAGTCATTTTTATCGCTCATAACTTCTAGAGAGAAATAGCTCAGACACTAGAACAGGATGAAACTTCATAGTGCGCATATGTGGACCGCCTGTGTTCACGCATATCAAATGGAGTATACTTGAAAGACTATGGATTCACGTCCAAAATGAAGTACACTTTAGGATTTTAGCATAGCTCTATTAGCACCTTCTGGCAGAGTAATATCAACTGATGCTCATATAAAAATTGCTGTTCATTCTGATTAATATTCTGAAGGTATTTTGCATGATTTTATAGGGCATGCTTACACTTGGTATGTTTGGTTCGATTAAAACGAACTCTGGTGGGATTGCTCTGTTAGTGCGGTTCATTTGAAAAAGTCCGAACCTTGGTGTGCATCAAACAAACGGACCAAGATCCACCTTTTTGGGGGTCTCAGTCTGCTCCCAAACGAACTCAATTGTGGTTTGACCGAATAATGAACGCAACACTAAAAACATCTATACACAAAGCAAAAACAGGATGTGATGCCACAAGATGCGACCCTGAAAAGGACAGAATGCTCATGCATACCTGGTTCTTCTGGTCATAGGAGCTATAGTATGTTGCCCATTACAGTTGCTAGAGGCGTCTGAACCACTGTCTCCTTACAGCAGATCTCTGTGAGCAACAGAGGAATTCCTGCAGCCGTTTTGACTCTACACATTTTATAAACTCTTCACGAGTTATCAGCTGGTAAAAATACCACCATATGTACAAACATACAACGAGTGTAAATGTACATACAGCATTTAACCCAGCACACAACATTTTTTGGACATTCAGTAATTTTGCAAAATATACATCATTAAAGCTGTCCAATCAGGTTGTATCCTTATGTCTTTTGTTTGGTATATTTAAGCTCTGTGTTAAAAGTAACAGTATGTATCTTTCTCTTTTTTGGTACAGACCAAAAGAACCAAGAGAACCAAACTACAAGTGTGAACACATCCATAGTCGATGTTTTATGAACTGCCAATATTCTGCTGCTTTTGATGTCAATTTACAATCCTCTTCTTCTTGGAAAACTGACTAAAAATGTATCTGACTCATCTTGAGCTAATCACACCTACAAATTTCATGTTCAACTGTAATGTAAACTACAGGCTATTGTCTATTTTTTAAAGAACAAACCCTTCAATATGTCCTGCATGTTGAAAATGCTGTTAATCAAATTATGGGGTATTTAAAAATGATACTAAAGAGCATCACAGGACTTCCGTGAAAGAACAGAAGACTGAAGGAGGCTGGAGAGGAGGCTGCTTCACATCTGCTCCACATAGTCCATAAAGTCCTCTTTAATGTGGAAGCCTTGACAGAGAGATTAAATGCCTGCCGTGGCCCAAGCTCAGGGAGGGTGTGTTTGTCCGCAGTGGGAGCGCACCTGCGCTGGGACACGGGTTTGGGGTAAAGCCTGGGCTTTATGGATGGGCGATGCACACTTTCTTGTGTCATCACTTATGGCTGCGCTGAGCCTGGAGATCGTATATATTGGTTCCAGGGTGGAACAGAACAGCTGCTGCAATCATTCACTCTGTGTGTGTGTCCACGTTTGCAGATGTTTCATAGAGTAGATTTGCCATAATGTATCTGTAGCCACGTGCATTGTGTTTGTAGCCATGTGTTGTTTTGAGTGGATTTGTGTGTGATCTCATTTACTGTTAAGCCTTGCTTGTGCGCAGACAATGACGCCATGAACTGGGGGAAAAATGCGAAGAGACTCATTAAATAGCTCAACTATGACAATCCTCTGGTCTCGCTCTGCTGATGCCATTGATGAACAGGTGGCCGTTTCAATCATTTGTTTCTGGTTCGGTCGAAAGCATTCAGAACACTGTAGTTTTGAAGATGCAGCCAAATTGCCGTCACCTAGATTCCAGTTCTCATGGGTTCTTCTCTAGAAATGCATAAACACAGTGGATCCGAAAAGCATTTGGCCACACTAAAAATGAATAGAAGTCATTGTATTAGATGACAAGATGTGGCATCTGCAAATGATTCTCAGAATTAATGTCATATTCTCCAGCTGGTGTCAGGGTGATTTTTAGTGGATGTATGGAGTCAGTAGTTATGCTGCTTTCACGTGCTATCAGAATTATTGTAAATACGAGATCCTAGTCAGAAATTGGACATGAACATCCTCTCAAGTCATATTTGCGACTTGAAAACTGATTTTCTGAGTTCTGAGAGAACTATTGCTGTAGTGACTGTTAAGTTTGATTAATTTTTAAAATCTATATTGCTTTCTCTTTCCATTGCAGTCACAACCCAATGTCATGAGAACACTAAAAATATTATTTTACGTAAACATAAGTATTTTACAAGGTGGTGATTTCGTATGAAATCGTACAATTTACTATGTACGAAAAAGTAATATAGTTACGAACTGTCATGAGATTGTGTTGTTGATGTATATTTATATATATATATATATATATATATATATATATATATATTCATAATCATATTGAATATTGCATGCCATAATGCCTATTCTATGTATTTTACACAGCGAAAACAGCATTTATTTAACCAAAATTCCAGATGTGATAAATGTATACAATAGCGGAAGTAACATATGGTTGTCAACTAAAAAGGATGCTACATTTAATTCAAAATCCATTAGATATTGACTAAATATCTTCTGTACATTTGGATCTAATAAGATTTCTCCAAGAAATAGGCAAGAATGAACCTGGTGTCGCACATGATTCTTATTCTTTTTGAAAACAAAGCATTTGAATGTGGCTCATAATCATGACTTCAGAAGTGGGAAGCAGGAAATAACAGATAGCATGTGAAAGCAGCATTAATTATAATAACTATGAATATGTCCCACAACATTCGACAACCACAATATCGGAGCAATATATTTAGTGTTTTATCATTTAAACTTAAACTAATTTTATGTGAAACCGTTTGTTTCTTATCAATGAAATCACACTTGAAATTGTGGTTTAAGTGTGTTCCAGTGCTTATTGAGGTGATTGTATTGGTGTACACATGTATGCAGCATGACTCTATGGGTGTCATTGCTCTGGTCTACATTATCAGGAGTGTGTGTGTGTGTGTGTCTGTCATTTAAGCACATTCCTGGAGGTATATTTAAATGGTGTAAGGGTGAAGCAATGGCAGCTTGGTGCACGTCATCCATAAAATCCACAGAGAAATGGAAAAGCACTTAGAGCAAACCGTTTGACCTTCCCTGACAGAAGTACAGAAAGATTCAGGGAGAGCCAGAGAGAAAAAGGAAGAGTGAGATGTGTGTGTGTGTGTGTGAGACTGAGAGAAAAACAGAGATAGAGCAGTTAAAAAGTGTTGCTTTGATACACAATTAAAATGAAAAGTCCCAAGTTAGATGTTGACTTCAGAAGGAAATAAAGAAAGCAAGAAGAAAGGGAAGAAGAAATACAAATTTTAGCCATGTAAATTAACTGTACTTTTACTTTTGAATGCATCAATCATATGTTCCTACTCCTTAGTTGGTTAAAAAGATGCTTAAATCTGCATGCACCTGCTAGATCTGTAGCCTCAGATGAGCAAAGTGAGTTCAGATTTAGCTTGCAACATTTTCTGAACCCATTTCTTCCCATTTGGCCAACACCTGTTGGATCTATGGCTTGGCGGTAAACACACTTTCACTTGTGGTGTTCCCAGTCAAAAATATCCAGCCTACAAAAAATTGCTTATAAATCTTCTTGTTATGCTATATTATTACCAAATATTGGATTCAATCTATGTATCAACTTGTTTGCTTTCAATTAGCACGGGTTTTGTCATTATTTTTTGGAACTGATTGATCGTAAGCCTCATTCATCTGAGCTTATGCTCCTCAGGGTTTAAATTAATGTTGCCAAAATTATCCATAAATCATGCATTTTTCATTCAAAAATCAATTAAGCCTACAATCAGTCAATTCCAAAAAGAAGAAGAAGAAGAAAAAAAAAAAACCTGTGCGGATTGAAAGAAAACAAGTTGAAAAAAAATTGAATCCAAGATTTGGTGATGAGCATAATAGAACATTTTTAAGCAGTTTTTAAAAGGCCGCTCATTTTTGACTGTGAACACCAAATTAGGTGAAGGATTTTTAGCATAGCACAAGGGTTAAATGCTCGAGCTCTTTAAAGTCGAGTGGATTCTGACTGTCAACGTTTTTTAACGCAACTTTTTATTTCAAATTATAGCTATCATCCTTGGTGTGAATGGGCCTTTAGAATGATGTATGAAACTTTTTGTAGGTGTGAAATAATGAACTATGGGAAATGTGTAAATCCAATTGCAGAATCCATTTCTGCATGTGTTGAATGATACAGGTTAGTGCAGCTGTCAGATGCGCAATAACTCTATACAGTGTTTGTTTTCTTCTGGCTTTGAACCCATGAAGTATTGCATAATAAGAAAGAAGCATCATTGTTATGGAGCTTTTAGAGCTGCTGTAGAGGTCTGGGTGTCTCTGTGAGAGGCGTCGCTGTGTGCCAAGCGGGCACAGGTGGCCCTTGTGTTGCGTCTGCCCTGTGAGGGGGCACCCAGGGGGTTCAATGGAAGGGCAGCTCTGAATTAGAACGGTGTGTAAACAATTCCAGTCCTCTGAGAAGAGCGGGACAATGAGACATGGAATGCCCCCTGCTAATCGTCACTGCTGGGTAACCGGATCCATGCGCGCTCTGCCTCGCTCTCTTTCACCTTACTGCACAGTAGGGCCTTTGTGCTGTTTGCTGCCCTTCTAAAGGCGCTATGAAAGGAGGATGAGGAAAGGTAGTGGTGGCCGAAGAGGGCAAAGGATGGGTGGAAAAGGTGATGAAAGGATCTGGAGGAGGACATGAGAGAAAGGGATGCAGGGATAGAAAGTCACTGAGGATAAATGAGGTGAGCAGAGAATAGTGCTTAACAACTGGTGGGTGATGAGCTGAAATTGGCGGTCTGTTTTGTCACAAACATCAGGGACATAGCAATCTGAAATGCAAATATAGTGCTGCAATAAATTAATGCATAGGTAGGATAGCAAAACAGACTTATCTGAAAAGGACAAGTTTGTTTTTGATATCAAAGGCGGTGTGTGGACTAAGTTAACCTCTGCCTCTCTCCTCAATTTGTTTGAGCTTTTTTTTTTCTTTGTAGGCTTTTCATTGTATTATTATAAATTAGATGCAAATAAATGCCAGTGTGTGATTTTAACATTTTATTTTTTTTGTTTAGTTTGTATAAATGCATCAGTGACAGCTCATTTATTCTTTTGCTCTTTTAATTTATTAAAATCATATAGTATACAGTACAGTGACATGAATACACATATGGTTAGCATGTCTTTAATTTCTGCAGAAGAATGAGGATGAAAAATGAAGAAAAACTAATTTAAATTAATTCTTAAATTCTTAAAAAGAAAAACCTTATTAAGTAGTCTGGTAATTATTATTATTTATGTTATTATTATGTCTTTTATTCCTGCATTTTAACAAAACTGCTTCGTTGCTAATAATATTTGAAAAATGTTTCAAGTGGTGCAGCCAGCAAAGTCATGTTCAAAGTCAAAGTTGGCCAACATGCAGAAGGATACAGAAAACAAACATCAAACAGGAAATTATATGTAAATATATAACATATTAATTAAATTATATGACCCCTGCAGACCTTCATGGCTGTGTGTGTCAAGATCAATAAATCTCTTGAAATATGAGGTAATTTGAGCTTTTTTGGACAAGGCAATATTAGTTCTGGATTAGGGCTGCACGATTAATCGCATGCGATATTTAACGCGCATCTTCGCAGGTGATGGAGATTTACCGCTGATTACAGAACCGGCTTTCTGACAAGATGCGCGTTGAATATCGCATGCGATTAATCGTGCAGCCCTATTCTGGATGTAAAATGTCATATGGTGAAATATTATATTTATGAATTAATAATTCATGATATTTCAAAAAAAATGTCACCTTAAAATATTTTTAATTTTCTTGAATTTGTTCAATATGAACATTATTGTTAACACACTCATAAATTCAATTCTGTAAGGAAAATGTGACATTATTACGTTAAGTTCCCCTTCAGGAACTCGAGCTGCGTCGAGTTGCGTTGGGAACGCCCCTGCGTGACCGCGTTCTGAAGCACGTGTCAAATCAGTCCAATGGAGTAGCGAGACGTCACGAGCGGGGTGACGTAAGCACCAGAAAGTATAAAAGCGCATCCGGCAGAGCGCAAACCAGCTTCTGCTCTTCAGTAGCGCTCTGTGTATGTGTCTGTCTATTTACTGTTGTCCGTCCGCACAAGCATATATATAAAACAATCATGAAAAAGTCTATGGTGAGCGAACGGCATTACAAACGCTGTGTTCCTCCCTGCCCACGATATCTGGCGACGGGGGATACACACGATTTGTGTGTCGTTTGTTTGGGAGCGGAGCATGCACGGTCAGCTCTTGAGGGGGCTGATTGTCATGACTGCGAGCTGCTCTCGCTGCACACGCTCCGCTCTCGCCTGGCCGTGTTTACATAACGCAGCGTCTCGTTCCCTCGGGGAACCATGGTTACATACGTAACCTAGAGACGTTTTTCCTTGGTTATACCATATAACATGACATTTTTAGAGTCATTTAATTTAAACTTTTCTTTAAAAAATGGTATATGTTTTTTAAACCATATTAAAATGACATTTCTAATAACTTGCTGGGTGCTGGGTCATCACTTGATCGATGTAAAATCTTGATCCTGAAGCAAAACCAGCTGAAAACCACCAGATCAGATCACAGAGTCTGGAACTCACTGTGTAGAATTACTAAAGAGAAACATACAGCTTAATTTTCACACAGTGGAGTCTCTTCAGACCATGATTCACAGCTCTCAGTAGAGGTATGAGGATGACAGCTGCTCTCACTGGCTCTGATGCACTGGCTGAAGAGTCAACAAGGCTGCTATTGTCTGTGTCTGTGTGTGTGTCACTCTCACACAGTGATAAAAGACAGAACAAGAGCCAGAGAGACACACAGAGAGCTATCTTTTGTCCCTGACAGAGCTTATCAATCACTGAAAAGTGAGAGTTCAACACTTTGTAGACATATGTTCTTTATATGTTTTCTTATTGTGTATCTGAAATATTACTGTGCACATACACAGTGAACACATTGCACACCAAATACATTAAGCCCACTTACTGTACAGCATATCAAGCAGAAAAGGTTATTATGTGGAACCAGAAGAATACAAAAAAAAACTTGACATGAACTTTTTTTTTCTTGACTGTCATTAATAAACATGCACAAGGGAATAGTTCTTACTACCATGTTTATACCTTTGTAATCAGTGTTTGATTACTTGCAATTTCTTCCATTCCTGTAATGTTTGGAAAGAAAAGACTGGTCAACTAAACGCACTTCAGTTCTGTCAGGACCACTATCGTCAAAGATGATTGACAATTAGCATACAGTTTGGATTGGCGGTATGGGTCTGTCCTGGGCAAGAACTCCCTGCGCCTCCATGCAGCCTAGCATGGATGAGAGCAGGGAGAGCTGCAATAACCCCCCAGGGTAAACAGAACAGAACTAACATAAATGTATTGCAGATATTGTTAAAGTTCAATCATTTTATGTACACATTTTAGAATTAGTCTGATTCAAGGAGAATCAGAAGGCTGAATCCTGACTGACAGAGGAGGAGTTGGGGATGGAGGAGGGTAATTAGCTATTGAGCAATGCGAAAACTGCTGATAATACTGAGGGACCTTATATATGAATGCTTAGATAGGTGTCGTATTCCCATAGGTAGATGGGGATCAGCTGAAGGTCAGCTGATGCGAGCTTGACTAACGTGACCTGCCAGAACTAACGCTACGCTTGATTCTCTTTCTTCTTTTCATTTCCTTCTTTCTTATGTTGAGTACAAAAGAAGATAGTTTGAAGATTTTTGTTTGACGGTAGCCATTGACTTCCATAGCATTTTTTCCACACTATGGAAGTCAATGGCTACCGACAACTGTTTGATTACCAACTTTCTTCACAATATCTTCTTTTCTGTTCAACAGAAGAAAAAAAAACTCATACAGGTTTGGAACAACTTGAGGGTGAGTAAATAATGACAGAATTTTCATTTTGGGTTGAACAGTCCCTTTAATTCAAGTTCCTTGGCTACCAAAACACTCCAGGCTCAATGTCAGAATCTGCCCTCTTTGGAAAAAAAAAACATTCAGACAGTTTTCACGATGATAAAATGTAAACACAATTTGGTCAGCCAGTTTGAATCAATCCCAAGCTCACAAAATGTGAGAGATGCCTTCTGCCTCACAGAGGCCAGATGATGGAGGAAATGGTGAAAAAGAAAGAAACGGCTTGAGAAAAAGAGACACTTAAAGCTGTCTGCGGGACTATGTCTCAATCAGTGGCTCTGGAGAGTTCAAACATCTGTCTAGAAATGTGCTCTGTGTTTATGCATGAAAAACCAGAAAGGGCCGGCTTGACTTGCCTGCGGGCAGCAATAGTACAAAATGAGGGTGACATTTGAGTTAATTGTGTGAATGTCAAGCTAACCTTTCACTGCCGTGGAAACGTTTTGGCACTGTTTTGAAGTGCCGATATAACATGGAAGCATCTCTTTCACTGTTTGTCTTATACAGTTGAACACGATAAGGAGTTTTTGCCCGTGAGGCGCCATCACAGAGAATTCCGATTTGACCTGTCCAAGATTCCGGAGGGTGAAGCGGTGACTGCTGCAGAGTTCCGCATCTACAAGGACTTCATTCCAGAGCGCTTTGACAATGAGACCTTCCGCATCAGTGTCTACCAGGTGCTGGAAGAACATTCGGACAGGTACATCTACACTGTATACCATGGATATACAATATCAGTTATATTTAGGGCTCTTAGGCAAGCAAACACACATCTGCCGGATACTAGGTGGCACTATAATAAGGTCCTTTGCATATTCTATTTTAACTCGGCTAGGGCTAGAATCAGTTTTTCTTTACTCTGAATCCTTGGGTCAAAATCTTAAAATAATGTTCTTGGCAGTTTTATTTCCGCCTATGAAAATTATCTGCTATTTAGATTTTTTTTTTTTTTGTGAACTTTATCTTCCAGGCTGTTCACCAGATCTTCACCAAAATTTGCGCACACTAGCTAGGGACATTGCTGGCAAAAAGATGTTACTTATTTTTTTTACATATTGACCTTTATCTCCTGAATGCAATGATTTAACTTAACAAAACTATTTGTGCACATAGACCTTTGTAGACGCATGTAAAGTTGCGCCAAAATTGCAAAACTGCAGCAACTAAAAATCCTTAGTAACACCGTAACCATCTGATCGGTGAAGTTAAATAATGGCATACATCTTCTTTGGTGGACGTCCTGACATATCCTCTAATATGAAAAAATGTCCGCCAGTAGCCAATCAGATTTCATTGCCTAATAACGTTGAATCTGAATCATTTCAAAAATGGATATAATTGTACATTGTGTGAAAACGAGTATGTGCACCAAAGATACGTAGTCTGGGTCATTTGTGTATGTGTGTGTGTATCTTGTGTAGGTTTGTTCATATGTTTTGACGATGTGGACAAGCCACTCTGTCTGTCCATGTTGGCATACCTAGTTAGTTTAGCTTCTATCAAGTGACAGATGAATTTGCACTAGAAAAAGTGATTGGACTTACAACCTTTGACATCAACAACAAAACTCTGCAGATTTTCCCTCCAAATCAGCATCAAAAATATGTCAAATGTCTGCAGATTCCTTGTGGGCCTGGATATACTTTACTATTTTTTATGGTGGCTGTTTCTCGCCTGTGACTTTTTTCCAAGGAAAATCCTTTCCTCTTGAGGGCTATAATGCTCTCAACCCCTCTGGTCTGTAAACTCTGGACGCATTTGATTTGTGTTTCCTTCTATTTCCTCTAGCCGCACACACAATGCTCACTCTATCTGAGCATCCCAATGCAAACTTTACTGTTGCACCACACCATGTTTCCTATTCCGACTCAGTGGCTCTCCTCTCAAAGAATCAGTTGTGCACCACAGGGCTTCCCTTCACCGCACGTTTGGGACCTTCTAGAATATCGGCATGACCCGCGCTGTGAATTGGGTTCAAGAACGTCTAGCTCTACGTGCTGCTCGACCCCTCCTGAAGGCCTCAGTTGCCTCGACAGGTCTGTGGGGAACAACACTCCCCATTGTGCTCCCATCAGGGAGAGAAAAGAGACAGAAATGGAGGGATAAATGAGACTGGATTAGGCTGAGGCGGCAGATGTTGAGCAGAACAGGTGTTTGGAGAACACACACTGAGCACCTGAAATGCTCTGAGTCTCTGAAACGTCTGAAGTGTGTTCATGAGCTTCCAGTCGCTCCGCTTTCTCTTCCTGCAGCGATTCCCTTGTCTTTCATTGTATACTGCCTTTCAGTCTCGTTCTTACGCTGTCGTCTTGTCTTGCTCTGATTTCCTCTGTTTGATTTAGTGCAGGGCAGCCACACTGTGAGATCAACAGCCGTTTATAAAGCCATTATTGTCAATTAAGGAAATGAAGTGCTCCCTAGGGCTTACCATCTGGAGCGAGCGCTCTGTTTCTCGCTCTCCCATTTCTACAGTTAATTCACTCTTTCCCTCTGTTTCACTTTATCTGCCACCTTCTCCGTCTTTCACTGTAAGGGTCATTTCAATCAGTGCCTTGAAAATAGTTACGTTTTTAATTATCAGTGGTTTACTGTACAACATCAAGAGTTCATGAAAATTTGTTAAAGCAGTAAGGTGAAGTTTGATATGTTTCATAATTTTTGCAGTTCATCAGCATAATATATGTTTTTAGACCTGGATAAATTTGCTTTGATGCTTTCATTCATTTAATTTGTCGTAAGACTGTGGCGTTACTGTATGGAAGTCACCAGATGTTTTTCACTGCTATTATGTGAGTAGAAAAGGAGCTTGACAGAGTTGAAAGGTTATAATATAATATAATATAATATAATATAATATAATATAATATAATATAATATAATATAATATAATATAATATAATATAATATAATATAATATAATATAATATAATATAATATAATATAATATAATATAATATAATATAATATAATATAATATAATATAATATAATATAATATAATATAATATAATATAATATAATATAATATAATATAATATAATATAATATAATATAATATAATATAATATAATATAATATAATATAATATAATATAATATAATATAATATAA
>NW_015537979.1:1339436-1344010 GCF_001515605.1 Sinocyclocheilus anshuiensis | reverse complement strand
ATTCAGTTTAAATAAATACTAAATATTTTTTTAAATTATTATTATATAAATTACTTTATTAAATTATTTTAAATATTGGTTTTATTTCCATTTAAATATTTTTTTAATAAAAAGTTGAAAATTTGTTGTGTAATAGTTGTATAATATAATACAATTTAAAAAGTAAATAAAAAAGTTGGGTAATATAATAAACAAAATATAAGAAAAAAACATTATAAGGTAGAAGTGTTCACATCCTAAAAGAATGAGTATGAAGTTTTAAGTTTTTAAGTTATGCAACTGAAAATCATTTTATGCAGAACCTGTGGGTACAACTTTTATATAAATTATTAATTATTTTTATTATAAATATGAATGATTATATTGTTACTAATTATATAAATTCAGTTAAATATTATAATATGATTATCCACTAAAAGCTAAAATATATTGAGTGAAAAAAAAAAGTTTTTATTTCTATATAAGTATTTATTTCTAATTAAAATATGAAAATTAGTTTATTAAAATATGAAAAAATATATAGTATGGTAAAGTTTGAAACATTTCATAATTTTTGTTCATCAACAGGTATAAGATATGTTTTTAGACCTGGATAAATGTAATTTCGTTGTAAGACTGTGGTGTTACTGAATGGAAGTCACTGGATGTTGTTCACAGCTATTATGAGAGTAGAAAAGGAGCTTGACCGTATTCTTAGTTCATACAGACAGTATTCAAGCTGCTCATGTAAGCTGTTGTATGAACAGGATAATTCAAAAGTCACACCTTTATATCATTCTTTGTATCAGGATGCCACTGATTGTATTTTTCTTTTGGTTCACTTCACTTGCCTTCCATCTCTCACCTCTTTTACATCTTTGATTGGATACGAATGTCATTCTAGATATCTGTCACTGATTCTGTTGGCTCGTACACACAGTGCAGCAGTTAGCTGGCCACAGATCATCCCAGAGGCATTTCTTAAAGTGTTTGGTTGACAAACACAAAGTTTGGAGTTCAAGGCCTTGGGGAAAGAGCTGGATACAGTTCAACTGACACAAGAAAGATAGCATCATCTGAATGCCTCTGATTTTTTACCTTTTTGACTCGAAGGCCTAACACAATATTCAAAGCTCCCCTTCCATATACACTAAGATGTTTCTGCTGTAATTATGACAAAGTTTCTTGTTTGAAAACTTTTTTTATTGATATGTTGAATTAATTAATGTGCTTAATTTATTTAGTATATTATCTACGATTCATTTTGTGGTACTAGAAGTTACAGTGTATGAATATACAGTATATATATAAGTTACTGATACAGTGTTATTTTAATATTATTGATATACTGTTATATTTGTTTTGTGTTTTTATTTTTATGTTAATGTTTTTGAATTAGTTATTTGTATTATTATATTTTTGTTTTAATTTTAATTAATTAAGTTTTAGTCATTTTGTGTTTTTTCATTTTATTAGGTTTTTTTATATGTCAATATAGTTTTTATGAAGTTTTATCTTTTAGTTTTAGTTTATTTATTTTATTATAACTTAAACTAAGCTTAAAATGAGAAATGTTTCCTTGGCAACTATAGTGGACATAAATTAAGTTACATATTTTTATATTTTATTTTATTTCAGTTAATGTTTATATTATTTCAAACAATTTTTTATGCGTTGAATTTTAGTTTTAGTTAACAAGAATAATAACTCTGGTTCTGACACCGCTAAACAACTGAAATCCCACATCTTCATTGAAAAGAAATGACATATAATATAAATATGCTACTTTTCTCTTGTGCAAATGCTCATTTGCTCATATGCTCTCTCTCCATCAGGGACTCAGATTTGTTCCTGTTGGACTCGCGGGTGATCTGGGCAGCAGAAGAGGGTTGGCTGGTGTTCGACATCACAGCCACCAGTAACCACTGGGTGCTGAACCCGGGCAGGAATCTGGGCCTGCAGCTGGCTCTGGAAAGTTTAGATGGTAAGTGAATGTGCACATGCCGCAGGTCACAGGGGTCAAAATATGAAACAAGTACATCGTGTTGCATCACAGACAGAGACTGCTTAGACTGCAGAGACTTTCTTAGCCCATGCTGCAGAGCACTCGGCTTGTTTTGCCTTTGCTTTTGTGTGCCGTTAAGTTCAATGCAGTTCAGTTCAGTAAATGTTTATAGTGTCTTTGAAGGGCAATTTATTACAATGCATTTACAGGCCATTCAAAGAAAACATCTACAGTGGGGTCCAAAAGTCTGAGACCACTAGAGAAATACTTCTATAATGCGGGTTTTTTTTTTTTTGCAATTTAAAGGGATAGTTCACCCAAAAATAAAAATTACCCCATGATTTACTCACCCTTAAGCCATCCTAAGTGTATATGACTTTCTTTTTTTAGATGAATACACTCGGAGTTATATTAAAAAATGTCCTGGCTCTTCCAAGCTTTATAATGGCAGTGAATGGGTGTTGAGATTTTGAAGTCCAATAAAGTGCATCCGTCCATCATAAAAGTAGTCCACATGGCTCCGGGGGGTTAATACATAAATTAGGTTGAACGGGGGGTTGGACGTAAATGGAAAAAAGATCCAAGCTCCAAGTATCATTCGAAATGCTGAATGTTTTCCTACATAATTTCCAAAAGGCTGTTAGGGCTGCTAAGCATACATTTTTATCTGATATCATTGTAAATAACTCACACTGTTGTAGAATGCTCCTCTCGACTATTGATTCTGTCTCAAACCCTCCTGTTAAGACTTTATCGGTGATCTCTTCTTTTGAGTGTGAAATTTTTCTTAACCTTTTTTCTGGCAAAATCAATCCTACTCAAGATGAAGTTTTTGCCTTGATACAGCCTGTACTTGATCACTTTATTTTGCTTCAAAATCTCAACCACCATTCACTGCCATTATAAAGCTTGGAAGAGCCAGGACATTTTAAATATAACTCTGATTTTATTCGTCTGAAAGAAGAAAGTCATATACTGATGGCTTGAGGGTGAGTAAATCATGGGGTAATTTTCATTTTTGGGTGAACTATCCCTTTAATTGTTGTTGTTGTCATTAGAAATTATATAATCCAAATAACAAATTGAGTGAAAAGTTGACCTGCAAAATTAACATGAATCTCATAACATCTTAGAATTTTGGTTTGTCTCTCTTTTTCTTTAATGGCAGCAGCACTTGAGCTGCATGAAGTTTGTGTCAACCTGATGATTTGGAGCCACTGCACAACCCACGCAAGGAAGATAATTCTGCAAATAGCTGCAATTGCAGGTTTTCAAACAGAGATGGCGACAACGAGGCAAAACTTACGGACTGCAGCTTTAAATAGCTCACTTAAAATTATAATCAAGTACTTTACATGTTTTATGTTATTCAACACATCAAAATGAGTGTACTTCTTTAAAGCACAACAAAAGATTATTAAAACATAATAATTTACAATGTACTTTAAAGCAAAACTTTTAATTTGACTTTATATAAAGTGCACGTTTTAAAAGTGTACTTAAGTGTGTTAAGAAAGTCATAAAAAGTGAACTCTCTTTAAATTCATTTAAGTGGCTTTTTATTTAATTAATATTATATTATCTACAAGTACAGTTTTTAAAAAGATACTTTTAAAATTTGAAGTACACTACAAGTGTACATTCAATACAGTTAAGTGCACTTCTTTTTCACAAGGGTCTTCAGCTTCAATAGAAGATGATCGACCATTTGTACAAAGATCCACATGATCAATTTGATCAAATGAAAAATGATGCACAATCTGAAATGTTCATTATTAATTATATTGAATTTCAATGTAGTCTCAGACCTTTAGAACCCACTGTATATATATATATATAATCTGAAAGAGGAAGAACCAGTCAAATGTACACAAATGAACCTAGAAAGGTGCTAATGATCTGACTCTTCATCAACTAACCTTGAGATTCAAGACCACTAATTCAAGATAATGCACAGAACTGATCTGTCATAATCTAGATGTTTTGATCACTAATGCTTACTCTGGAGTTTCAGCAGAAATCACTATTAAGAGTGTAGTTTAGTCTAAGATCAATGCTTGGTCTGGATGTCCTAAATAAGTTCTAACTAATGCAGAATTGAACCTACTATGTTTTTCACTCACATACTTAATTGCCAGCCGCAGTGGGTGTGTGTTTTGTACTGAATCTGCGTGAGTAGGATGGTGTGTGTGTGTGTACAGGATGTTACAGGTTTTAAGTGTTAGCATGAAAACAGGTGCAGTGTATTATGGAGCTCACATAGATCAGCATGCTTGTCGAGACATGCTTGCGGGACGCCTACCCTGTCGCCGTAGGCAACCGGCAACCCGGCTTTACCTCAGCGTGGAGACAGAGAGAGCATTCCTTCCTCTTTGCAGGAAACACACACACACACACACACACACACACACACACACACACACACACACGCACACACACACGCATGTTGTGTTTCCATGTTTTATGGGGACATTCCATAGGCGTAATGGTTTTTATACTGTAAAAACTGTATGTGCGATTGCCCTACACCAACCCTACCCCTAAACCTACCCCTTACAGGAAACTTTGTGCATTTTTACTTTCTCAAAAA
>NW_015537979.1:1324822-1338471 GCF_001515605.1 Sinocyclocheilus anshuiensis | reverse complement strand
GATAGCTGGACGCTTTTGTCCATATTAGGAATTTCCTCATACGACTTTCTGCGCGAGAGCGCCCTCCGGCTTCGAGTTTGAAGGAAACATACACTTCACAGAATGTTTAGCGCTTGGCGATGTTCGTCTCGCCTTATTCTGGGTCCGAATAAAACATCAGATCATGCACAGACTATCCTGTCTCTTTGAATTGAAATCTATATTTATTCACACGGGCTCTTGAAAACCTCTATGCGAACACACTTGCCCGAAAAAGTGCGGGGGACGAATTTACGTGATATTAAAAGTGGGGGGGGGGACACGTCCCCCACGTAATCTACGCCCCTGGTACAAGCACAACCCATACACTACACACACGCCATGTACTCTTTCTAAAAACGCTGTCGCACACACGTCACACACACACACACACACACACACACACACACACACACACACACACATTAAAGCTGGTGTGTAGGTAAAAGGAGTCCAGAATGGCACAGAGACCGAAACAGATGTAAGTGCAGGAATTTTCTGAGTAAACAGGGAACTAAAAGTGCACTTGAGAGCGAGAGAGATTACACAAAATAAACATCAGAAATGGCATATTCTTGGAGAAAACACACACTCTCTTACACAATTCTCTTGTTTTATAAGACTGTGACCGCCTAAGACACAAACTGAATATTATATAATGCATATTACACGATTTATTAGGCCACAGGGCTCTGACAAAATTAAAAGATTGCTAAACTGTCTCGTTGAGTGATGTGTGGAACTCTCTTAAGAAACGATTCGCAGAAACACAAACGGAAAAAGTTTGCTTCCTGCTACACAGGTGAAAAACGTCTTTCAAGGGCCCTGTATAACTTCTCTTCTGGGATTTGTACCTGTCAGCATTTCCACTAAAAATTTCAAGATGTTATTTTGTCCTCTCAGATCTCAGAGAGAAAAGAAATGAGTAATTAATTTTAAATGAATGATGCATTGTGTCTCCGTATGTGCTGAAATCTGTCGGTCTCCCCCTGCAGGTCAGAGCGTGAACCCATGGGTGGCGGGGCTGGTGGGCCGCAGTGGCCCCCAGAGCAAACAACCCTTCATGGTGGCCTTCTTCAAAGCCACAGAGGTCCACATCCGCAGCATCCGCTCCGCACAAACCGGCAACAAGCAGCGCAATCCCAACCGCTCCAAAACCGCCAAGGGCCAGGAGGCACTGCGTGTAGCCAATATCGCAGGTGTGTGTGTGTTTGAGTACAGAAGTGTGAAGGCAGGTGAAGAAAAACAAATGCAAGGATAGCAGTAACAACCAGAAAGAAAGGTACTTAAAACAATACCATGCTAAACTATTTTTCCATGGTAATTTTTGCTTAGTGATGATTTCATCACTAGAAACTAGGACACCCTTGTTGAATGTGCACTTGTACTATGTGTAATGAATCTATATAATATATGGGTTTCACTTTCTGAAATGAGTGACAAAAAATATTGAACTTTTTCATGATATTCTAATTTTTTGAGATGTACCTGTATATATAACTATTATTGAAATAAAAGGTCACTTAAGTGTACTTAAAGAGAGTTCACTTTCACATTTCTTAACACACTTAAGTACACTTTTAAAAGTGCACTTTGTAATATTGTCAAATTAAAAGTTTTACTTTAAAGTATGTTTCAAACCATTGTTTTAATAATCTTTTGTTGTGCTTTAAAGAAGTAAGCTTATTTTGATGTATTGAGTAACATACTAAAGCACATGTAAAGTACTTGATTATTAACTGTAACTGTGTTATTTAATATTACACTGAAACACAACACATACAAGTTTCAATAGAAATGACATTCAAGTATATTTTAGTTTATCATAAATGCTTGTCAGTATTCAGCAGTACACTTGAACCATATTTCAAAGAAAATTAAATTAGGTAATTACATATAAAGATGTTTTTAAGTCCTACTTAAGTGGTCTAATAAAAGCACTCCAAAGTTCAACTAATTACATTTAATATAAACTTAAACTATAATTTATTTTAATTCAACCGAAAATAACAAGCAATTAAGTGTCAATATAACATTACATTCAGTTCACACTTAAGTATAAAATTTCCTTAATTTGTACTCTTAGTTAAAATATGCTGTGTGTGCTTCTTTTTCACAAGGGCTGTCAACAGACTATTTTATCAATAAATGATTTATTCACTAACCAAAAAGGTAACGATGGTCCACCCAAAAACGTAAATTCTGTCAGCGTTTACTCACCCTCATGTCATTTTAAACCTGTGTGCTGACAAATTTTCCAATGGAATTAAAACAGAATCTGACATTTTTAATAATCTTCACAGCTCACGCTCCAAAAAAGACAATTAAACAGTCTTCTGAAGCCTTATGAAAGTTTTGTATGAGAAACGTCAAAAATAACAGCGTGCAGGTTTGGTTTCAACATGATATGTGACCCTCGACCACAAAAGCAGTCTTAAGTCGCTGGGGTATATTTGTAGCAATAGCCAAAAACACATTGTATGGGTCAACATTATTGGTTTTTCTTTTATGCCAAAAATCATTAGGATATTAAGTAAAGATCATGTTCCATGAAGATATTTTGTAAATTTCCTACTGTAAATATATTAAAACTTCATTTTTGATTAGTAATATGCATTGCTAAGAACTTCATTTGGACAACTTTAAAGGCGATGTTCTCAATATTTTGTTTTTTTTGCACCCTCAGATTCCAGATTTTCAAATAGTTGTATCTCGGCCAAATATTGTCCTATCCTAACAATAGAACCATACATCAATGGAAAGCTTATTTATTCAGCTTTTCAGATGATGTATAAATCTCAATTTCGAAAAATTGACCCTTATGACTAGTTTTGTGGTCCAGGGTCACATATGAATTTTAATTTTAAGCTGAACTATCCCTTTAAGACAAAGGAGAAGCAGGGCTGAATTGTGTGTGTGTTCATGTGTTTCCTATTACTGTGTGATTCTCTGCAGGTTATTTTGCACAGTAATAGCATTACAGTGTTAAATGGATATTAAATGAATCTGGGTCAATGTTATGCATAGGTATGAGGGTTATAAGTATTCCAGACGACTTCAGTGACCTATACCTCATATTTCTCCATGCCTCTCACAGTTTAACGTTAGCTTCAGCACCCCTTCACACATTTTAACTCAGACAGTGTTCATATTTGAAATACTTTCAGCTGTTTGACTAACAGACATAGACCTAATCATGCAAACTTTTGATTTAATTGAGTTTTATTTGATAATATTATCATTATTAAAATACATTATACAATTCTGTAAAAGGTTTCTTTACTCTTCAGTAATCCTCTCTTTCGCTTTGTTTTCAGAGAACAGCAATGCAGATCAGAAGCAGGCCTGTAAGAAACATGAGTTGTATGTTAGTTTTCGAGATCTTGGATGGCAGGTGTGTTATTCCTCACCCCTTCATTTCTCTCTTCAGACCCTCTTTTTTGTAATTGCCATTTGTAATTGTCAGAAAATCATTCAAAGGGCAAATATATAGACTACCATTCAAAAATGTTGGGGTCGGTAAGATTTTTTCATGTTTTTGAAAAAAAAGTATCTTCTGCTTACAAAGGCTACATATATTTGATGTTGAAAAAATACAGTAAAAACAGTAATATTGTGAAATATTATTAGAATTTAAAATAACTGTTTTCTATTGTAATATATTTTAAAATATAATTTATTTCTGTGATGATAAAGCTGAATTTTCAGCATCATTACTCCAGTCTTCAGTGTCACATGATCCTTCAGAAATCATTCTAATATGCAGATTCACTGCTTAAGAAACATTTATTATTATCAATTTTGAAAACAGTTGTGCTGCTTAATATTTTTGGGGAAACCATTATACATTTTATTTTTTATGATTCTTTGATGAACAGATAAGTTTGAAGAACCATTAACGCATTTAATTGAAACAGAATTCTTGTGTAATACTGTAATGTATTTACTGTATTTACTGTTATGCACGTGTGCACTCTTCGAAAACGGCGTTTATTGAGGACGCGTTAAAATGTATCGATTAAAATGTATATATATATTTAAATAGAATGGAAGAGATAGATTGTACTGCATATTAGCTTGCTTATTGTGCCCAAGAGCATAATTTAATAGAATGGAAGATATAGATTGTACTGCATGTTAGCTTGCTTATTGTGCCCAAGAGCATAATTTATTTAAGTCCATATGTCTTACTAACAAGAAACTATGCTTCTAACCACAGATCAAGAGCGGTAGTTCCAACCACGCTAAGTTTGAGATGCTGTTTGTGAGTGTTCGTTTGAACTATGGTTTCGGGAAACACCAAATCGTTGAACTATGTTGGTAACAACAGAACTTGTGACCACAGTTGGCTAGCAATGCTTTTGGGGACACACACACACACACAGACAGACAGACAGTCACACATCTGACTGCTCCTCATTTGCTTATAAAAAGGAGAACCCACAAGTTCCCAGCGAAACCATATGAAGATCTCAGGCCAATTCCAGGATTTTGTTTACCATGGACAATGTGCAAAATTATATATATGTACAACAAATAATGTTTTAAATATGGCAAAAAAGTGAAAGGAAATTTCCTCAAATAACATCTCTCTTACACAAATATGTCTTACTAACAAGAAACTATGCTTCTAACCACAGATCAAGAGCGGTAGTTCCAACCACGCTAAGTTTGAGATGCTGTTTGTGAGTGTTCGTTTGAACTATGGTTTCGGGAAACACCAAATCGTTGAACTATGTTGGTAACAACAGAACTTGTGACCACAGTTGGCTAGCAATGCTTTTGGGGAAACACACCCCTGCTTAGGATGGATAGACCACCAGCCTAGAACCAGCAACAAACCAGCTAAAATATTCCAAAAACCAGCTTGATGGGTTTAACCTGATTTTTTCCCACTAGGTTTCCTCTCTCAGCTCTGTTCTTTTTCCTTCTCACATGACATTCCACTTTATCTCTCACTGTGTTTATGGCTCAGACCATTTTATGAGTCTGCGTAGCTCAAGTCAGTCGCTCCATTAGGCTGCATTACCTCAAGAGCACGAGCACCAGCAGTCAAGCAGAGATAGGAGAACCTCGTTTCTGTTTACACACAGATAGTCTTGCCACCTGTAGCATATCTGTCTCTCCTGCTGGATCATGGCACTTAAACATTCACTCAGAGCAGCTGGCGAGGACTCTGAGACCCTGGCTCTAGCATGTGGGTTTATATTCTCCCCAAATTCCCTTTTGAATTATAACATTTTACACATACTTTAACACGAGTGCGGAATACGATTACGCATTATCGGGATATTTTGGTTCACAATCGGAGTGATCTGACGTACAGAATGCTTTACGAAAATGAAGACCATCTGGTTGGGAAAGATCTAGCTCAGGCTTTATGACTGATTTGTGCTCTGTCCATCTTTCAGGATTGGATTATAGCTCCTGAAGGATATGCTGCATATTACTGTATGGGAGAATGTGCCTTTCCTCTCAATTCCTACATGAACGCCACAAACCATGCCATCGTACAGACATTGGTAAGACCTTCACCATCTACACATTTAACCTGGCTCCAAAATGTACTTTTTACCACAGCTGCCAATCATAAATACCATGTTTCTAAAGCTGTATCTTGCTTTCTTTTAATCAAATATACACTACCATTCAATTATTTGGGTTCTATAGTTAAATTTTTTTAAATATATTTTATTTTATTTTGGGAAATAAGTTAATACTTTTATTTAGCAAGGTGCATTATTAATGAATCAAAAGGGACAATAAAGGCATTTATAATGAATTATATAATGTGTAATAACACCTATATATTATAAAAGTCACACATTAACAGCAATATCAGTTTAATAAAAAATCACATAACTTGTCAAATCAAAGAAATTAATACTTTTATTTAACAAGGATTCATTCAATTGATCAAAAGTGACAGTAAAGGCATTTATAATGTAAAAAAATAAATAAATCAAATGCTGTTTGAACTTTGCATTCATCAAAGAATCCTGAAAAATGTCTCACAGTTTCCACAACAATATTAAGCAGCTCAACTGTTTTCAACGTTGATAATAAGAAATATTTCTTGAGCAGCAAATCAGCATATTAGAATTATTTCTGAAGGATCATGTGACTGAAAATTCAGCTTTGCATCACCATGACAATTTACAATATATTCACATCGAAAATAGTTATTTTAAATTGAAATAATATTTTACAATATTAGATTTTTTTTCAATCTAATACAACCCCAATTCCAGAAAAGTTGGGACGTTTTGTGAAATGCCAGGAAATCAAGAATATGTTATTTGTTCATTCTCTTCAACCTTTATTTAATTGACTAAAGTACAAAGAAAAAAAAATTCCAATGTTTTTACTGACCAACTTATTATTTTGTAAATATAAACAAATTTTGATTTTGATGGCTGCAACATACTCCAAAAAAGTTGGGACAGAGGCAAATTTAACACTTTGTCACATCAACTTTCCTTTTATTTACAATGTTTAATTGCTTGGGAATTGAGGATACTAACTGTTAAAGTTTTGCAATCAAAATCTTTGTCCAATCTCTCTTGATACAAGACTTCAGCTGCTCAACAGTCTGTGATTGTCATTGTCTGATTCTCCTTTTCATGACCGGTCATACATTTTCAATAGGAGACAGATCTGGACTGATCTAGCACATTCACACTGTGTCTACGAAAGCACGCTGTTGACATGCAGAATGAGACCTGGCATTCTCCTGATCTAATAGCCAAGGACTTCCCATGAAAGATGTCATCTTGATGGCAGTATATGTCTCTGTACAATCCCACTATATGCCTCCATGTCAATGGGTCAATGGTACCTTCGCACATATTCCAGTCACCCATGCCATTTGCTCTGCTGCAGCCCCATACCATGACAGATGTTTGCTTTTGCATCTGTCGCTGATGAAAGTCTGGATGGTCCCTTTGGTCTTTGAGAATGAGAACTCAACGTCCATTTTTCCTAGAAACAAGTTGAAATGTGAACTCATCTGAGCACAGCACACATTTACACTGTCTTGTTGACTATCTGAGATGAGCTCTGGCCCAGAGAACCATGCAGCATCACTGCATAGAACTGATGTTTAGCTTTCTCCTAGAGTAAAAGAGATTCACGTTGCATTTACTGATGCAGCGGCAGACTGTGTTCAGTTACAGCAGTTTACTGAAGTACTCCTGAGCCCATGTGGCTATATTTAACACTACAGCATGAAGGTTTCTTATGCAATGCCATCTGAGGACTCAAAGGTCATGCACATTTAACTGAGATTTCCTGCCTTGCCCTACACAGACTGAGATTTCTCTGGATTCCTTAAATCTTTTCACAATATTATGTATGGTAACTGGTGAAAGACCTAAATTCTTTGAGATTTTGCATTGAGAAATGTGATTTTTGATTTGTTTGAGACTTATCTCATGAAATTTGGCACAAAGTGATGAGCCATGATCCAGCTTTGCTTTCAAAGACTGAGATGCTCCTTTTATACCCAAACATGATACCCTCAGCTATTATCAATTCACCTGCTTACTGTGAACTGCTTCAAAACTGTTTAATTTGGATATTCTATAACCTTTTCACTTTTATTTCACCTCTGTCCCAATTTTTTTGTTTAGTGTGTTGCAGCCATCAAAATCAAAATTTGTTTATATTTACAAAATACATTTATGTTAAGGCTTAATATAAGGTAAATTATGTCTCTTACTGAAATATGTAGTAGAAAACCATTTTACATCATTGAAATAATGACACCCCCCATAGTCCAAAATATGTATAAAACGATATGTAAATCTTTCATGGGTTTTCTACTACATATTTCAATAAGAGACATCATTTACTTCATAGTAAGTCTTAATACCCAGGGTTCCCTTTAACAAATCACAGATTCTTGATTTTATTTACAAAATGTCACAACTTTTCTGGATTTGGAGTTGTAAATGCTGTCTTGGTGAGCATAAGAAAAATCTTTCAAAAACACTAACTGTATGCTATATAATTGTAATAAATATACTTTGACGAAGTGATCCAGACTGAAACACAAGTTGTGACAGATTTTAAAATTTTAGATTTTAATCATGCATATCACTGAGTCGGACTGTCATTCTTATAATTTGACTAACATAAACTATGTCTACCGTAAGTGAAGTACTTTTGTTTAGACCTTCACATTTGACCTTTGTATTTTTTTCTCAGGTTCACTTCATCAACCCCGAAATGGTTCCAAAACCATGCTGCGCCCCTACACAACTCCACGCCATCTCCGTCCTGTATTTCGACGACAGCTCCAATGTCATCCTGAAGAAATACCGCAACATGGTGGTCAGAGCGTGCACACCAACATATGTATGCACACATATACATGCTCACATGTACACACTTCTATATGATACTTGTGCTTTCTACTGTGTAAATAGTTTTTCAATGAAACAAAAGTGTATTTATTTTCCTGGTCTTCCAACATGGAGTATAAAACATCCTTGTCTTTTGGTCTTTTTTTTATTTTCTTTTTTTTATTTTTTTTTATATATGTCTTCCACACTGTTAAAAGACATTGTCCAAAACAATTCAGGTAAAATGGGATATTTTTGAAAACGTAATCGTTCCATGTTATAAAATTCCAAAATATGGGATTACATGCTGCCAAATGAAAATTCTGTCATCATTTATTCACCCTCATGTTGTTCCAAACCTGTATCATTTTCTTTATTCTGTTGAGCACAAAAGATGATATTTTGAAGAATGTTGGTAACCAAACAATTGCTAGTAGCCATTGACTTCCATAATATATATTTTTTTCATACTTTGGAAGTCAATGGGGACCACAACTGTTTGGTTACCAACATTCTTCAAAATGTAATCTTTTGTGCTCTGAAGAAAGAAACTCATACAGGTTTGGAACAACTTCAGGCTGAGTAAATGATGCCAATTTTCATTTATGGGTGAACTGTTCCTTTAAGAAAATGAATATAAATACTTCTTTATAATAAGCGGATGAGACTGATTGGTTGACTCTTCCACTGCCTTTCAAACCTGGTTCCTGCTATTTCATTTGCTTGCCTTAAGTTGAAGGCAGAGTACGTTCCCTTCTTCCTTCCACAGAGGGGCATTTAGTAGGAGCATGTGAGGTGAGGATATCATTCCAGACTCTGATAGTGTTTTACTGCAGGCCTAGCCCAATAAATAAGTTTGAATAAACACAGGCTGTTCTCTCAGTACAGCAAGCACCTCATAGCCCAGCGGTGACCTGAGACCTGCGGCCTCCACATGTGTGTGTATTAGCGAGGACACGCACACAGAGCATCTCTCAAAAATCCCAAAGGAATGCTAATGGCATTTCTATCCATATATAATTTGCAACTAACTCTTATAGAATCAAACCAGAATCCTCTAATAATATCGTATTCATTTAGTATTGGTAGACATTCCATTTGCATTTTCTTCTTGCTCTCTACTTGAGCAAAAGGTGGTGTACAAATGCTAAAGAAAATTAAAACACTAACAAATATGTACTACTAATAATGGTTAGTCTCTAAACGTAACATAATTTAAGGGGAAAGTGAGAACTCAAGTGTGCCATTTGCATGCAAGATGTTTTCTGTGCTAATCACAAATGCATGTTTGTGAAGCATCAGGAGGATCGGCTAATCCGGCCTTGTCACCGTAAGCTTGCTCCAGCAGTGCTTTAGTGTGGCTTTAGCAGTCGTGCCGACAGCAGATTGTGCACATGTGTACTGTCTATGCATTAGTAAGAAAGCTAACTACTGAGGAGAAAAAAATGGTAATTTTAACGGAAAAAAGTAAAACTACATTGAAACACGTTGAAAATCTATATTATAGTTAAGAAGACAATGCATGTATATTTAGAGTAAAATATTTTGAATACTATTTTAAAAAAGTAAAGTACTTACTTTTGTGTGTGTGTGAAGAGTTATGAAAACCGATTGCAAGATGAAGTATAAAATAAGCAGTCACATATAGTCAAATTGTGAAAAATGAAGTCACATTATGAGAAACAGTCACAATAATAAAAATATTAGAATAGAAATTAAGTTGCAACTGTGAGATATATTCACACGTATAGGAAATAAAGTCACACTTACAAAAAACAAAGTTGCAATTGCGAGGTGTAAGGTCACATTGTGTAAAGCTGCAATAATAAAACATCAGGTTGTACTTATGAAATGTAAAGTCACAATTATGAGAAATAGCTGTAATTTTATAATAAATAGTAAAATTGTGAGATATAAAATTTGTAATTGTGAGAAAAAAAGTAATTATTGTGAAATATATTCATGCTGTGAGATATAGTCACAATTATAATTGCACAAGAAATATGCATGCAATCGTGAGATAAATTAACAGTTATGAGAAATAACGTTGCATTTGCATAAACTAAATCATAATTGTGAAAAATAAAGTCAAATTGTGAGAAATAGCTGCAATAATAGAAAGTTATAATTACGAGATATAGTCACAATTATGAGAAATAGTCGCAATTTAGTACAACTATGAGATATAAAATTTGTAATGATAAAATAGTGATTATCGTAAGGTACAGCACTGTGAGATATAAAGTTGTAGTGTTGAGAAATAATGCCACAATTATGATAATTGTAATTGCGATAAAGTAAGTTGCAGTTATGAGATAAATTCACAATTCTGAGAAATAAAGAAAAAAAAACAGTAAATCACAATTGCCAGATGTAAAGTCACACTGTGAGAAATAGATGCAATAATGGAAAATAAAGTTGCAACAATTACGAAAAATATTTTACAACTGTATGGAATAGTCATAAGATTCACATCAAATTGTGAGAAAAAGTCATAACTGTGACATATATTCATACTGTGAGATACAAGGTCACAATTATGAGAAATAATGGCAAAATTAATTGCAATTACAAAAAACAGAGTTGCAACTGTGAGAAATAAAGTTGCAATTGTAAGATATAAAGTCACATTGTGGGATATAAAAGTCACATGAAATAAAGTTGCAGTTAGAAACAAGCTGCAGTTGTGAGACATAAAGTTACAATTGCCTTTTTATTTTTTACTCTGAGGTGGAAACAGGCTTCCATAGTTATTGGACCGAGAAAGTGATAACATTTAATACAGAGACAGACAGGAAAGTAGAGGCACATCACCCCAGACCAATCCAACACCTTCATCAAGACAAGCTCTTCTCACCGGCTTCTTTCTGCTTTCTCTCTCTCTCCCTCTCTCATGTCCACTCTCCAACATCCTGTTTATAGCGGAGCTGTTTCAGATTAGCATTAGCTCCGTGCCACCCTCAGACATCCAAATACAGGCCATGTGTGTGTGCGCGAGGTCACGAGCCGCACTCCCACTTTCTCTTTCCGAGGCCAGGGGCACAGGCTGCCCGAGAGGTCTCTTCTTCCTCCTCTCATCTCCCTCGCTCTGCCCTCCGTTGAACCTCTGCTCCCTCCTCTGCTCTCGGCAACGCGGGGTCAGAGGTTAATGGGGTGGTAATGTGGGACTAAGAGGGAAAATCTCTATGTTGTCCCCCCACCCCTCGCCAACTCCCAGAAACCATTAACATCACAGTCTCGCAAATACTGTCATCTTTCAGCACGGCTAACTTGGATTTCCTCTCTGTGTCATGTTGTTTTATGACCTCCTCTTCTGCAGACCCATGGGTCTCCTGCTCGCTCTCAAAACTGATGAGAATGTGAAATGGTGGGTATTTATTTCCACCTCAAGTGCTGATCTTTGACCTCTATCGGTCCAGGAAAGACACACACACACACACACACACACACACACACACACACACCAAACATGTGGTCAGTGTGGCTCTGAAACAATTTTTTATGTATTGATTATTAATCTCTAGTAAGTTTACAAAAATTTTGAAAACTTTGTGCCAGGTGAACTGTCACCTGCCGATTAAATCCTAAAAGTGTGTGATTTTTGTGTTTTGAGGTGCTGCTATGGCTAACATGTTTTTTTTTTGTGATTGATAGCACATTGCTAGGTGGTTGTTATAGTATTCTGGGTGAGTTATGGGTGGTTACTTACTCGCCCAAGTCAAAAAACTTTACTATCCATGTTAAAATTTTATTTATTAGCAAGTGTACATACGCTAATTACAGTACTTATAAAAAGGAATTTTATCTGAGAAAGAATATAAATATACTACAGTAAAAAACGTCTCCAGGTTCCGAATGTAACCATGGTTCCCCCGAGGGAACGAGACGCTGCGTTGGAAAACACTTTGGGAATGCCTTCAGTGTGACCACGCTCTGAATCACATGTAAAATCAGTCCAATGGAAGGGCGAGACGTCACAGGCGGGTGACTTAGAGACCAGGAAGCTATAAAAGCACGTGCGGTGGTACCGGCGTCAGCTTCTAGGAATGAAGCAAGCGCTTACAGGGATGCTGGAAGTATGGCACTGAGCCGCAGCGTCTCGTTCCCTCGGGGAACCATGGTTTCATTCGGAACCTGGAGACGTTCCTCTTCAGGAACTCGAGATGCGTCGGAAAATGCTTTGGGAATGAGTATGCCCACGCGGCCAGACTTACAAATCCCTGCCTAGTGTGGAAGAGCACAGCTAAGGCGAGAGAAAGGAGCCAGGAGTGGCGCAGAATGCAGGAAGGCACCTGACAAAGTAGGCGGGGACATCCCGCAGCGTCCCGAAGGCCAACTTCCAGGAGTGAGTCTTGACCCCTAAAGGAGAGGGGAGATCAGAGGACTCAAGGCTATGGAATAGCATCCTGATCCACCACTTAGCATAAGCTTCTCTGGCCAGAGGCCTCAGCGCACTGTGGAGGAAACGTGTAACTAGGGGGTGTCTGCCCACTGACTGGCCACCGAAAAGGACGTGGTAGGCCGCAACAGCCGCCACGTAGATTTTCAAGGTGGAGTGGGTCAACCCTGCAGAGAATCGGGCCTGCAGGAACTCCAGCACTGTACCAACTGGGCAGTAAACTGGGTTGAGCTGGCGGTCTCCGCACCAAGAAGTGAAAACTTCCACTTCAGGGCATACAGTTTCCTCATAGAGGGAGCTCTGGATTGGAGGATGGTCTCAACAACCTAGGTTGAAAGATCGGAAGCTACGAGTTGTGCCCCCTCAGAGGCCACACCTACGGCTTCCACAGCTCCGGGCAGGGGTGAAAGATCGTACCCTCCGTCTGTGAGAGGAGATCCCTCCTGACGGAAATCTCCAATGGAGAGCCGTCGAGAAGGGAAATCAGGTCCGAGAACCATACTCGGACCGGCCAGAACAGGGCTACTAACAGTAGACGGACCCCGTCCCGGCACACTCTCTCCAGAACTCCCGGGAGCAGAGCGATCGGGGAAAAAAGGCGAAGCCTCGGCCACGTCTGTACCATAGCGTCCAGTCAGAGAGGACCTGGATGAGTCAGAGAGAACCAGAGGGGACAGTGCGATGTCTCTCGAGTCGCAAACAGGTCCACCTGAGCCTGGCCATAAACTCTCCATATCTGCTTCACCACCTCGGGGTGAAGTCTCTATTCCCCAGGCCTCGGCCCCTGCCTCGGCAGGATGTCTGCTCCCATATTGAGATGCCCAGGAATGTTAACTACTCTCAGTGAGAGGAGTTTCCGCTGGGACCACACAAGGATCTGGTGCGCC
>NW_015537979.1:1319763-1324749 GCF_001515605.1 Sinocyclocheilus anshuiensis | reverse complement strand
GTCTGCTCCCATATTGAGATGCCCAGGAATGTGAACTACTCTCAGCGAGAGGAGTTTCCCCTAGGACCACACAAGGATATGGTGCGCCAGCCCTCCCTGGTGGTTGATATAAGAGACCACCGCTGTGTTGCCGGTGCGCACCAACACATGGCGATCTCTTAGGTCCTGGAGGAAGTGTTTCAACACAGAAAACGCAGCCAGCATCTCCAGGCAGTTGATGTGCCACGTGAGATGGCGACCACTCCACAGACCGCGGGCCGAGCGGCCACTCATGACCGCTCCCCAACCGGTGAGAGACGCGACCGTCGCTAGCGTTACGTGGCGACAAGGAGCTCCCAGCACCGGACCCTGAGACAAGAACCAAAGTTTACTCCACATGTCTAAGGCACGCAGGCTTCGCCGCGTGACCTTGAGCATGCGGAGCGGGTTTGCCCTCAGGGAGAACTCCTTGGTCTTGAGCCACCACTGTAGGGGGCTCATGTACAGCAGGCCAAAATGTATCACGTTGGACGCAGCTGCCATCAGACCCAGCAGTTTCTGGAACTGCTGACAGTGAGTGACCGGCCTTCTCTCACTCTCGCGACTGCAGTGAGGATCGACTCTAACCGAGCAGGAGAGGGCCGTGCCTGCATCGTGGTCGAATCCCACATCACGTCCAGATAAGTGGTTCTCTGTACTGGAGAAAGCACACTTTTCTTGGCTTTAAGTCTTAACCCCAGCTCTTTCATTTGAGCGAGAATGACATATCGATGCCGAACCGCCATCTGCTCCGATTTAGCTAGTATCAACCAATCGTCAATGTGGTTGAGTATGTGGATGCCCTGGAGTCACAGAGGAGCCAGAGCAGCATCCTCACACTTCGTGAAAGTGCGGGGTTAGAATGCAAGGCTGAACGGAAGAATTCGGTAAGCTTTTTCCCCCAAAAGCAAACCTCAGGAACTTCCATCCATCTTTGGAATGATGAAGTACCAGCTGTAGAACCCAGACTGTCTGCCGAGAGGAGGGACCACCCCGAAGGCCTCCTTCCTCGAGAGAGTGTTAACTTCTTGTTCTATTACCAGAGCCTGCTCGGGGCCCACCAGAGTGGGAATGACCCCGTTGAAACGAGGCGGAGGAGAACCAAACTGATTCGGTAGCCTCTTTCTACAGTGTGCAGGACCCATTGAGACACATTTGGCAGAAGTTTCCACGATGCCAAAAAGGTCTACTAAGGGAATCAGTCTCTCAAGACTGACCTCTGGTGTAACTAAAGCGGTTAGGTCGGTGCCCTGAAGCGGCGAACCGGCAGGGGATGGCCAAAATAGCTGCTCTAGAAACCTCAGAAGTGGTAGCGAGCCTCTTAGTACCGCTACGTTTCCGGGCGGTGACTGAGAGAAGTGCTCGCCGGAGACCGCTGCGCCCTGAAGCACCGTAGGTGGCAGGGTTGGCAGATCGATCTCCTGAGGGCACTGAGGAGAGATGGGCACCGTATAATGAGGCGTACACCACTCTTCCCCAGAGGGGCCTTCCCTCCGAAGTCCTGAGCCATGGCATCAGGTCTCTCTTAGCTGAAGTCTCATATTGAAACGACGGTCCTCAGACCTGCGTCATCGCCTAGGAAGACTAGACTGATAGAACCAGAGGACGCTCGGGGCAGGACCCAATGAGACACGCTTGGCAGGGCCAACACATGGCGATCTCTTAGTTCCGGGAGGAAGTATTTCAATGCTAGAAACACAGCCAGCAAACACAGCCAGCATCTCCAGGCAGTTGATGTGCCATGTGAAATGGCCACCACTCCACAGACTGCAGTCCGAGCGGCCACTCATGACCGCTCCCCAACCGGTGAGAGACGCGACCTTCGCTAGCGTTACGTGGCGAAATGACCCCGCTGAAACGAGGCGGAGGAGAACCGAACTGATTCGGTAGCCTCTTTCTACAGAGTGTAGGACCCATTGAGATACATTTGGCAGAAGATTCCACGCTGCCAAAAAAAGAGGTCTACTAAGGGAATCAGTCTCTTGAGACTGACCTCTGGTGTAATCAGAGCGGCTAGGTCGGTGCCCTGAAGCGGCGAAGCGGCAGGGGACGGCCGAACTAGCTGCTCTAGAAACCTCCGAAGAGGTAGCGAGCCTCTTAGTTCTGCTTCGTTTTCCGGGCGGTGACTGAGAGAAGCGCTCGCTGGAGACCGCTGCGCCCTGAAGCACCGTAGGAGGCAGGGTTGGCAGATCGTTCTCCTGAGGGCACTGAGGAGAGACGGGCACCGCATAATGAGGTGTACACCACTCTTCCCCAGAGGGGGCCGGCCCTCAGAAGTCCCGGGCCCTAGGTGTCAGGACGTTTTAGTCGAAGACTATCCAGCGAGAATGACGGTCCGCAGATCCGCTTTCCGCTAGAAGCCTTTGGCCTGGGAGCGCCACTCTGACTCTAAATTCTGAGGAGTACGAGAAGACTTCTCATAGTCAGAAGAAATACTTCATTTTAATTCTTCAGAATAAAATGCAGCCAAACAACCAGACAAGTAAACACGGCCTGGTGTGATAAGATTCATATCAAAACCAAAAATGATGTAATGCATGCGTTGCCTCGGCAGCGCGCGAGCCACTCGGTCACACAAACAATATCAATCTCCTCGGAGAAAGATAGCTGCAGCAGCTAGCTCTCACTCAAAGGGGGAAGAAACCGGAGCACGGGCTTCCGAACCCCGAGAGAGAGCGCTAGATCTAGGGAATGCGGGTGGAGATAGGGAGAGCCCGTCTCCAACCCGTCCACCAGATAATGTGCGATCTCAATCTTCAGTGTCACATGATCCTTCAGAAATTTATAATATTTAATATTAATCTTCTTAATATATATATATATATATATTTTTTTTAGGATTTTTGAATCAGTGAATAGAGAGTTAAAAAAAAAAACATTTATTTGAAATATAAATATTTTATAGCATCATAAATGTTCTTTACTGTCACTTTTGATAAATTTAATGGATCCTTGCTGAATAAAACTGAGTTTTCCTACTATAGGTAAGGAGTTTTCTCATCCATGCTTTTTCATTCTCCATGGGGTGTTTATAATGATGGTCACCGTCCACCTACTGTATCATAAATACTGAGCATTCTGACATACTGCTCTTTTGACATACTGCTTTGTGCATATTCAGATGCTGGTTTTATTCCTGTAACCCATTCAAATGAGTTTCCAACTTGCAATTTCAGTAATTGCAACATGACACACAGAATTAGCTCACCTTTACCACAGAGAATTCTAAACTCAAGAAACATTTGCAATCACTCTATGCTATAAACATTTGTACATTTAGTGGAATGTAACTATACAAATATAAACATTTGTATAGTTAGTGGAAACCCTGTGTCTTATGTGTGATGTAATCTAACATCTAACTAAAGTAACCAGACAAATCTTTTCACAAGGCCACGTTACCAACAATTTGTGTGTGGAGAGGATAGTGCTGTCCTCTACTGGTCATCACGTGTCACTACATGAACTCTAGGATCATGCGATACAGCAGTATCTACAGACTGCAATGGATTTCTATTCCTAGTTTTTAAAAACATTTTTTTTTTATCCACAGCAGTTTAAAAGTCCAATGTCCATGAAAAATCTGAAACAAATAAGTGTGTATGAGATGGCAAAAGTATGGAAGCTCATTTTCACCACATGAGAAAAACATAGGTCAATTATAATTGACATAAAAAGTTACAATTATGAGATAAAAAGTCAAAATTATAACTCTAAGTAAAAATTATGAGATAAATATAATTAACTTATGACTTTTAACTCATAATTTAATTTTTTTGTTAGTTTCGTACTTATGATGAATGTCATTATTTTGGCTTTTTATCTCATATTGTTTATTTTTATCTAATCATTTCTAAAAACTTGAATTTTCTTTGAATGACACTAAAAATCACTGACCATTATTTTCAAAAATGTTTTCAGATTAATTAATTTAATAATTCAAATGTTTCCTTTAGTGCAAAGAGAGACAGAAAATGTACAGAAATTGAAAACATGATTAAAAAATACAGAAATTGAAATGACAAACATTCAAATCATTGTCTGTATAAATTGCATTGCTATTGTATTTTTAAATTATGTAAATCTGGATAAAGTGATCATCATGTGACTATTGTCTATGCTTGTATCTCTCTGTCAGTTACAGTGTGTTCTGTCCTACTGCTATTCAATCTCCTCCCTTGAAAGTCACTGTATCCTGTGTTCTTTCTCTCTCTCTCTCTCCCTCCCCCTCTGTCCATCCATCTCTCCCTCTTCTCATAACGGCTGCAGTCTCTCTCCTCCGCAGGCATCAGCACGAGTCGTGTAGTATCAGACTGGATGATGCAGGACTGTCTGCTCAGGTACAGTATCTCTCATCTGCTTTATCTCCCTCAAACAGCTGCATGCTCCTCCCTGATCATCCGTGATGTACTGTGGGAATGTGCTGTGGTTTACTGTGCTGTATCTGTGGCCTTGAGGAAACTATGATGTCTTTAATACTGTGCTCTGTAAGACACTTTCCTTTAGCAGCATGTTTTCACTTCTCTGGTTTTGAGATAAAGTCTCACAGGACAGATGAAGTCTCTTGTAACTTTTTGAAGACTTGTGGAGCTCTGAGGGAACTGGTATTCATAATAATAAAAAGATGCCATAATTAATACATAATGTTATGTTTGCATGTGAACAGTTTGAACGGTCAGTTTAGAATAATCAGACTACTTATTTATTTATTATTATAGGGGTGTGAATGTCATTATAAGAAGCGCAATATATTGGTGACCATTTAACCATCAATACTGGACAATAATTTTTTTATTATAAGAAATAGTATAATAAATTATTATTATTATTATTATTATCATTACTGTTGCTATTATTATTACTGTTATTAGTCTGATTAGGGTGATTGCTTCTGTATATTATAATGCCATTGTATATTAAAATCTAAAAATATATAGTGAAATAAAAAAAATGTAAGAATATATAGTG
>NW_015537979.1:1291835-1319693 GCF_001515605.1 Sinocyclocheilus anshuiensis | reverse complement strand
CTATCTATCTATCTATCTATCTATCTATCTATCTATCTATGCACTAAAAACAAGGTCCAATTTGTAAAATTTTGTTAATAGTAAAAATATTACATATATTAGTGCACTCAGATATATGTACTAAAACTCAAGTGTGTTTTCAGAAACACATTTTTATTTTATTTTTATATGATTTATAATTAGATGTAGGTTATGACGGTCAACAGAGGCAGTTGGAGAATGAGCAGATGGCAGGTACATAGTTTTAATGAAATTGAGTGTAAATGAATCATCACATCAATAATGCTCTGATATGGTTCTCTGCTGGAGGCTCATGGCCACATGTCGATCTATAACACTGCTGGATAGGAAGGGTGGGGGACATGCGGAGTGCTAAGTGGTCTGATTTGGCCATCAGTCAGAATGCTTACTCATCTCTTTGTGCTCATCTCTGTGGGAAAGTACTGTATGTCATCTGGCCTCTAGTGCTTTCAGTGGGGAAATTCGACACTTATACATATTGATTTGCTTGTGCAGCATGAAACATCTGTCGAGAGCACAGACATCACTGGATGAATCTTACAAATCCTGTCAAGAACATGTCCGGGTCATATATCTGCCCCAAAATAAACTGGGTAGGGTTAAGGGATCAAGAATATGGTCATTCAGAATAAGGCATTATAAGTGTTTTAGATGTATAATACTTACTGTATCCTGTCTCAGGACGCGCATGATCCCAGTGAGAGATGAGGAGGCAGAGTCTCAGAGGAAGGCCAAATCACGGCAGGCCAGACAGACTCGACGGGCTACACAGGTATGACCCAGTCACTCTCACAAAGGAAGAATATGACACTTCTGTATGCGTTTCTTAGACTGGATTATATATTCTCTAAAAAAAAAGAGGATCAGTCAGCTGGTAATAATCAAAAAATAAACCAGTGACCAATAAACATGACCCCAATGCAAAGCTTAAAGCTTTCACTTAGAAAAATGATCCATAATTACTATATAATTACTAATTTACAAATTTAATTAATTTTACATAATTACTAATTTAGCATTTAGCATTTTTATCTCACATTTAACATGTCTTCTTTTATTATAACTAATAATGGCTTATGCTCACTAGAAAATTAAAAGGCAATCTTCTGAAGCCATTTTTAGCAAGTCTGTAACTATTATTGATTGCAATATGGCACCAGTTTACTAGTTTAACTTACGTTCATTGAAAGAACACCGGAATGTTGACAACAGAGAATATTGGACCGCTCAGTTAGAATCATAGTGTGCACCTGCTTCAGATGCATTTCCTCATTTTTAATCGTCTTCTCTTTAGGGAGTTACCCTCTCAGAGTTGATAGAGGCAAAGAGAGCTTTCAGCCCGTCAAAGCTGGATCTGCACACAGGTGAGGCGTGTAGGTCTGCAGAGGGACTGTGTCTTCAGAGAAGAGTCCCTGAGGACCCGACAGAAAGCTGCTTGTCTCTGAGGCAGGAACAGCAGGCTGAGAAACACGAATGTGACCACCTGGATGAGGTGAACTTAAGATAGCATATACAGTATATACTTGCATATAATATAATATTACTGAAATAATATTTGTGTACTTGAGTGTTCGCTTTCATGACTGTTGCTTAAGTACACTTAAATACACTTTTAATCATTTTTAAAAAGTTTTACATTTTTAATTATTATGATTTAATAATATTACACTTATTACACTTACAATAGTAAACTTATTTTGATGTGTTGACTAACATACTAAAGCACATGCAAAGTACTGGATTATAATTTTAACTGTAGTGTGTTATTCTATATTACATTTAAAGTTAATATATTTTAAATATATTTAACCTGCAACTTCATTACGAAAGCTCAATTACTGATATATTTAAGTACATGGCATACAAATTACAGTGTAAATGATAATACTACTATATTTACTACTATTACTATACTACTATAACTATATTTTGTAGTTTAGCATAAATATTATATATTTCAAAAGAACATTTAAGAAATGATGAAATTACATGTAAAGATGTAATTTCAACTAATTACATTTAAGTAAATGTAAACTAAAATATATTTTCATTTAATTACAGTGTAACTGTCAGACTTTGTTCCGTGTTTTGTGTGTGTCTTGGTCCCCATGTGCCTTCCTATGCCCATATTTGGTTAGTTTCCTGTTCCTGTCCTGATTAAGTTCATTTGTCCCAGGTGTTTCCCTTGATGTTTCATTGCTCCCAGGTGTGTCTCGTCATCCCCTCCTCCTGTGTGTATAAATAGGGTTCCCTGTATGTGCTCCAGGGTCCGGTATTGTTCAGGTCATGTTCATTTCATGTCTACATGTATTGCGTGAGTGTTCCTTTGTATGAATTAAACCCATTTGGATTGATGTGCTCCTTGTCTCTCTTTGTTCCTTGCTCCTCAGTCCGCTCAGCAGTGCACCCGTGACAGTAACATTCAACTGAGTTTCTGAAAAACATTCAGTTCACATTTAATTGTTTTCTTTTACATTGTTAAAAGAACAATGTATTCTTAAATGTCCAAATTGATTTTTTTTTTTTTTAATTGTGGTAGTATTTTATTGATTCATTCATTCTCCAAGCAAGGAAACTGGAAAAGAAGACCAGGAACCAAACCTGAAAGGTCGCCTTTTTGCCTCTCATCAGTTAAAGGAGCGAGTGGTTTCACCCCCAGTCTGAAAAGTCACAGCACCTCCATAGGTACTACTGCACCTTAAAGGGGTCATATGATGCCCATTTTCCACAAGTTGATATGATTCTTTAGGGTCTTAATGAAAAGTCTGTAACATAGTTTGGTTAAAATTTCTCAATGGTAGTGTAAAAAAACACCTTTTTTTTTACCCTGTCAAAAACAGCTCTTTTCAGATCAAGCCGTTTTTGTAGCATTTCCTTTTAAATGTTAATGAGCTCTGTTGACCCCACCCCTCTCTTCTGAGCTGCGCTCAGAGAGACTGTTTACTTTAGCTGCATTCATCGTGAAACTTGCTAATTAGCACATTATTAGGAAAGGCGATTTGCAAAGATTCATTACAAACATTACACACTTCTTCTGTAGATGAGGCTGGATCATGAATGATTCGCGCGAACATAGATGCATTTATGTAGATCGGGGGAGCATTCCCTTCAGAAACAAACGAAAACCACTGCAAATTCAGCGGCTCAGATGTCAGGAGTAAATGAAGACTGCTATGTTCATTATTACATCTAACAACAGAACACCTCAATTGCTTGTTAGGAGTCATTCTCGTCTACATCTGCTCTGGCGGTGAAACAATGGCGGACTGATGACAGCTCACTCAGGGCGGAGCTAAGGTAAGACACCAGTCCAGTCTGTGCTGAAACGCTACTGTCAATCAAACTATCATGGGAGGGGCCTGTCTGTGTGACATCACACAGACAGGCATCTGAGATCGGCTCGATTTGAGAAAGGGGAAAACATTTAACCAGATTAAAAAAAAAACACTGGGTGGATTTTTATCATTATAGGGTGGTTGTGTACACACACTGCCAACACACATTTCAGTTCAACTAACTTGTAAAAGTGCATGTAGCATCCTATGACCCCTTTAAGATCTGACAAAGTGTGCAAAGATTAATAAGCATTATCATCATACTGATATGTGCCCGCTGCTGTCTTGTCTGTTGATTGCAGAGTCTGAGTGGACAGATGAAAATGACAACATCCTTTACGGTTCCTCTGATGCATCTGTGACACAGCAGCTGACTGAAGACTGTGATCTCAGCGCTGAGCCGACCGGCCCGCTCACTCAGGTACAACTACTGTGCTTCATTCATTGCTCTTTCAAATGTATATTTTTATATTTTATACATTGCTTGTGTGAGAAGCACAATAATGGTAATGTCAATGAATTGATCACAGCTCTATATAGTTTTCATTCAAATCATATTTTTCGTAGGTCTTTATGAATCTTTCTTCTTTTTACCCATTTCACCATTCAAGCGAATTGCTGAATTTTTACAGGCACTTTTAATTTTAGTTTCAATTTTAGTTTCAACTGCGGCCATTTCTTCTTGTGAAGAGATATCCCATACCGCTTTTCAGATCCTGGTTCCGAACCTTGCTGGTCTCCAACAAGGGAACCTATGACGTCAGTAGGCGGAGTTTCCACTACAGACAGCAAATTGAAAGGCGACATTTTTAACAATTAAATATGTCAGTTCAGCAGTGGTCGGCAGAGCAGATCAACACTCTCCTTCTGCAAGAGATAACAAGCGATTCCGGTCACAGGTTGGTGACGGAGAAGGAGAAGGATCTGCTCTCTGCCAGAGAAAACGCGAACCGGTTCTGAACGAATGCCACTCTTGGCCGAGCACCGGCTCCAGCTCCGGCACCAGCCCCAGTGGAAAAGTGATCATTAGTCACCATAACACAGTCTGTGACCTAAAGTGACAGGTTTGCTAAAGATGGATGAACTTGACTTAAACATCAACAGTACGGTCAGTGATCAGCATATTTAAAAACTATATTCAGATGTCAAAATATAAAACCACCAGCTGCTGGATTTAAATTGTAACAGTGTCAAGTACTGTATATTGATTTCAGTTTAAAATCAGCATGTATCCTATAGAGACAACATTAATAAATAAATCAAAATTACACTACTCTACAGTTCGTGGTCAGATAGACATTTTAATATTTTTGAAAGAAATCTTTGATCAAAAATACAGTAAAACTGTAATATTGTGAAATATTATTACAATTTAATAACTTTTTTCTATTGTAAATACATTGTAAAATGTAATTTATTCCTGTGATCAAAGCTGAATTTTCAGCATCATTACTCCAGTCTTCAGTGTCACATCCTTCAGAAATCATTCTAATATGTTATTTGATGAAATAGAAAGTTCAAAAGAACAGCATTTATTTGAAATATAAATATTTTGTAACATTCTAAATGTCTTCACTTTCATTTTTGATTAATTGAATGCATTCTTGCTGAATAAAAGTATTAATCTTACTGACCCCAAACTATTTAATGGTAACATATTCTCCAACACTATTTTTGCTACTTTTAAATACTTTTGACATGTACCTTTGTACTTTCACACATGTAAATAAAACTAAATGTGGATACTTTTGTACTTTCACTCAAGTATATTTTTAAAGTATAAATTATTCATGACTGACTATAAAGTATTTCCATAGTGGGATCAGTAAATAAAACTGTTCTTCTTTGTATGATGCTGCATACAAACGACTAGTTGACAGGATAAATCCAAGACATCTGCAAAACTGACCAGCACAACAGAAACAATTACTGAACTGAAAGCTCTAGACTAGTCGAGTAGACCTTTCCATCCCTGTGCTTTAAGTACACATACTTGAGGATTCAGTGTTTGAATACTCAATGGTAAATTCGACGAGACTTAATGAGACCATCTCCTAATCTTCTCAGTATTTCCCAAGGAGATCATTAATAACCTTGACCCTTTGCTATTCCTTTCACAAAAAAAAAAAATAAAATCTGAATTTATTGTATGCAGTTATTGCGCTTTCACACCACTAGATAGAGCTGCTGCATAGTTTTATAGTCTATATAGCATGAACATTTTGGCCTAGTAGAAAAATCCTGCTTTAAAGTAATCTATTATTCTTAAATTCTCACATTATATCGCCATTACACATTTTTATCAGGATAAACGTTGTCCTGTCACCTCTGGCAGAGCTGAGTTTGGAGAAGTGATCTTGCTATCTGCCTTTAATGAACCCCTGAAGAGTGTGCAAGGGTCTCCTGACATTCCATACCATGTAGGGCAAAATGACCCGTCTACAGCCTCTCTTCCACTCTTTTTCTAATTCTCCAAGCCTTCAGTACTGTAAGCTTAATATGTCATATAAAGTGAGGGAAACTAATGAAAATAAAATAATAAGAACAAGCCTGCACTGCAGAAGAGACGTATAAGGCAACAAATTAGGCGGAGCAAAGAGAGAGAACAAGGACAAAACCTATATGTGGCAGTGAAGTTATCCTTGGAAAGGTACAGTGAATCCCTGTCAATCCGTCAGCTGGCTCTCGTCTGATTCCAAGCGTTGAATGACTCTGGGGAAGCCGCTGTGAAATAGGAGAAAGCTATATCGGTCGCTGATAATTAACACTGATAACACTACCTGCTTCAGCATGCCACATGAATGTAAACTGAGTCATATTACTGTCAATGATGATGAGGGACGTTTAGCCGTGAGCTGTTGCGTAAATGTATGTGTGTGTGTGTGTGTGTGTGTTTAGTGCATCTATTTCTGTGTGTTTTACAGGCAGCAGTCCTCATCACCAGCTTGATGGAAGATGTTTCAGTGTAACACTATCAAAGCGTGTGCCAATATCAAGCTGTTTCAATTCATTTAAATCTTAAAACATGCGTTCAACAAACCAAATTTATAATATCAATAAAAGAGAAGCTTTAGGGCTACTTGTGGTTTTCGCAAAATATATATTTTATGGTTTAATATTTGAAAAAGAAGAAATTAAGCTATATTATTCCATAAATATTAGTTTTGTAATTTTACATTTCTAATGTAAATCAAATTTATTATTATTATTATTTCTTAAACAAAATTTTACAGTGAAATATTACAATTTCATTTTTAGAAATTTTTATATTTAGTAGTAGTAATTCTTCTTCTTCTTAACATTTATAATGATGATGATAATGATTATTTTATGGCCATATCCAATTTTGTTTTTGGGTTTTTATATCAAGCTGTTTTAAATATTTTTTGTTATTTAAGTCTGAAAACATTTGGCAGATGCTTTTATCCAAAGCGACTTACAGTTGAGGAATACAACAAGCGATTTACCATAAGATAGCAATAAACACGAGAAGTGCCTGTTTTACAAGGTTTCAGTCATCGTTCAAAATAGTAAAAGCTAGAAAAGGAAGGGATAAAGGATAATAAGAGAATAGAAAAAGTGAAGGCATAGATTTTTTTACATTTTTTTTAATGAGGAGGCAGTTAGGTGCTCACATTATTATATTATAATATATTTACATTTAGATTATTGACAGATATTATTGTCTGTATACTGTACTGTATGGCTTAATTGTCCATATCCTGTAAATAAAATAAATTGTCTTGTGTAGTCATATGGAAAATTCAAAGATTAACTTCAAGTTGAACTTAAATCTTAAATGTCACATAATTTGATTGTAAAAATGATTTATTCCAGTTGAACCTTTTCTCATTTCACATAATTTTTGCTCCATAGTGAGACATGGACACATTTATGACTATATTGTTTAGGATTATATAAAGACACAGGCTTTGGGTGCTGTAGGGTTGAGATGGAGCGTTATGATATGTAAGCTGAGATCTTGGGAATGAGCCAGAAAGCTGCAAATCAGGGATACTGTGGTTAGCCAGAACTCTGCCTCTTCTCATAAAAGAGCTAAATGATCTGACAGACCAGATACAGTGTGAGGACACTATGTGTGTGTGTGTGGGTATGTGGACTTTTGCATCTGAGTATGTATTTGAGTGTGTTTTATGCAGAAGCAGCTGAGTTTGTTTGTATTCATAATATTCTGTTGTGATTGTGTATGTCTATATTTGGTTAGTGTGTATTTTTTGTGTTATAATGGATCTGAGTGTGGTTCTAGGAATAGATGGCACAACGTGTGTGTGAGTGCTGATGTGTGTGTGTCTTTATGGTGGAAATGGCCTCTTTTTGACCCCAGCAGAGAGCAATGGACGTTTACTTTCTGCTAGAAACATTTCCATCCTTGTGTTTCCTTTCATATTTTCCACACAGTCCTGAAATCTCCTGCTGTACCGTTACATACATTTCTCCTCAGTTTTACATTGTAAGTGCTGTTTCTTTTTTGAATCCTCATGGATCCATGACATGTTGTTTTAGCAAGCGAGAACACGCCACACCACCCTTTCTATATGGTGTTGAAATACTGAAGAAATCCGCTTTCATAAACCATGTGTTTTCATTAAAACTATAGGTTTTACAGTGCTCTTAATGTGAGAATGTGAGAGCAAGCTATAGCTGATATAGCTATACACATATCTCAATGTTTTCAGCCTTTCGCTTATATACAGCAAATGTTTTTTATATAAGCATTGGTTTTCATAGACCAAATATAAAGTTAGAAAGCATTGCTCTTGATGGCATCTATTATTCTGAAATATTTGAATGCATTAAGAAGAAATATTTGAATATTTAAACTGTCACGCAGACGAAGTTTTGGACATTTTTGAGTGGTAATCCAAATGAATCACTGAGTCAGAGTTAGGAATTGATTCACAGAAATGGCTCAAACATACACTATACTAATATTTGGGGTCAATAAGATTTTTAAATGTTTTTGAAAATTCTCTTATGCTCATCAAGGGTGCATTTACTTGATCAAAAATACAATAAAACCAGTAATATTTTGAAATATTAATACAATTTAAAATATCTATTTTCTATTGTAAAAATATTGTAAAATGTAATTTATTTCTGTGATGCAAAGCTGAATTTTCAGCATCATTACTCCAGTCTTCAGTGCATGATCCTTCAGAAATCATTCTAATATGCTAGTTTGTTGCTCAAGAAACATTTGTTCTTATCAATGTTTAATATTTTTGTGGAAAGTGTGAGACATTTTCTTCATAATTTTGAACAGTAGTATATTCACTTTAAATTAGATACCATATTAAAACACTCATAAACTCATTCTTTCATGTGAGACGAGGAATGATTGCAATAGCAAATACTCATGTACATACAGTATATTTTATATTATGACAGACCATTGATGGGAACGATTCATTCCAGCAGCCCTTTTGTTTTCATCTCATTTTATCTCACTGTTGGGATGTGGATCTCAAAGTTTAGTTTGTGTCCTGAATCAAGAGGACAAGTAGAGGACACGCACTGAACCCGAGTGGATATGAATGTTCCATTTGGAAAGTCATGAAAAGAAGAATAGGTCAAGTCTGCTTAACCCGAAACGCAGATGCAGCTATTGAAACGTTGGCTCCCAGACTGAAATCCACTGTCTTAAACAAGTCTCCCAAGGCCCGTTTCAACCGGCTTACTACATCCAGGCCAGTGGAAAAGGAAAGCCATTGTGGCCGATGTGATGAGGTGCACTCTATGGCTCAGCTTCACCTCTGCAGATGGCTTTGAGTTCTCTTGCATTATTAGCCAGAAACAGACAGGAAGAAAGCATGGGAACTGCTTTTAGAGTGCGGACCAGCTCCAAAACGTATGTGCTTGAAATGGACTCTTAATGTTAACTGCCTTCAAATTAAACTTCAGCACATCATTCATCCTGCATCATTTGTGCTGCAGACATTAATAAAAGTGAATACCACAAACTGTCTTGAAAGACTGTACAACTACAGATTTAAAGAAAAACATTTCCAAAAAGTTAATTGTCAGGTTTTAAATAATAAAACAATAGATGTACTGCTCAAAATAAAGGAATAGTTTTTTTTCATGGTAACTTCATCCCATCTGCTTCAGTATCAGTAATCTGTCATATTTAGTTCGGCACAAAGGCTGAAGTTGAAGGGAGTGCAGGACAAGAGATATGAACTGAGCTTCACTGTGACAGAGCTCTAACTCACATGAGCTCTGACAGTTAGCCTCTTCATTCAAATGTCATTTCAGACCAGCTTCATGACACATATACGGCGCATCTGCGAAATGCTAGAGGGCAGTTGGGGGCCGGACCACTGTAAGCAGTTTTTGGGCCCAGTGCAAAATCTTCATCATGGATTCATCATTGTTTCTAGTATGTGTCAGTCCACATCTGTACAGTTTGCACATACTGAAACACTATAAAAAATGTTTTAGACATTACAGGATGACATTTTGGTACCTGTATATTTTATATTTCATAACTTCACATACTATATCATTACTTGATATAATATTAAAATTACAGCCTACTGTACTTGAAATGCAACAATCTGTGCTTCAGTTTAAAAATATAAACAGCATAATAACACTAACTAAATAAAATGTAAGATAGAAAACCCTAATAATAAAACGTAACTATTTAAATAAAATATAATCAAAAGTATAATCAGTGGGACTTCAGAGAACATCAATTGACTTTTTTGGTTGAAGTTTGAAATTTGACAAAAACTATTTTAACAATCTTTTACTGTAAAATTACATGAATTTTGTTAAAATATAGATTTTCTCTGTAAATTATAAGGTAATTCATACTAATTCATTTTCTAACACAATTATTTTTAAAGCCCATAAAAACAGGTGTTTTAATTTTCTCATCCTCATATTGTTCTAAACCTATATTTTTTGATTTTATTTCTTCTGTGAAAGTTTTTTGTTTTCTTCAGAACTGTTGGCTCCTTTCCATAATTACAATGAATGGGGGCTGAGAATTTTAACTTAAAAAAATCACTATAAAAGTACTTTTGGAAGTAAAATTGAATTGAAAATCTGAATTAAATTGAAAAAAATTGAATTAAAATCTGAAGTCAATATACAGTATAACAAAAAAACGTTTTTGCATCCTTTTAAAGTTTAAAATCCCCGGTGCCCATTTATTGTAATCACATGGAAAAGAGTGACCAGCACTTTCTTCAAAATCTCTCCTTTTGTGTTTTACAGAAGACAGACAGTTTTTAGAACAACATGAAGGTGAGCAAATGAAAACAACTTTACATTTCTTGGTGAACTATCCCTTCAACCAATGAATGAGTTTTTACTGTAACATTTTCACTATCATTTCTTGTGTTTGATAAATAATCAAATAATAGTGAAATAAAGCAGCTGGTACTGAGCCAGAGAAAGAGCAGAAGGAATATGAGAGAACAAATAAGTGAAAGGACTGTGAGATTTATGAAGAAACTCTCTCTCTCTCTCTCTGTGTGTGTGTGTGAGAAAGAAAGAGAAAGAGAGATTGTGAGAGAGTGACGGAGCTGAGTGGGACCAAGTGAAAACAGTTTTGTTCTTTCAGTGTTTGTGTGGAGTGATTGTAAGTAGTCAGAACAGTGAGGGAGGCTTTCAGCCGTCTGTAAAGTTAACAAAGCAAAGTCCTCTCCTTATTTAGCTCTCATTGTGCATCTGTGTGAATGAGTGTCAAAGAGAGAACGTCAGCCGGAGGAGGACTGTTGTTTATGCGTTTGTGAGTGAGGGAGAGGGACGGAAATAGAGGGAGGGGAGATAGCGAAGTGGAGAGGTGCTTCTAATTGCTTTCATTTTTCTCTAATGACCACCGTGCCTCGAGGAGGAACGGAAACCCAGTTCGGCTGTCAGTCTCAGCACACACACTGCAGAGAGAAGGACTCCTCGTTTGCACCTGTTGAGCGTATCTATTCACGTCCAGCAGTCATGGCCATCTCCACAGCTGTGTGAGAGGGTGCCCGCGTCTATCAGGGATCTTCCTATCTTACAGGAGAGAGATGTCATCGCTCTATTCGCGCAGCAAGGACCTTTCCTCTCGCTCCAGAAAGTCCCTGTCCGACTCGCCGCCCTCCTCCCCGTCCTACAGCACCAAAACCTTCAGAGTAAGAGCCAGCTGTGTTTGCTTTGTGTTTGTCACAATAAAACTGACGTTTCAATTGGCAGTATTGTATTGTCACTGGAGGATACACATGTCCTCGTGTTACAATGTTTAGGCTATATTTTCAACAGCAGTCAAAGCAAGTTTTATGGGTTAAACATTTTAGTTTTCATGTGCTTATTTTGTTTATTGTGGTGATTATACAGTTGAGTCCAAAAGTCCACATTGAATATCTGGGATTTTGTTTTTCGTTCAAATCTGGAAATAAACAGTGCTTTAGGATTTTGAGCAATTTTGAGAAATTTAAAGCAAAGAAATCCATGTTAAATGGCAGTATTTCTAGGTCACTAATCAAATTTAAGTAAATTTGCGACATTGATCATGTGACATGTTTTAAAGACTTGGGAACATGATCATCAGGTTTTACACAAATTTATGGCATTCATGCAGCTCGAGTGCTGCTGTCATTAAGCCCGACATATGAAATAATAAAAATCTATTTACTTTTTAAATAGGACACAAAATATAAAATATAAAAGTCTAAAAAAAATCTAAAAATAAGGTTTGCATATTTGTTTTGTATCGTATTTGATACGGCTTATGTGACTCATATGAAGCTCAAACTTGAGGAGGAAAAACACCTCCATTTTATTCAGAGGCCCAAACTGAGCAAAAAATGCCATAATTAGGCAATATTGTGCAATTCCTAATATTTATATGCTCAAAAAGTAAGATGAAATTCTGATCTTGATTCTTAAATGAGCTTAAATGTAAATCAGTGAGATCTTTTTCATTGGAGGAAGCATGCTATTTAAATGCTTAGTTTTATGATCAAAACTATTTTTTTTTTGTGCTGGTCAAAACATATAATGCAATGCAGTATAATGATGATTGAGAGATGAACAAATAAACATTCCTCAAAAGCCCAATGGATTTGATACTCATATTTTAATGTTTTTTTTTTTTTTCTAAAAATGATGAATGGATAATCAAGTAAACATAAGTTGCATCAGTCCAGTAAGTGCTTATCTTGAAATATTACTGACAGTATAAAAGTTATTCTAAAGTTTACTCTTACAGTAAACATTTCAAAGCAAAATGACACGCAAACCTTAATCTGACGTTTTTACAACAGTATTTGCTAAAAAAGTATGAAACATCAATCATTCGACAGAAGGCATGTGGTATATATGACCCTGGACCACAAATCCAGTCATAAGGGTCAATTTTTCGAAATTGAGATTTGTACTTCATCTGAAAGCTGAATAAATAAGTATGTATGGTGTGTTAGGATAGGACAATATTTGGCCGAGATACAACTATTTTAATAACTGGAATCTGAGGGTGCAAAAAAAATCAAAATACTGAGAAAATCACCTTCAAAGTTGTCCAAATGAAGTTCTTAGCAATGCATATTACTAAATGAAAATTAAGTTTACATTTATTTACAGTAGAAAATTTACAAAATATCTTCATGGAACATGATCTTTACTTAATATCCTAATGATTTTTGGCATAAAAGAAAAATCAATAATTCTGACCCATACAATGTATTTTTGGCTATTGCTACAAATATGCCCCAGCGACTTAAGACTGGTTTTGTGGTCCAGGGTCACATGTTGTGTACAACAGGTTTTTTAGCAAAGTTTTGTTTGTGTTGGTAATTTAGAAGCCTTGGACATGTATGTATGTGATATGATACACTAGGTTTTATAGGATGTAAGCAAACAAAGCAAATTTTATTGGTAAATCAGTATGCAGTATGAACAAAGTTGCATGAACTAGTCTTAAACTTACAACATGTGAGCAAACGAATCAGTAATCATGTTGTAAAGGAACTTGACTCACTCCTCTTTTGGTGCTTGTATGGCGTGTTTGTGAGCTGATAAAATGGCGTTGTTGTGCTGTGATTGAGGGCTGACATCAGTGAGTGAACAGAGCTTCAGTGTCTGTCTCATACACTCTGATTCAGGATGTAGTGGGAGTCAGTGGGAGGTCATGCTTCACTCACTTTTTAAATTACTCTGGCTCCAGTGCTTTTCAAATCCCTAGTATATGGTATAGTATGCAGTTGATGTTATATAGATGACAAAAAATGTGAAAACTTTAAAGAAGTTCTTGTCAATTTTTCTTAAGTGACGTGTGGCCAAGTACGGTGTCCCATACTCGGAATTTGTGCTCTGCATTTCACCCATCCAAGTGCACACACACAGCAGTGAGTAGTGAACACACACATACACACCGTGAACACACACCCGCAGCAGTGGGCAGCCATGTGCTGCAGCGCCCGGGGAGCAGTTGGGGGTTTGGTGCCTTGCTCATGGGTCTCACCAGAGTCGTGGTATTGAGGGTGGAAGAGAAGCCTTGGACATGTATGTCATTCACTCCCCCCCACCTACAATCCCTGCCGGACCTGAGACTCGAACCCATAACCTTCAGGTTACAAGTATGACTCTCTAACCATTAAGCCCCTAAGAAAATATAAGTAATGTTTGTTGGTTTATGATGCTAGGGTGTTGAGGATGCTGCCAATGATTGCTTTGCAATCATTTGGTAGCTGTTAGATAAGTTATTTTTTAAAGTACAAATATTCCATGTTGTCTAAAAACGCATGTATAATACTGCACTGTAAAGAGTTGTAAACTGCAGCTTGTTACCTTACAGATATTTCTACCTGATTATAAATAATGTATTTAGGTTCATTCAGTGATGATACATAATATTTTAGGCTTGAATAAAAGCAGTAAATCTAGAAGTTGGTAATAAAAATGGTAATTACATTTTGTGTTATAAGAATAATCTTGGGCCAACTTTGCTCAGATTCAGAAAAAAAAGTAGTGTGAAAATTGATCACATTACTCACAATTAATTCGAAAACTTTTCTCAGTTGTTTTAGTTTCTGTGTTTCGCAGAATAATTAAAAAATGATTAGAAAAGCAGTTTTAGATCAAGTGCATACTGTACTATTCACACTGAAAGATGCTGATGTCACAGGTTGATACTGTATTTCATATCAACATGATCTTACATATAAGCCATCAATGCACCCAGATAATCCAATATTTCCCCTATAATACATAACCATTTTGGACTAAACCTTTGATGTGAATAAAATCCCTGTGAAATTGAAACTGAAAATTCCTCACCATTTTTTCAAATTATGACATGAGAAACCAATATCTGTGTGTGACAGTCCTGCACAGTCATTGAGTTATAACGGTCCCACGTGACTTGCAAATGCCGGGTTTGAGAAGTGCTACCATAATGCATTCCGTAAGACTCAGTTTTTAAATCTCACCAGGCCAATCCAGGATGTACTGTTTCATAATCAGACAGCATTTGTTCTTTTGGCTGCTGTTTGGCCACTTCAGAACCCCATAAACAAACTCAAAGTCTGTGAGCGAATGAGACCAACAAAGGCCATGTTGACGTGTGGCGACTGTGTTTACTTCAGTGAAAAAATGCCTATAAAATCAGCAGGTGCTGCAGCTGTTCTGTCTTTAGGAAGGTAATGCAAGCACTGAATGAAGAGGAAACAGACTGCCATTAGTCCACTGCTTTTGAGTTGAGTGTGACAGTCCAATTTTGCCATAAAACTGCTGCTTCATGTATGACATCACTGACCCCACATCTCTGTCTGCAACTATGTTTGGAAATAAACTGTAATTTGTCAAGGTAGAAGCTACTCATAACTTAAAGTAGTGATGGGCTCTTAATACAGAATAGGTTTTTGCATCGCACTGAGCTGTTTTCCCATTGTTTTTCTATATAAACATGCTAGAAGGACATCTTTTGCTTCTTGCATCTTTTGCAGTGTCTCGTGCTTGACAAGGCATTTCGAAAACACGGCGCTCAAGTTGAAAGAAATCTTGTTGCATTCTTTCTTTCATCTTTCATTCCTCCGGCCTGCATTTGTGAAAAATTTGTTCTGTGTGAACAAAACTAGTCAAGCAACTCTTTTGAGATGGTAGTTTGTTTTACTACAAGCTGTACCTTTACTACCGTTACTGTAGCAAATAGTAGATAACCACACTGAAGCTATTTTATTGGGCAGTATCTTCTACTACTATCCAATGATGTAATTCATAATTTAGTCAAGCTGTGTTTTTTTGTCTGACATAGAAATACTGACTTTTTTAAATTAATGAACAATTTGGTTGTCAACATCACACTTTGAGTGGATAAATTAACACTAAATACAGCTAAAAAATAAAATCAAATAAATAGAATAAGCCATAATTTACAGTATTGAGTCAAAAACAGCAAAATGTATATGCAGTGAACAGCAAAATGTAAGTAAATATAGGCTACCTCTATAAAAAAAGAACAAAAAAACTAACGCTTTGCAGGAGCTGTAATTGGTGAATAATTTTTTTATCAATTAATTTACACAAACAAATGAAACGATTCACTAAAATTAAATAGACTTTTCAGTGATACATTGAAGACTGTTTAGGAGCGAACAACCAGAACCAAAATGGGATGGGTTTCACTATTTATTGTATTTTTACACCCAGTATTATACCAAGGAAAGGCCATTGTAGCCATTTAACAATGTATTTAAAAGTGATATTTTGTCAAATTTAATATAGCCTGCAAATGATCAGATTTAATGTCTCGGTTACGTATGTAACCCTCGTTCCCTGAAGGAGGGAACGGAGACGTCACGTCAGTGACTGACGAATTGGGATCTCGCTTAGAGAGACCAATCCACTTCGAGTGTAAACTAAACGAGCCAATGCACATTGGCATGCGATGATTGCATCCAGCTGCCGCTGATCACAGCGTGAGCATAAAAAGGCAGCCGGTGCAATGCATACCAGGTTTTCGCTGAGGTGCATATGGAATATTGTAGGTGATTGTAACTCTCATGGAAATGGCAGAAGTCTGCCGGGGAAACACGGGCTCTGAGGCTATACCGTGGACTTTACACATATGGGAACCACTTAGGCCTCTACATATGGAACCCAGCCCTCTACCGGTTCTCACGGATTCAGCGAGTGAGTTGACCGAAAATGCGTGCAGGTCCCCTACCCTCTTGATGGAGGCCAGTGCAAGCAGGAGTAGAGTTTTCATTGAAAGAAACTTTAGCTGAACTGACTGCAAAGGCTCAAATGGGCCCTGCTGTAGTGCTCTGAGCACTAGAGACAGGTCCCAAGAGCGTATAGAGGAGGGCCGGGGAGGATTTAACCTTCTCGCCCCCCTAAAGAACCTGATGACCAGCTCATGCTTCCCTACCGACTTCCCTTCCACGGGGTCATGGTTAGCAGCAATCGCAGCGATATAGACTTTAAGGGTGGAGGGAGACAGCCTTTGCTCCAACCCTTGCTGCAAAAAGGAAAGCATGACCCTGATTGGGCATCTTCCCGTTGAGAAGATCACCACTCGACGAACAGATTCCGCTTCAAGGAGTAAGCGTGTCTCGTAGACGGTGCTCTCGCTGAAGTGATGGTGTCAACTACCTCTTGGGGTAGGTCACCAAGAACCTCCGCGTCCCGTCCAGGGACCAGACATGAAGTTTCCAGAGCTCTGGACGCGGATGCCCCGTCTCTGAGTCAGTAGATCCTTCCTCTGAGGAATCTGCCAGGAAGGGGCTGTCGCAAGGAGCATTAGTTCGGGGAACCAGGTCCGAAGGCAAGGCGCACTGCTAACAACTCTAGGCAATTGATATGCCAGTGCAGTTGGGGGCCCGTCCATACCCCCGACACTGCGTGCCCGTTGTACGTGGGCCCCCAGCCGGTGGTGGAGGCATCCGTGTAAATCACAGCATGCCTGGAGACCTGTTCTAGGGGCACTCCTGCCCGGAGGAACGTAAGGTCTGACCACGGGGTGAAGGATTGGCGACAGGCCAGTGTAACTTGGACCCGGTGAGTGCCGTGCTGCCACACCCACACCCACACCCTGCTGGAGCGGTCTTGTGAAGACACGGGGTGACCGGGACAACCCGGAGGGCAGGACCTCATACTGATATGCTCGTCCTTCGAACACGAACCGCAGAAATGGTCTGCGGCTCAGAAAGATTGACACATGAAAGTACGCATCCTTCAGGTCGATTGCTGCAAACCAATCTCGGGGACGGATGCACCCGGAGATGCATTTCTGTGTCAACATCTTGAACGATAACCGGCAAAGGGTCCGGTTAAAGACACGCAGATCCAAGATTGGTCGTAACCCACCGCTCTCGAACCGCCCGCTGCTGCCTGCTGGCGATGGAGGAGGATGAGTGTGGTCCGGTGCTGGTCCGTCCGCGACCCTCCGAGCCCTCCTGGGACCCAGGGACAGAGAAAACCGCTCTCTTGTCGAGATTTTCCAGATTCTCCAACCGGCCCTCTTCCGGGGGAGGTGCCTTCACCATCCCCCAAAGAGCAGCTTCTTCCCTCTCTGGGTCACCTGTCCCGGGGCCTCTTGCTCTTTCGCTCACCGCCAATTTTGATGGGGGCCTGGACGGGTGGGGCGGCCTGCCTACGCCCAGCTCCACGGCGCCGCTTGATGGAGGCTGCTGCGGATGCAGCGCGGGTGCAGGGGCGGATGCCGGGGGCCGCCCTCGGCGACGAGCAGGCTGGGGCACTGCAGCCGGCGGACAGGTGGAGGCAGCAGCTGCCCGCCGAGGCAGGGTGTGACGACCCACCTCAGTCTGCTTCTGTTTAGCCGAGAGCTGCTGGGCCAAGCTCTCGACCGCGTCATTAAAGAGGCCGGTCTGGGACACAGGGGCATTAAGGAACCGAACTTTGTTGGCGTCCCTCATATCAACCAGACACAGCCAGAGATGGCGCTCCTGGACCACAAGTGTGGGACCGCCCGTGCTACTGCCCGAAGTAGTCCATGCCTGGCTGCCGCCAGGACGAACACTCGAACGCCAGCCTCTTGCCACTAGCAGAGGCAGCGGAGCTCCGCCCCCCTGGAGGAAACAGAGCCTGGCCCGCAACTCCGACATGGTCATCTTCCCGCAATGGGAACTTGACTCATCGGCGAACGCCACCTCAGCGTGTTTAATGCCCAAACACGTGAGGCAGCCACCCGGCGCCAGGTAACGACCGCATACAGAAACGCACGGGTGAAACGGCATCTTTAAAAAGACGATCCATCGTCTTTACAAAGACACACCCGCTTATTGTACTCTTTTAGAGAAATTGCCTCTTTTAGGGAAATGCTCTTTTTACGTGCTGAGACGCACAGGGGAAACGGCAGTTTGCAGCACGACAGGGGGTAGTGCAGCCTGAAGTGCGCAACCCACCCGACACAGGAATGACCACCGCTGAAGCGCTGTCCGCCAACACAAAAAGCTCCCGAGAGCATGCTAGACTTGTCACACACGAAGCAGTTTTGTAGGAACAGAACAATGTTGTTGCTCGGTCCGAAGCGAAAGCTGGTATGCGTTGCACCGGCTGCCTTTTTATGCTCATGCTGTGATCAGCGGCAGCTGGATGCAATCATCGCATGCCAATGTGCATTGGCTCGTTTAGTTTACACTCGAAGTGGATTGGTCTCTCTAAGCGAGATCCCAATTCGTCGGTCACCGACGTGACTCGGAGTGACCGACTGAAAGGGAACCTTGTTTATCACTTATCAACAACAATTAAAAAAACTATAATCAAAGATTTAACACCTTTTAATAGGGCTGCATGGCGCAAAAATCAAATTGTGATTTTTCTGATAAAATTTGCAATTGTGGTTTTAAAATGCAATTTAAAAAACAATACAGGTTTGGTGTGCTACTGTGCTCGTTTATAAAGCTGCACAATTTAGTTAAAATGTTGTGATTATATGTATATTCATATGACTATAAAATAATAATAAGCTGAAGAAAACGCTCATGATGTTTTATGTTTCCTCATCATAACATGGCTTTTTTTTCCCATCAACAAAGCTGCACATGTGGGCATGACGGGGGGAGGCAGAGTGCGTGAGGTCTCCTTGGGAGAGAAAGTTACAGAGAGCAAAAGAATAAACACTTGTGTTTTGTTTTAGTGGTCTTCTAATCCATGTTTATGAAGGACTTTTTACCCCAAACAACACAATACAGGGTAATAAACAGACAAACACATCCAAATGAGTTTGTGAAAGCATGTCTTTTTAAAAGGGTCGTTCACATTTACTCACCCTCATGTCAATCCAAAACTGTGAGACTTTGTCTTACATGCAACACAATATGTGATTTTGTGATAGGAGTATCCTGTCCACTCTTTGAGTATAATGAAAGTGAATCCAATATGACCAAAAAAATAATAAAAGTAACATAATAGTGGTCTATAAAACTATACACTGTAAAAAATTATATATTTTTTGAAGCCATAAATAAAACTATTGGAGTATTTTTTTTTTTTACAATTAAATACTAGTTCAGTGTCTCTACTTCAAATTTCACATTTACTTAATTGTTACTTGCTGTATATTTGTACAATTTACTAGCAATTTCTAAGTTAATTTTTTTCTACACCAATTTTTTTCAGCGTATATTTATACACTGTATTTTTTTAAGTTGTACATAAAACTATAATTATTGGAGAACATTTTACAAGAAAATACTCAATTTTATGATTATAAATCAGTATTGCAATAAAATAATAATAATAATGATTATTAAAAAAACAAACAAAAAACAAAATAAGAAATATTATTATTATATTTAGATATTTTTATTTTAAAATAAAATATATATTTTTAAGAAACAAGTTCTTAGTAGAGTTTTTTAGTCTTTGTACTTCAATATTTCACATTTAATTCAATGTGTTACTTTTCATTTCTGTTTATAAAGTAAATCCTACACTAAAGTCTTGTGAAGTTTCACCATTTAACCATAATGAATATGAAAACATAAGATGAACTGACTGAAGTCGTTGTTTACTGAAAATAGAAATCTGTCCTCGTTCTTCTCGGTGCATTAATGAAAGTTCATAAAGAAGTCAGATAGTTTCAATGGATTGGTTGATTCAGTTCACAACAATCATTCTGAATGAATCATGAATCATTTGCATTCTTTTTTGAAGCTTGAAAGTTTTGATTCATTGTAATTACATGGAAAAGAGAAACAGCACATTTTTCAATGTAAAAGATAGAAACTCATATGGGTTTAAAACTTGAAAGTTCTTTTTTTTTTTCTTTTTGATGAACCGTTCCTCCAACAAAGCAGATCAGAAGAAACCAGCCCTTATAAAGTAATCAAACAAATGAAAACAAATGACTTGATTTGTTTTCTCTTAATATATCTGGCTTATCACACAAAGAGCGGTGGGAGCAGCGAAGAGAACGATCTGCAAAGCAGAAAAGTCTTTGTTTGGACTTGTGTGTTGTAATACTCCTTTTGAGTATGGTGATGCTCACATTTTCCATTTTGCAAGCTGGCAGCTGGACTAGAGGGCTCTCTAAGGGGGGATGAAGCGATGAGGGGAAAGAGAGGATTAAAGAGGTTGCGTATAAATACTTCAGCATGAGCCAGATCCTTTAAATGTTACAGTTTGTGGAGTTATGGGATCAGGGTGAAGCCCACAGCTGCGTGAAGCAGTCTCAGTCTGTTACTTCATAGTGTATATGAGTTATAGAGCTCATATGTGCTCAACGCATGGAGGATTTAGCAGCCCTGCGGTGTTCATGCTGTGACCCGACACAGTTCACATGCCTTTGATGTGCACTGAAGGTACAGTTGTCCCGCTGCACTGATCCAGCTTTACCCAAATCCTCATTCATCCACTGTAAGAGAACTGACATAATTGTTCCCAGATCTGTAATAGTGAAAAGGATGAGCTCTGCCAGTCAGGGTGTGAATTCCTGGGATTTGACCCCTCAATTAAGACTTGAACCCCCTAAAGAAAAACAAAATATAAAAGGGTCTTAAAATATGTTAAGAATAAACCAAGGCATGAACATGTGTATGTGCCCAACCAAAATAAATAGGTAAATATATAAAAACGGAAGAATAAAAAATTTATTATAATCCCTCCTTGGTGATATTATGAACCCCACAACACTTCATACCAAAAACAACAATCCTTAAATAATAACCTGGAAAAATCAATCAATTCAACAACACATGACCAAAAAAAAAAAAATTTCACAGTAAATTCACATAATGTGCAAACAAACACCACCTAATAATATGAATAATACTCACAATATTACACGCTACCAATAATATTTTAATAATAATAACAATAGTCAGATACAAATGTATTACATAAAAAAAAAAATATATATATATACTGTATTTAGAATGTAATAATATGCACCATGATACCCAATGATATTAAAGTTAAGAATAATAACTGTTATAATACATATAATGCAGAAGATTTGAGAAGTATCTAATAAAAATCTATGATAAAATATCTAATAATCTTAAGATAAAGAATGAAAAAAAAATATTGAGGATATCACATGAAACAATATCCTATGTATGTGCCAGAAAACTACAATCCATCCATCCATCCATCCATCTTATAGTGGTAGGGAGTCAAATAATATAACTCGAAAATAATAATAAACACGACAAAACACAATGCCTAGTAAATATGTCACTCAGAACTAGAAAAGGGAGACACAGATTGTATACATGCAATGTTAATATACAAAAAAAAAAAAACATAATAGATAAACTTCTTATTACATAAGAAGGAACATTTCAGTAACCAATAAAGTTTTATTACAATTTAGTCCATGCAACAGTAAGTGCTTAGTGTCAGTATCAAATGATAAACCAACGCAACATGTCATTACGCTGTCTTTATTATATAATTAAAAGAAAAGTATGTAAAAAAAAACAAGTTTCTTTAAATAGACTTTAAAATCGATTGACAATTTGGATTACACAAGATGCATCTCAAAAGTGATTGTATAACTGACAGTGTGAGTTTGATCACAATGAAATAGTGGGTTAGCGTGTCTCCTCTTCTGCATGCTTCTATGCCCATTAATCTGATTCAGTGTTATTTTTCCTAGCAGGATGGAATGTGCACAGCAGCATCAGCACTGCCTTACATGGTTTACTATGGTGAAAGTGTGCGCTCGATTTCTCCTCTCTTTCTCTGTAGACAGTGAGCTCAGGGCCAGCAGGTGCCCGTGGTTAATGATGCCCCCCGGGGCTTTAAAACTTTTGAACGGCAACAGCACAAGACTTGCCGTGATTTACCCAAAGTAGGACATGTTCTTGGATCAACAACACTTATTAACCGATAGGATTTGGAGGATAAGCATAGCGTTAAAAAAATAGTTCACCCAAAAATTAGCTGGAAACTCACTCAACCTCAGACCATCTAAGATGTAGATGAGTTTGTTTCTTCATCAGAACAGATTTGGAGAAATTCAGCATTGCATCACTTGCTCACCAGTGGATCCTCTGCAGTGAATGGGTGCCGTCAGAATGAGAGTCCAAACAGCTGATAAAAACATCACAATAATCCACAAGTAATCCACACCACTCCAGTCCATCAGTTAATGTCTTGTGAAGTTTGTAAGAAACAAATCATTAAGACATTTTATCTTTAAAGTCCATCCCCTTTTGTCCTCTCATGTCAAAATCCACCAATATATTTGTTTAGAACTGTTTTGGACTGTTTTCGCTTGTAACCGGAGCTTGATCTGTGCATATTTATCTCCTGATTCAGATGAGAAGACTTTTTCACTGCAGAAAGCAATATTATGAATAGAGGACCCTTATTTTAGGTGGAACAGCTAATGATGGATTTGTTTCTTACAAACATGCAGCTTTTCACTTCACAAGACATTAACTGATGGACTGGAGTGGTGTGGATTACTTGTGGATTATTGGTGTTTTTATCAGCTGTTTGGACTCTCATTCTGATGGCACCCATTCACTGGAGAGGATCCATTGGTGAGCAAGTGATGTAATGCTACATTCCTCCAAATCTGTTCTCATGAAGAAACAAACTCATCTACATTTTGGATGGCCTGAGGGTGAGTAAATTTTCAACATTTGGTTTAATGTTGTTTCTGAACCAACAATAGATGCTAATCCAAGAAAATGTCCTATTTGGGTAAATCACATTTTGCATCACGATTACTTCAGATCCTAGAATGGCCCGACATGAGAACAGGACCACCAAAACACATCTACGCCACATGAAGTGGCCACACAGAACTAAACAAGACCACCAGCACAAACTGTGAACGTTTCTGCAACTTTAATTGTTGTGGCTACATGTAAACACTGGAATAAGACATCTTGCCTCACTTTGAGAAATCATAATGATTGCCAGTAAAGCACAGAGCAGCCACGGATATTACAGCAGTTATTGTAAGTCATTGCTCTGTTTCTCCTACAGTGTTGCCGTGATGTAGTCATGCAGGTTCCTGGGGACGTTCTGTATAACCACATAAGGAGAGACGTCTCTGAAATACTGTGTAAACATTCAGATTGGCCCGTCTCTCCAGTGGCCAGGGGCCATGCTCTCATCCCTCTGTTTATTTCCATGCAAAACACCACAGAAGCATGCCAGAAAATAGCATATGCAGTTATGATCAATGAGCTATTCTCACTGTCACATATGCTCGTATATGTCATTCTATGTGTTTCTAATAGCTGTTTTAGGTTGATTTTAAATATATTTTAAAATCATCCAAAAATATAACTTATTCTACATTTTTTATGCATATATTACTATGTATCTACTTTTCATATAGTGTTTAGATTTGGTTGTTTTACACTGTCCCAGAATTTCATTCTTAAAATGTTAATTAAAAAAGATCATAAATCAATTATTGCATTTTAAAAGTATGATAAACCAATCAGTTGTGCCATATTTGTCTGTATGAGCATCAGTTTTGCCACTAATAAAGTTTTATTCAAACGTAGTGTACGGTACTTTGTTAGCAAAGAGACAGTAGTGTCAGAGCTTGAATGAAATATGAGACATGTGAGGTGAACATTTTTATTGTGTGTCTTTATTAATCAAGTCATTGTGCAAAAAGATCGAAATATTATTTAGTTGAGTGTATGTGTGATCCATAAAAAGCTAGTTATAAAATTAGCTTTGGCTTGACATAGGAGTCAGCCATTTTATTCCATAAGTATTTAAAATGTCATTTCCATCACCATCATTTCCTTAATGAAAAGTTGGTAGACATAATTTGAGATGCTATGCAAACCCTTGAGAAAAAGAAGTGCACTTAAGCATACTTTTAAAACAGCACTTAAATAATATACTTTGAAAGAATATACATAAGTGTGAACTGAATGTAATGTTTTCAGGCACTTAATAACATGTTAATTGCAATTCAGTGAAAATATATTATAGTTTATATATACATGTATATTAAATGTAGTTCGCTAAACTTTAGAGTGCTTTTCTACCAGCTTAAGTGGGACTTATTGTCATACTGTGTGTATATGCAATTTCAAAAATGCTTCTATTGTCTTTGAAATATAGTTAAAGTGTGCTGACGAATGTATTGACAAGCACTGATGGTAAACTAAAGTATATTTTTTATTGAAACATATGCTGTGTATTTAAATATATATTTTAATACATTAATAATAATATATAATTATTAGGTTACACTTTATTTCGATAGTCCACTTTAGACATTCTACTAACTATAAGTAACTTTGTAACTACATGTCAACTACATGTCAACTAATTCTCATTAATTTGCAACTACATGTCTACTAACTCTCAGAGTAGACTGTTAGGGTAGGTTTAGGGTTAGTAGAATAAGTTGACAAAGAAAGTGTTAGAAGATATTAAGCAGACAGTCTACTAATACTCTACTAACTGCTAGCTGACATGTAGTTGCAAAGTTACTTACTGTTAATAGAATGTCTAAAGTGGACTATCGAAATAAAGTGTTACCAATTATTAAATTACTTTGACTTTAAATGTAATTTTGAATAACACATTGCAGGTCAAATTATAATCAAGTACTGTACATGTGCTTTAGTATGTTAGTCAACACATCAAAATAAGAGTACTTTACACCACAACAAAATATTATTAAAGTAATTATTCAAAGTCAAACTTTTCATTTGACATTATAACAAAATTCACTTTTTAAAAGTGTACTTAAGTGTGATAAGAATCAGTCATGAAAGTGTCTCTCTTTAAGTACGCTTAAGTGGCCTTTGATTTCAATAATAATATCTGCAAGTACAGATTTGAAAAATTTACCTTTAAGATTTGAAGTACACTACAAGTGCACATTCAGTACAATTAAGCCACACTTTCACAAGGGAATGATCATCACAGGTGTCAGGTGGGAAAAAAAGGACAAAACTGAATTCTCCAGGGAAGTATGTATATACACAGTTGGACATCGTTAGTGGACCAATTAAACTAATGAGAGTGTGAAAAGTAATTAAAGTTCCTGTACTTAAAAAAACGTCTCATTTAACATCTCATTTACTGTAATTAGTTTTATGAGCACACGAAAAGCTCTTCTTTTTCTCTGCCAAAACTTTGCCCGGCTGTAGTGACTGATTCGCATGACCTTTTTTGGCGTTGTTCAGACGTCCCCCTCAGACGGTGGAGACAGTGGACTGTTATTCCTCTCTGATGCATAATCAAGTGTGCTGCGGAGTGTCCAAACAGGATGTGCTGTCTTTAGCAGAGGAACAGAGGAGATTCTTTCTCTGCCTTTCCTTCTCTCGCTTTCTCTCTGGGCCGAACAGCCTTAAATCTGAAGCAGTGAGAATATATTACCAGACCCGTGTGGAATCTGCAACTGTCGAGCAGCTTGACTGTAGTTTAACTACTTGAAATTACGAGTGGCTTGTAGCTTGCCATCTTTGTTATGGATGTTTCTGCTAGGACTGTCAGACCTTTACACAAGTCATTTACCATCTATGCACATCCTCAGGATAAAAGGTCATCCAGACAGTGATGTTTACAATATGCGACTATGTACCTAAAATGGAAACCTATTAAATGTTCTTTCAGAAGATTTACTGTCTGCAAGATAAGCTCCCATAAAAACAAACTGATTCATGTGCTTGCACAAGGAAAATGTAGGAAAGTAATGGCTAGGGGACAAAAATTAGCAACAATTTATTACAACAGAACAAAAAGCACAAATCCTCTTGAAATGAGCTGTTTTGCTGTCATTGCGAGTTAGTGTGATTTCAACTGAGAGGAAGTGGGTGTACTAAAAAACACTTCATGACACGATGTCATTTTTTGTAGACACACATATGCACAAGTTTGCAACAACATGATATCATGCTCTTGCTCCAGGCGTTTGTATGACAGACTCCCATTGACAGAGTGGTCTAGCAGACTCAGTCTGACCTGCTGTTCCAGCTCACTTATGTCACAGGTTCAGTCACACTTAAAACTCTCCTGTTTGCACACTGAGGCCCTGCTTAAATGTGTTTACATTAAGATGTGATCACTGTGATCTGATCAAGAAGATTGAACAATCTCCCAATCAGAAAACAGCTTGTTTAGATTTGTCCACATCAGATAGCTTTTGTATCCAGATTATTTATCAGATGAATGCAATGCAAAGCAAGCTTTCCCCTGTGAAAAAGAAGTGTGCTTAAAGGGTTAGTTCACCCAAAAATGAAAATTAGGCTGTGTTTTACTCGCCCTCAAGTCATCCTAGGTGCATATGACTTTCTTCTTTCAGACGAATCCAGTCGGAGTTATATAAAAAATGGTCTTTGATCTTTCAAGCTGTTTAATGCCACTCAGCGGGTGTTGCATGCACCAGTCCAAAATAAGTTACATAAAAAGTGCCCATCCATTAAAAAAAAGCATCTCACACGGCTCCGGGGGGTGAACAAAGGCCTCCTGTAGCGAATAAATGCGTTTTTGTACAGAGTTATATTAAAAATTGTCTTTGATCTTTCAAGCTGTTTCATGGCACTCAGCGGGTGTTGCTTGCATCAGTCCAAAAGAAGTTAAATAAAAAGTGCCCATCCATTAAAAAAAAGCATCTCACACGGCTCCGGGGGGTGAACAAAGGCCTCCTGTAGCGAATAAATGCGTTTTTGTAAGAAAAATATCCATATTCAAAACATAATAATCACTTTAATGTGGCTTGAGCCAACAGTTGTACAAGGAAGCAGCTCTGGGAGGATGACGTATGAGGTCGGCGCTGAGCATGCGCCGGTGAGTCTCGTGAAAACCAACGTTTGTTTACAGGAGCAAAGGAAGCAACGTTTCCTTACTTTAGCAAAGGACAACCAGTCTCCTCTTGGCTTATATCGAAATCCTCCGACATTCTTCTTTACAAATCCTCGTTTTGTACTTCTAATTAGTGACTGTTGTTTTGTTTTGATCTCTCCCCTGTGCTTCCGTGTACCATCACTTCTGAGCGGCGCATGCGCAACGCTGACCTCCATACGTCATCCTCCCGGAACTGCTTCCGTTTACAACAGTGAGCGCAAGCTAGATTAAATTGATTATTACGTTT
>NW_015537979.1:1267798-1290019 GCF_001515605.1 Sinocyclocheilus anshuiensis | reverse complement strand
TCGATTTGCTACAGGAGGCCTTTGTTCACCCCCCGGAGCCGTGTGAGACACTTTTTTAATGGATGGGCGCTTTTTATTTCACTTCTTTTAGACTGGAGCACTGCAACACCCGCTGACTGCAATGATAGAGCTTGGAATAGCCAGGACAATTTTTTATATAACTCCGACTGGATTCGTCTGAAAGAAGAAAGTCATATACACCTAGGATGGCAATGGAGTAAATCACAGCCTAATTTTCATTTTTGGGTGAACTAACCCTTTAGTTGTATTGAATGTGCACTTGTAGTGTACTTCAAATCTTAAAAGTATAAGAATGTATATATGTATAAGTGTACTTAAAGAGAGTTCACATTCATATTGAATATGTTTCTTAACGCACTTAAATACATGAATGTGCAAATTGTAACAATGTCAATTAAAGGTTTAACTTCAAAGTACAAAGTTGTGCTGTCAAGAAATACACTTATTTTGATGTGTTCACTAACATACTAAAGCACATGTAAAGTACTGGATTATAATTTTAACTGTAGTGTATAACTTTTTATGACATTTAACGTTAATATATTTTAAATGTAATAAATTGCATCTTCATTATTACAAATGTGTAATTACAAATATATTTAAATACATGAAATACAAGTTTCAATAGAAATTGAATGTAAAGTGCCCCTATTATGTCATTTCGAATTTTGCCTTTCATGCAGTGTGTAATGTAGCTGTATATGAATGTAAACGATCTGCAAAGTTGTAAAGCCGAAAGTGCACGATAAATGAAGTTATTGCCACCCAAAAGAAAGAATCGACTTTGAACGGCATAAACAAGTCGTCAGTAATTAATTCAAATCCGACATCTGAATGTACGCCGTAGACTAATCACAACAGACTGGGCCATCTGACCAATCAGAGCAGAGTAGGCTCACAGAAAGGAGGGGTTTAGAGAGACTGAATCTTAGAACTGCTTCGAACGAATCGTTTGAGAATCGTTAGGAAATGAGGAGGTGAAATTACATGCATATTTTGAGAAAACAAAAGCATTGTTTGACCTTGCATGCATGTAATCCTATTGTAGGAAACTCCCAAAACAATATTAGGAACCTTAAAAATGGCATAATAGGGGCACTTTAAAAGAATATTTTAATTTACAATAAATGTTTGTCAGTGAATTCAGCAGTACATTTTTGGTACTTTATTTTGTTAGTGTAATGTAGTTATAACCTTTATATGTTCAAATTCAGCATATTTTATCTAACTTTCTTTTTTTTTTTCTAGCAAGACCGGGCCTCAAGGTAAGCTGCTTTATTCCTTGTCTAAAAGCATTATTTAATTTGCTTCTGTTTACTGGTAAATAAATGCATAAAACCTGGTATGATCAACACTTACTTGATGATTGATGTTATAAGCAGGTCGGACTCTAGTGGTGTGGAGTCTCCGTCAGACAGACTGTCAGCTCGGACCAGCACATACACACGCAGAGAGAACAGACTCGCCTCTCTGAGCAAAACAGAGGACGACTCGGCCAGCAAGGACTATAAGAAGGTCAGGATAACTTTGATTAATAAAACACTCATTGCACATTCATTATATTAGATATTATCCCTCAATCCTCAGATACTATACCCAGAGACAAGGGTGTTTTATGACATGGACAATGCATATATGCAAACCTAGTAACATCAAAATACACTAGTATATATCTGAATTCCAATGTGTTTATCCAGTGCAGACCATTAGCAGTCGTCTGTTGACCAGCGACAGGAAAGCAGCTCCCAGTGGAGATGCTAAATTAGTCCAATGAATTCTACCCCTGTTTGTTTGACTTTATCAGCTGTATGAGGATGCACTGACTGAGAATGAGAAGCTGAAGTCTCGACTGGAGGACGGCAAACAGGAGCTCACCAAAATCCGCTCACAGCTTGACAGAGTCACACAGGTGAGAGGACAATCCCAGTAGATGAGGAGAGAGATTTTCTGTGGCCTGAATCATCACCATCATCCCGCCAAGAGGAGGGACCTGTATTAAAAACAATAGCACAGCCCAGCTCTCTGAATCCAATCAGGCTCCCAAAGGTCTGGCTTTTGGTGTAGCTCACAGCATCTGTAAGGAATTATAATCTGTGAAAAGCCAATAATATATCTAGATACTGGTCCAGCAGTAATTGCTTATTAAAACATTCAGCTTATTATGTTTTTGCATATTTTGCTTTGAATATCGCTTTACAGTTTTGTTTCTATGTACATTTATTCTCTTTTGCTCATTAATCTTTCCGTGAATGTTTTTCAGAGGCAGGACAGAATATCAGAGAGGTCCACTGTATTTGAATCAGAAAAAAGGGTATATGTTATCATTATATAATCATTATTGACACTTTCTGAGAAATTTCAGTGTTTCTCTTCAATGTTGGCTATGATCTTGAAGTGATATTCATCCTCATAGTAGCCCAATAACCCATGTTTACAATTTAATTTAATTTAATTTAATTTAATTTAATTTAATTTAATTTAATTTAATTTAATTAATAAATCTGGATAAATATAAAAAATATGAATTATTTAAAAGATATAAATATAAAAATGTATCATATAAAAAAATGTATTCAAACAATTATTTTTGTTTTATAGATTATTTAAAAAAATCGTAATGGTATTTTTATTTTTTTTCATGTGCTTGTAGGAAAAAGAAGTATTGGAGAAGAGGGTTTCGGACATGGAAGAAGAATTAAAGGTAAAAAAAGAATGTTTATTAAATGTGGTTTTGCCGTGTTATTCTGAACCTGAGTTGGGGAGACTTTTGAAAGCATGTTCAAAGATGCTAACTAGGGCAGTTTGTTTGAATGAATTCTTGAAAAGGTTAGATCACTAATAATTTTTAACAGCTAGTGTAACTACCATGCCTGTTTTGACCCATGTTAGCCAATCTCAGACGCCACAATGCTTGCTACTAGCCCACACCAAAGTCATGGCCACTACTCTTGGCTCTGTAGCATCTCACAGCTGCAGCAGTACACGATGACCTAGTTCCAGCTACGCCAGGGCCGGACTGAATCCAGCACAGAGACACGGCACGGCTTTTGTTCAGCATTCCAGCTTCAGAATACCATGGAGGGAATAAAATACACTCTTAAAAAATAAGGGTTCCAAGAGTGGGTTTTCACAACGATTCCATAGAAGAACCATTTTGGTTTCCCAAGGAACCTTTTAGTGGACAGTTGAACCAAAAATGAAAATTTGCTGTTAATTTACCTATATTCTCAGACCATTCAATTTTTTTCTTCAGTAGAACTGTAATAAGATTTTTTAGCTGAAACCGTGGTCCTTGGTGATTCATAAAATGCAAGTTAATGGCTACCGTCACTTTGAGAGGCAAAAAAAGCATATCAGGCAACACAAAATTAATACCCATGGCTCCTGACGATATATATTGAGAAATGAAAACCATCAGTCTGTGAAAGAAACCAAACATTATTTACAAGATTATTACCTGTAATCCAGAGCCTCAGGCAAACGGTCTAGAGTGATGTCCGGTTCACGAACGAATCATTCTTTTGAACTGGTTCTTTTTAGTGAACTATAAACCAGTTCACCAAATCGGATTGAAGCCTCTGAAACAGTTTGCGGCTCGAGCAGCACAGATCTACAAGTTACTCAATCAAATCTCACTGTCTGATGTCCCTGGCAGTCACTCCGACTTGAAATATGATATATGATTATATGATGCTGGTTTTTGCCAACTCCAGTTACTCCAACAGTCACTGAACTGAAAAAAAAAAAAAACAGTTCCGACTTGGACCTCTCTGTAAAAAGGTGAGTTGATTAAATGACTTTATATGCATGTAAAACATCCATGTTTCATATCATTATTGGGGGCTTTAATAATATAATTGCGTTATGTAAACAAACTGGTGAATCAGTTTTTTGAACCAGTTAATTGAAACAAACTGTCCAAAAGAACCAGTTTGCACAAAATAATCCAATTTCCCTCTTTGTCTGAGGCTCTGGGTTACAGGCAATAATGTTGTAAATAATGTTCAGTTTCTTGCTCAGTCCGATTGTTTCGCTTCATAAGATCTCAATATATCGTCAAGAGCCATGGGTATTAATTTTATGTTGATTGATATGCTTTTTTTGACTCTCAAAGCGACAGTAGCCATTGACTTGCATTTTATGAATCATTAAGCACCACTCAAAATCTTCTTTACTGCTCTACTCAAGAAAAAAAAGTCACTTAATCTTAGATGGCCTGAAGAACCTTTTAAAAATCTAAAGAACCTTTGTCCACTATAAAGAACCTATTTTGCAATGTTCCATAAATGTTAAAGATTTATGATGGAACCATCAATACCATTAAATAAACTCTTTTTAATACTGTTTATTTAAGAAGCTTTTCAAACACTGATTGGCAGGTCTGACAGACTCTCACTTCATCGAGCTTAAGACCATGAGAAATGAGGTGCACTTGTGTTTGTTTGATCAGTGATGTCACTGTTGCCCCAGCAGACGCCCTCAGTGAGGTTTCGCTATCAGCCCTGAGTTCATCCTCAGCTGGACTGGGTGAAAGAAGGGCAGATGGTGAGTGGTTTTGTCCCACGCGTGGTTGCCTGCTCACACACACCAAAACACACCCATTACAACACGGTGTGGGTCATGTAGATCACTCTTAGTCACAGATTTGTATCCATACTCTCTTTTTTTCTGTGATGCTCTCAAAATAGCAATGATCCAAATGGCTGAGTCAAACGTAATCTTGATTATAAATGCTGTGTTTATATCGTGATTACTAGATGACCCAGGACGTCCTACTCTGAGCTGTTCATGTCCTCAGACTTGGAATTATGCGTCTCTGTGGCAACACTATTAACGCCAAAATTAATCTGTGTAATTTGAGTAGTCAGTAAACAAAATCACAATGGAGTGCTGCAGGGATGACATATTTTTGTAGGCCAAAACCTGGAATTGAGTTTGAATTTTAACACTTTTGGTTCCATCGTTCCAAAGTCAATGGGTTTTTTAAAATAGGTTTTTGATTAAATGCCTGAAATAAGTTCTGTGGTTCACACAAGCTCTAGATATTTTCACGTTTCATTCTGCGACATCAAATGTGTCAGAAATCCCCCCAAAATTTGTATACTAACAAGTGGCTAAATGGGACTGCTGGTGATTGTATTTAGATTTCAAAATTCATAAATGATGAATAAAATGTGTAAGAATCATAAAACTCCTAAAATAACCCAAAAAGCCAAAGCCAGAGGAAAAATCGTATTGCTTGTCAGGGAAATCAGGGTGATACGAACTTATCTGTTTGTGTAAAAATATGCCATCACTACAGCACCCTATGCAACAGTTGTTATGCAAATGCCTTATTAACGAACTTATAGTTTGTTTAGAAGGACATTAGAAGCAACATGCTAACTGCACACTCTTTTGTGCTCAATCTATTTATAGCACACCTTTTAAGAACTTTAAGTGTCAGTTTAGAATTATTATAGGTTAGGATTATAATTTTTCAATAATATTACAGCACACTGTGAATGTATATTAGCCCTTTTTTAAGCATTTGGGATCAACTGGACCCAGAAATGGTGACGTGCAACATCAGACTTAACAAGTGGACTGAAAACAGCTGTTAGCAAGTCATGTCTTGCTATGTTGAGTGTGTCAAATGGATTTTTTTCTGAAAGATGTTGCTTTAGGTTAGATAGCAGGCTATGCTGCATAGGCTACTAGTAATGGAATTCTACTGAGTAAGGAATGGCTCAGCAGAAAGAGCCAAGAGCCGTTTGTCCTCAACACCATTTAGAAGCCATGTTGTGACAAATTGAGTCATTACTTGAAGCAAAACAGCACTTGTGCTGGCTGATAAGACATGCCAACCTCTGTGTGTCAAAGCAGTACGTCATTTCATAGTTAACCATTCAGATATCTGGCTGCAGATGCTCTTTGTAGAGACATAACAATGAATCATGAAAGAGCTATGAACAGATGCTGGATGCCTCGCAGTTCTCTGTTGGTTTTTCATGCATTGGAGAAACTCAGTGGCCTGGTCCCAGATCCCTAAGCTGTGAAACCACGTTTGGAAAGGGTGTCAAACCTCAGGGTTTCTCCACATGCTGGTTCAGGAAGTTTCTGAGGTTGGCCACTCATTAATCTCCTCACTGCACAGTGCAAGGTTTTTATGCAAGAAAATAGTGGTGATTTCTACTTTTTAAAAGTCCTCCAATAATTAAAAACTTGATTTGATTTTAAGTAAGTGGTCAAGGAGATGTTTGCAGGCTTGTCCTCCTTATCCTTTTTTGTGAATGACTATAGTTGCATGCGCTGTGTGTCAGTGAGTTTATCCAACATTTGATTTATGTTCTCACCTGATTGTCCTTGCATGCTTATATTTCTATTCCCATTCTAAAGTCAACATAAAATAAGCACTTTACTTTTGTAATGTGACATTTACGAGTAAAACAAGATTCATATTATAATTATGTAAATACTTATATTTACAGTTAAATGTGGCCATATAAAGGGGTTTTGCCAGGGTTGTAAGCCATCCAGAATTAACCTGATAAAGTTTGGGCTAACAGTTCAAGTGCCTGTAAAAAGGGGTCCATAAAAAAAGACTGGTACAGTACAAACAGTTGAAAATTCGAATATCTTTAGTCTATTACATCTAGTATAAAACCTATAAGTTATCTTTAGCCATTTTCTATGGTGATTGAGAAATGGCACAGCAAATTGGCCTGAATGAATAATAAGTGGATCTGCGTATTGTGTATTGTCTTAAATTCAAGTGTTCATAAAAAAAGATTGGTACAGTCAAAACTGTTCAATTTAGATTTTGTAAGGCCATTTTGACTTGTATGAAGCACTTGCGTTAACTTTAACACGCTCTCTACTGTGGTTGAGCCACGAAATGGGCTGATGGTGAAATAGGATTCCTCATATGTATTGCTCCATATGGGAAATTTAAGTGATTATAAAAACAAGATTAGCACAGTAAAAGTGTTGAAAACTTGGAATTTTCTAGACTGTTAGAAAATGCATGATGCCAGTATGTTAGATTTACTGCACAACTGAAGAGGGCAGAGAAAGGCTGGCTCAAACTGATTGGCTGAATGTAGTAGTAATTACTGTATGCAAAGTTCGTGTGTCCATGAACTATATCCTTGGATGTCCTTAGACCACTGGACACTTTAATAAACCATTTTGTCAGATTTAATGCACCCCTTTCAGGTGGTAGAGAAATTCTCACTTGGCATATTCAACTTTAACAGAGCTTAATTCAAGCAGAACCAAAGATGTGGACAATTGAAGGAAGCGTTGCATTATATAAATGGGAGATTCTTGCATCAATGAGTAGCTGAACAGATAAGTAGCTGAATTTAACCTTATGATTGTAGTTAGTTTAAGGGATAGTTCAGCCAAACAATGAACTTCCAAACCTGTAGGCATTTCTTTCTTCTTCAGAACTCAACAAAGATATGTGGAAGATTGGTAATCAAACTGTTTTGGTTCCCATTTACTTCTATTGTATTTATTTATTTTTGTCCATATAATGGAAGTCAATTGGAACTGGAACTGTTTGGTTACCAACATTCTGGGCCACCGTAACATTTGGATGAACAATTATAAAACACTTTTCTCGTGAATAATGTGCAAAGATGAATTAGAAACACAATAAGAATGTGTAAAAATAAAGTTCAATTTCATGTTGACTTTGTTTTAACTAACTCAGACACACTAATGCTGTTCATTTTTGTTCCCAAACCCTCTCTAATGTTCTTTCACTCTCGCCATCATGATTTCGGGCCTCTCTGTATCTCCAGACCTTTCCCGCTCTGGCTCGACTACAGGCTCTCCGCAGAGGGAACGCGCGCCTCCTACAGGAGAATCAAGCCATGCTGCGCTCCCTCGCTTGCCTCACTCAGACGGCCTCTCTACCCGAGACGGACGATCTCTAGTACCCCTCTCTATCTCTCTCTGTCCTTTCCTCCTTCCTGTTCTCCGCTGCACCCTGTAGTCCTCCCCCTCTGTCCCACTGCTGCTCACCTCTCAGGCAGGTCTCTCAGTTTCATCCTTTTGTTTTGCATTGGGAAAGCTTTTTCGCCCCTTCTTTCTTTCTCCCCGTTTCTCTCCTGGGTCTGGGGAAGGGCAACCCCTCACATTCCTCCTGCAGGTGGCAGCTTTGAAGATATTTATAGATCTTCCAATCCAGTGACCAAAGGTCTCTATACTCCAGCAAAGTCCAAATCAAATCACAGCCTCTGTATTGTCACATTCTAGTCTCTGTCAACACATCTACTCACTGGTTATAAATGACATTACAGACTATTGGATGCCTGTATTACACGGATAGCAATAAAAAATAAACATAAAAATAATTGTAAAAATGAAACTAAAATAGAATACTGATATAGTATGTAACTCGCTGGCTATAAATTACATTACAGACTATTGGATGTTTATGTTACAAACAGATAACAATAAACAAAGATACAAATAATTTAAAAATGAAAAAAAAAAAATCATACATTTACAAAATATGGGTTAATTATTATTGAAAATATTAGGTTATGTTTTTGATAAAATATAGATAGTATTTTCTCAAGTCATTTAATACAATTCAGCAGTTGATTTTACAATGAATAATGATTTTAATTGTTGGATTTAGTTGAGGGTCAAGACCACTGACAGGCCAAAATCTTTAATGCAGTTTACATGCCATGTAAATCTTATGCTAGATAATGATTTATCTTACATATCTCTAATAGTTTTCTCTTTTTTGTGCCTTTATTGCTTAAAGATGTAGCAGGACATCAATTTGTATCCTACTCATATTCAGAAAGCCAGAACTGTCCACGTTGCTGTGAGCCTCTGTGTGTGTGTGCTGGTTATTTCTAAAAGGGAGCACAAAAAAAGCTTTGTTGTTGTATCCAATGGTTGGACAGATGTGATATGAAGTCATGAGTGGCTGGGTTTGCACTTCTGTTAAAGCTTTTGTAGTTCTGGCAATGCTTTTTTACTGGAGTAGGAGGAGGTGAACCTCTCTATGCATGAGTACACATTCATATGCCACTGCCAGCTGCCATTCCTTTAGAAAGGTGAATTTGAAAATCATATTCTGTGGTGTTATGGTCTAGCAATATTTGCATGCTTTAATACATATATTTCTCCAATAAAAATGATTTACACCCAAAGAAATTAATCTGTGGTCTAGAAGAACTATTTTAATATATGGTGCATTGCCATCTCATGATTTTGACGCCACATGACCACTAAATATTTAAGTTAATAATCAAAAGCATTCTTCTCTCTCATTCTCACCTTTAATTAATCTCAGGTTTTGACAGAACTCAAGTCTGATAACCAGCGGCTGAAAGATGAGAATGGAGCCTTAATCAGAGTCATCAGCAAACTTTCCAAGTGAGGACGACCGGTTGGAGGGGAGGAGAAACACTGAACAGAGAGACACCAAATCTGAGAACTTCACATTCACTTCAAACTGACCATTGTCATGCTGGGTAATGGTTTGTGTAGGCCCTTGCTCTTGGTGCATCAGCTCCAGGGTTAAAGAGATTGGCTCACCAAAAAAAAAAAAACTGTCATAATTTACTCGCTCATGTCATTACAAACCGGTACGGCTTTCTCTCTTCTGTGGAACACAAAAGAAGATATTTTGAGAAATGTATCAGTCTTTTTTGTTCACACAATATAAGTCAGTGGTCACCAAAACGGTTTGGTTACCAAAATGCTTCAAAATATTTTATTTTGTGTTCCACAGAAGAAAGTAGGTATCAACTCTCTTACAAAATAAGGTGGTAGCTGGATTTACATCATTTCTAGCTGGTTTAGGTGGTTGACTGACAGGACTGAGTTTATCCATCATAATTGACCTGGTTAGAGCTGATCATCCATTTCGCTGGTGAAGGCCTGGCTGAGTTGGTTAACAGTGTTAGTTAACGGGTTTCACCACCTTAACCTGAGTTGACCTGGTTTTGTAGTAGGGTACTCCAATAACACTCTAGGAACAGTGTTGGTGTTTCTCCCACAGAAACATCCAATCAATTGAATGTTTTCTCACCGTTAGCCATTTCTAAACTCTAAATGTTTCAGGATCAGTGTAGAAGATGATTGAATCCCTGCTGAAAACAACAGAAAATGTCCATGCTGGCCCAGGCTGGTTTAAAAGTCCTAAAGATAAAGGTTCTTTATTGGCATTGATGACAAAGAACCGTTAAAATCCATGGAACCTTTCCATTTCACAAAAGTTTCTTAAAAATGTTTTGCACACTAAGGAAAAATCATTTCGTTTTAGAACAGTTCTAAAATAAAATGTAAAGGTACTTTAAGCGTGAAAACCCCTTTTTGGAACCAGATTGCCGATGTGGAACCAGCATAAAGATTCTCTTGACCAGCAAAAATGAGTTTGTGAGGCTGGTCAACTAGGTTTCTGATGAAGCTGGCTGACTAGAAGACTCTTGCTTGTAAAGAAGCTCCTTGTGGGAACACCAGCACGCTATGGATAAGCTAAGCAGCCAAACCACAACGTTGGTCACCAACTGTTCTGGTCTTTTCAGCAGGGAAAATCTGAACAAACTGCCATTCCTTTAAATAGTATTTGATCATCAATCCAATCGAATTATCCAGAAGCGGTCAGTTGGTCTAATATGGTCCAGTATGCTCTTCAGAAGCTCTGCCAGAACATTCTAAAAGGAATGTTCCCACCGAGAGATGATGTCACGCTCCACATATCAACCCATTTGTCCTGTTTACCTTTACAATTGTAGTGTTTATATATGAACTGATGGGCTGAAGAATGGATACGTGGAACCATTGAATGTGTGTTATATTTATTTGATCGTAATTACTAGTATCTATATGGATAAAACAGAAACACATCACACATAATATGCCATTTCAGATGCTTTTCATTGTCCACAGTTTTTAACCTGTAATCTTGAACCAATGCTCACAGCACTTTGTTTATGATTGTGTTTGTTGTTTGCCTGAGTATTAAAAACACACTGTAAAACACAGATAATGTAGTCAAGTGCCTTTTTAGGTGCCGTGCTGCCCCCTGCCTGCCTGCACGATCATCACAGCATTATCCCAGGTTCCACCATTTTCATTTTGCACTTCACTGAAATGTATTTCCTGCCTTTAGTGTTCTTATGTGCTTCTGAACAATTTATTTTTAATTCATGTGTAATGCCAGACATGTTTAAGTTCCATCAAGTAGCCATTTTTTTATCAGACCTACAAAATACTTTAAAAAGTTAATTTTATTTGAACTAAAGTTTATTTTCCAAGTATATATTTTTTTGTACTAAATATACTAACATCAGTAGAATAGCAGTATACTTGTACATGTACTATTTCAATACTTGAGAGTAAAATAATGAGTAAATTGGGAGTAAATTAGTGTAATGTAGTGCAGTAACTGTACACAACAACACTACAAGTGAACTTGAACATACTGTTAGTTTACTAGTTATATAATTCCAACCCAGTTTTTTTTCTTGGAGAACACACTAAAGAATACTCCCAGTAAACTACTAGTTTAATAGTTTTCATACTACAAGTAAATGGCATAATATACAGCATATAGTTATATATTCATTTCAGTTAAAGAAGACTCGCTGCATAAAAACTATTAAACTAGTAGTTTACTGAGAGTATATTTCAATGTGTACTTTCATAAACTGTCGACTAGAACTACACTCTAAATAATGCTGGGTTAAATACAACCCAGTGCTGGGTAAAATAGGGACAAGATCTTCCAATCCAGTGACCAAAGGTCTCTATACTCCAGCAAAGTCCAAATCAAATCACAGCCTCTGTATTGTCACATTCTAGTCTCTGTCAACACATCTACTCACTGGTTATAAATGACATTACAGACTATTGGATGCCTGTATTACACGGATAGCAATAAAAAATAAACATAAAAATAATTGTAAAAATGAAACTAAAATAGAATACTGATATAGTATGTAACTCGCTGGCTATAAATTACATTACAGACTATTGGATGTTTATGTTACAAACAGATAACAATAAACAAAGATACAAATAATTTAAAAATGAAAAAAAAAAAATCATACATTTACAAAATATGGGTTAATTATTATTGAAAATATTAGGTTATGTTTTTGATAAAATATAGATAGTATTTTCTCAAGTCATTTAATACAATTCAGCAGTTGATTTTACAATGAATAATGATTTTAATTGTTGGATTTAGTTGAGGGTCAAGACCACTGACAGGCCAAAATCTTTAATGCAGTTTACATGCCATGTAAATCTTATGCTAGATAATGATTTATCTTACATATCTCTAATAGTTTTCTCTTTTTTGTGCCTTTATTGCTTAAAGATGTAGCAGGACATCAATTTGTATCCTACTCATATTCAGAAAGCCAGAACTGTCCACGTTGCTGTGAGCCTCTGTGTGTGTGTGCTGGTTATTTCTAAAAGGGAGCACAAAAAAAGCTTTGTTGTTGTATCCAATGGTTGGACAGATGTGATATGAAGTCATGAGTGGCTGGGTTTGCACTTCTGTTAAAGCTTTTGTAGTTCTGGCAATGCTTTTTTACTGGAGTAGGAGGAGGTGAACCTCTCTATGCATGAGTACACATTCATATGCCACTGCCAGCTGCCATTCCTTTAGAAAGGTGAATTTGAAAATCATATTCTGTGGTGTTATGGTCTAGCAATATTTGCATGCTTTAATACATATATTTCTCCAATAAAAATGATTTACACCCAAAGAAATTAATCTGTGGTCTAGAAGAACTATTTTAATATATGGTGCATTGCCATCTCATGATTTTGACGCCACATGACCACTAAATATTTAAGTTAATAATCAAAAGCATTCTTCTCTCTCATTCTCACCTTTAATTAATCTCAGGTTTTGACAGAACTCAAGTCTGATAACCAGCGGCTGAAAGATGAGAATGGAGCCTTAATCAGAGTCATCAGCAAACTTTCCAAGTGAGGACGACCGGTTGGAGGGGAGGAGAAACACTGAACAGAGAGACACCAAATCTGAGAACTTCACATTCACTTCAAACTGACCATTGTCATGCTGGGTAATGGTTTGTGTAGGCCCTTGCTCTTGGTGCATCAGCTCCAGGGTTAAAGAGATTGGCTCACCAAAAAAAAAAAAACTGTCATAATTTACTCGCTCATGTCATTACAAACCGGTACGGCTTTCTCTCTTCTGTGGAACACAAAAGAAGATATTTTGAGAAATGTATCAGTCTTTTTTGTTCACACAATATAAGTCAGTGGTCACCAAAACGGTTTGGTTACCAAAATGCTTCAAAATATTTTATTTTGTGTTCCACAGAAGAAAGTAGGTATCAACTCTCTTACAAAATAAGGTGGTAGCTGGATTTACATCATTTCTAGCTGGTTTAGGTGGTTGACTGACAGGACTGAGTTTATCCATCATAATTGACCTGGTTAGAGCTGATCATCCATTTCGCTGGTGAAGGCCTGGCTGAGTTGGTTAACAGTGTTAGTTAACGGGTTTCACCACCTTAACCTGAGTTGACCTGGTTTTGTAGTAGGGTACTCCAATAACACTCTAGGAACAGTGTTGGTGTTTCTCCCACAGAAACATCCAATCAATTGAATGTTTTCTCACCGTTAGCCATTTCTAAACTCTAAATGTTTCAGGATCAGTGTAGAAGATGATTGAATCCCTGCTGAAAACAACAGAAAATGTCCATGCTGGCCCAGGCTGGTTTAAAAGTCCTAAAGATAAAGGTTCTTTATTGGCATTGATGACAAAGAACCGTTAAAATCCATGGAACCTTTCCATTTCACAAAAGTTTCTTAAAAATGTTTTGCACACTAAGGAAAAATCATTTCGTTTTAGAACAGTTCTAAAATAAAATGTAAAGGTACTTTAAGCGTGAAAACCCCTTTTTGGAACCAGATTGCCGATGTGGAACCAGCATAAAGATTCTCTTGACCAGCAAAAATGAGTTTGTGAGGCTGGTCAACTAGGTTTCTGATGAAGCTGGCTGACTAGAAGACTCTTGCTTGTAAAGAAGCTCCTTGTGGGAACACCAGCACGCTATGGATAAGCTAAGCAGCCAAACCACAACGTTGGTCACCAACTGTTCTGGTCTTTTCAGCAGGGAAAATCTGAACAAACTGCCATTCCTTTAAATAGTATTTGATCATCAATCCAATCGAATTATCCAGAAGCGGTCAGTTGGTCTAATATGGTCCAGTATGCTCTTCAGAAGCTCTGCCAGAACATTCTAAAAGGAATGTTCCCACCGAGAGATGATGTCACGCTCCACATATCAACCCATTTGTCCTGTTTACCTTTACAATTGTAGTGTTTATATATGAACTGATGGGCTGAAGAATGGATACGTGGAACCATTGAATGTGTGTTATATTTATTTGATCGTAATTACTAGTATCTATATGGATAAAACAGAAACACATCACACATAATATGCCATTTCAGATGCTTTTCATTGTCCACAGTTTTTAACCTGTAATCTTGAACCAATGCTCACAGCACTTTGTTTATGATTGTGTTTGTTGTTTGCCTGAGTATTAAAAACACACTGTAAAACACAGATAATGTAGTCAAGTGCCTTTTTAGGTGCCGTGTTGCCCCCTGCCTGCCTGCACGATCATCACAGCATTATCCCAGGTTCCACCATTTTCATTTTGCACTTCTATTTCCTGCCTTTCCTGCCTTTAGTGTTCTTATGTGCTTCTGAACAATTTATTTTTAATTCATGTGTAATGTTTAAGTTCTTTAAGTTCCATCAAGTAGCCATTTTTTTATCAGACCTACAAAATACTTTAAAAAGTTAATTTTATTTGAACTAAAGTTTATTTTCCAAGTATATATTTTTTTGTACTAAATATACTAACATCAGTAGAATAGCAGTATACTTGTACATGTACTATTTCAATACTTGAGAGTAAAATAATGAGTAAATTGGGAGTAAATTAGTGTAATGTAGTGCAGTAACTGTACACAACAACACTACAAGTGAACTTGAACATACTGTTAGTTTACTAGTTATATAATTCCAACCCAGTTTTTTTTCTTGGAGAACACACTAAAGAATACTCCCAGTAAACTACTAGTTTAATAGTTTTCATACTACAAGTAAATGGCATAATATACAGCATATAGTTATATATTCATTTCAGTTAAAGAAGACTCGCTGCATAAAAACTATTAAACTAGTAGTTTACTGAGAGTATATTTCAATGTGTACTTTCATAAACTGTCGACTAGAACTACACTCTAAATAATGCTGGGTTAAATACAACCCAGTGCTGGGTAAAATAGGGACAAACCCAGCAATTGGGTCAAAACAACCCAATTGCTGGGTTTGTCCCTATTTTACCCAGCATTTTTTAGAGTGTAGTAAACCAAACGTACACAAAGTTTATTAGTACAGCAGCAATACTAAAGAAGCACTTAGAAACTAGTTGTGTACTCAGTTTACTACTGCTACACTTAAAGTACACTTTCTAAAACTAAAAAGGGGCGAATTTAGTCCCAAGAGGTTTGAAATTAATTTAAATCGTACACATACGAGTAAACTACAAGTACATAGATAATAGTATACTTACTACATTAAGTATACTTGGAAAATACAAGGGTTTTTCTAGTCACTCTTACCACCTTTTATTAAATATCTGCTTCTGAAACCACAAAACAAGGCTTACACCTTCAGAGTTGTAATTGTGGGTCAAACATAAAGCAAGCAAACAGAAGGAATTCAGTGTTAACATAATAACAGCACGATCAGAGTTAAGTGTAATTAAAAGGCCTTTATTTTCTCATTTGTTTCAGTACAGAGCTGGTAACACACATGGTAAATCTGTAGAGCTATTTGGTTCCCTTGACGTCTTTACAAGGATTGCTGATGCTCATGTACTGTCCACTAGGGGGTTGTGGGAGGAGTCTGTGAGCAACGTTTTCTCAAAGTGTCCCATCAAGGGCTAAAGCATGCGATTGATCCACACTAGGCACGACAATACAGACATGAACACGCACACGAGAACACCGAAACAGGTACAAACATAGCCTGAGGGACAAACCCTCACAATCTCCCACCGACTAAAAGAACAGATCACCACCAAGAGAAAAAGAGAGCATTTTACAACTCTAGATAAGCAGAATGAAAAGTGCAAGAGAAGAATCAAACAAAAGAGACACAGTGGCAGACTTTTGATTCTTTTATCCCCAGATTACGCCAAAGCAGACATGAAGGCATTGGCTAGCATTCAAAAAAATATGAAACCGTCTCTGTTATGGGCGTTAGAGCAGTCTCTCGTTGATTTGTATGACATAAAACAGTCACCGAGAGTTACAAAGACAAGCGAGCTGGTTTTGTAAGCAGATTTGTACATGGAGAGCAACTTAAAGACTGAATCCATCAGCGTTTTTTAAACTGCTCCCAAATATTTTGATATTATATTCCCAAATTATTTAATTGCTTTTAAGTAACAACTCCGTGGTTTACAATCAGGAATGTTTCAAACAAATGTTCATTGTGCACGCTGCCATACAGGCAGAATGGCAGTGCTTGAGCAACTCACAACAAAGAATTATCATTTATTAAAGGGCCTATGCATTATTATTAAGGTCACACGCATTCACACTCAAACCTCAAGCAATGCTGATTGAAATTACTTGGATAAGCTGAATTTCTGCACAATTCTGTTCAATTTTCTTGTTCGAATACTTTTTAGGTATCCTATATCGAATTTTGGATTGTGAATTATTATTAAAATGGTTAAAACAAACAACTTTTCATAGTTATACAACCATTTTAATTGCCCTTTGCCCAAAAAAATGCATGTGTGTACATATATAGTGGAATGGCAACAACTATGACCACGTGTATATGTTCATACAGACATCCCTAGCACACTTTGTGTTAAATCAAGGCGCTTACAAAACCCAATACATACTGAAATCATCATAAAATCAATTAAAAAACCATTGAAAAGACACATTATTAACAGAAAGACTGACTAATTCAAGTTAAACTGCCAATAATGCTTAATTTAGCACATCTTAGGAAACAGTGTGGCCCCGTAGCTTCACAAACTATATGGAATGTCGAGGAGATTAATCGGCCTATGAAAAGAGGAGACGTTTTAGGATCATCTATATAGCTGAGCTCCAAAGATTCTTATGGCTTTATCTTATTCACACTCGCACACAAAAACTTATTGGCTAGTTAAACGCGGTGTTTATGTAAAAGATTCATAAATAAAAGTTTGTTAGAAAACAATGGGGACTCCAAGTTTTCTATAACACGATTGACAATATTGTGCTCCGGCAATTTTGTTGCCAAGGTAGAAATCAGTTGGTCCGAAAAAAATCACGTAAGAATGACAAAGTCAGATAAAATGGCAGTAAACGTGACTTCTCTCATTAGCACTGACAGTGAAAAAAATGATAATAAAGTGTAATTTTTTTCATAATGATCGGTTGTGGGTGGTGGGAATATTCACTTGGAGCCCCCGCTGGAAGTTTTGACTTCCCACAAACATATTCTGACAAAGAGACATACAAATAGTACTCTGAAAAATAAATGCAAATAAATAATTTTAAATAAATAAATAAATGAATACATAAACATTTTGTTCCTTAACAATATTAGTAGACGGCAAGCATGCGGCTACATTTTCATTCTATATTAGTTCACACAAAGCACTTAACATACAGTATTTGCTCATGATGTCCAGGCATGGATTGAATCTGAAAATGAACATTAGTCTAGTATACTTCATATTCTCTCCAATACCCACTCACAGAAAATAAATACATATTTGATTTGATTAGAAAATATACACAGTATCTTATCTCCTTCCGTTTTGTTATTGAAATGACAAAGAACACCTACTTAGGTACACAATATTTTTATATTTTTTTTTTGCTTCATCTCTGAAACATGCGCATCTTTTTGTCTTGTAACATGCAGTATCATAAAGTAGGAACTATGCATATATAGGTCAAACCACACGCCTATGGGTTTGGGGAGGGGGTGTTAGTTGCAAGTTGCGTTTTTTTTGTGAAAGTTCTTCAAAATGAGGGACATATTTATGTAAGAGACTAAACCTAAGAGTAAACAAAGACAGCGATTCCTAAAACGAGGTTTCGATACGATACTAGCGGAAAAAGAAAAGCACGATGTCATATAAACAAATGATAAATAATCACACATTCATTAGACATGAAAATGTCAAACTGCACTGTGAATGTGGATGGAAATACCTGCTATTCCACAATCAAACATCAGAGTTATTGCAACTGAACACAGCCTGTCAGAAGAGCTGCTTCTCTTTTATCCAGGGAATCTCATACGGGAGACGTCACTGAAGCAACTTTTAAATTAGGATTTTGGCGCAATCTTCAGATATTTGTAGGTTTGAATGACACAAAATGGCTTCAATTTGATTATATTTAAGAATGAAACTAGGAGAAAATATAAGATAATTAGCCCCACCACTAACCGCATCTCATGGCAGAGGGAGATATTTAAAACTTTGAAACTTAAATGGAACGTTTATCCAAAACTGAAAATTCCGTTATCGTTTACTTTCGTTTGACTTTCCTTCTTCTGTGGAACACAAAAGAAGACATTTTGAAAAATGTTTCTTTTCATACAATGAAAGTCAATGGAGTCCAATCTAGCTTTGGACCCCATTGACTTTAACTGAATGGACGAAAACAAAAGAGTCTTTAAAATATCTTTGAAAGTGAAAGTGGCGTGACCAAGTATGGTGACCCATACTTGGAATTAGTGCTCTGCATTCACTCCCCCCACCTACAATCCCTTCTGGTACAAGACTCGAACCCGCAACCTTTGGGTTACGAGTCCGACTCTCTAACCATTAGGCCATGACTTTCTTCTTGTGTACACAGAAGAAGAAAAAAAGTCACACAGGTTTGGAATGACATGAGGGTGAGTAAATGATGACAGAATTTTCAGTTTTGGGTGATCCATTGCAAATTTCTGCTCCTCACACAAAGCTATTATGAGATTTCAGAGGATGGGTAGAATTAAGTACTTTTATTGTGCTTTTGACAGAAAACCATACAGGTTTCAAATTTTACGATGACAGACTTTTCATTATAAAACGGAGAGTTCCGGTCCTTGATTCTGATTGGTTGAGCCGCGTTCGAAGCTGTTGTAAATTACACTACAAACATACACCTTTGTTTACTTCAGTGTGTTGCTCGGCAACCACTTTGTTGGAACCACAACTGTTTCTGAGGAACTACATTGTTTGGTGGAAGAATACTGTTTTTATTTATATCATGACACTTTATTTGCTCTGTTTTATTCTGTGAAACCTTACTACGTACAGTATATGGAATGACCGTTTTATAAAAGCAATAAGCCCCGTGAAGCCGTGGTTTACAGTGAATTTACAACAGCTAAGGGGGTTTTAGGCACTCCGCTTCGTGTCGTAACAATGCCCCTTAGCTGTTATAAATTCACTGTAAACCACAGCTTCTTGGGGCTTATTGCTTTATTTTAACCCTAAAAGCAATTGGATAAATTACTATTCATTGTGGCAGTAGAGTGATGTTGCATGTTGTTTGAATACATTACAACAGAGATATGTTAGTGAAAAATGAAAAAAGCCGCTAAAGTGACGTTTCCTTATGAGAATGAATTGGTTTTTATTGGGTTACAGCTTGTACACAACAAAGTCTCCCTCAAATCCACTCTTGGCTCTTTACATGAAATTTTTGGCCTGGTTTATAAGTCTATACTCAATAAATTATGCTTCAAAAAAGTCTTGATCAAATTCAGGCTTTTGAATTTGCTTAATTTCCCAACTATTTAATGACTGAACAAATATCACAAGATACCATCATTGCCAAAAGAGTTCCTACAGGCAATATGAGGATAAAACGCACAGAGATTTAGTTCTGTCGGTCTTAAGCAAAATGATATTCTGAGATTCACATCCTCACACAATGACTCATACTGTAAGCAAATGATACAAGCTCCCTTTTTAAACAAATGCAAACTCTGACAATTCGAATGAAGAATGCGGCATCACTAAAGCAAGTATTGAGATTGATAGAGCAACATGTACAGAATGCAATTCCAGTAGTGCAAATAAGTTCAGCGGTTTGGTAAGATGTGCAATAAATACACACATAACAGTGCCTTCTATCAGCTCTTCTCGTGAAACCATAAGAACGTCTGGTTGAAACCATGAATAAAACACGAAAACAAAAAGTCATGGAAGTTCTCAAAGGAATAGTTCACTCATGTTTTTTGAAACCTGTATGACATTCTTTCTTTCTTCCATAGAGGACAAAAGGAGAACTTTTGAAGAATGTTCACGTTGCTCTTTTCCACACATTGAAAGTCAATGGTGACCAAGTCTGTCAAGCAAGATTTTTGTAAAATTTTGTGAATAATAACCTGAATTTCAGTCTGTCAGATCGTCAGAAGACTTGGAATTTAAGTCAGCGATTCACTTCCACTCTATGGAAGAGACCAGCGTGAACATTCTTTGAAACATCTCCTTTTGTGTTCCACTGCCGTAAGAAAGAAAAGTGAGTAAATGATGACTTAATTTTTATTTTTTGATGAACTATTCCTTTAATGAGAAGGTTCAGAACATCAAAAATGTACAAAAACTGCAGGTAACAATAAAAGCAAGTTCAAAACGAAGCATTGACTAAAACAAAAACACACCTTCATTTAAAGTGCTTAGGCAGAATACATTTACTACAAGAAATCAAAGCAAAGAAACGATTACACCGATGCTAACAGGAAGACGTCCCTGGCAGCTAAGAATTGCTTATTTCATGATGTTTCAAGGCTTGTCTCCTTTTTGTCAGGGTTTGTTAGGATGTTGGGCAGTGGAAGAAGCCAGCTGACAGCTGGAACTGAAGAATGGAAGAAGAGGTTGTTTTGCAGGCAGTGTAATCGACACCTGAAAGATTCCTTCTGGCTGGATAGGATCATCGAGTCCAACTATCTCTCCAATCCCCTTTTTTTTCCACAATTCACAATGATAAACAATTCTTCTCTGTCCTTTCAGACTCAACAAAAGTAACAGAACTGATTTCATCTAGATGATCAGAGAATCTAGAAGGAATGTGTTAAATTAGGCAGTGTTTTCTATCCCTGGTCCCCGATTTGGGTGTGAATGTGAGCTTACATCTCTTCTGTGAATAAACCTCAAGGATATACAAACCTATGAGCTCGGCTTGACTTCAAGAACATCTGTGGAAAGAGTCTCTCTCATTAGACCCTGATCCACTATCTCATTTCAGCTGTTGATGAGACCAAATGGTCTTCTTTAATACCTCTAGTCTGGTGGCCCATGGCTGTAACTCAGTGCTGATTGGGTAAGATGACATGGTGTGCATGTTGAAAAGTGAAAGAAAGGAAGGGGGGAGGTAAAGGAGAGAGGGAGGGAAGGAAGAAGAACAGGATTACTTCTTGGCAGTGAGGGCTGCTAATGTAGCATCCACCTCCTCCTCGGGTTTGAGTGGATGCCACTGAGCGATGGGCCTGCGTGGGTTCGCCTGCATGTCGGACCAGTGACGGAGCTCAGTGCCCTGCGCTCTGCTGCCCACCCAGATCTTCCCGATGGCGTCGTTCTTGCCGATCTTATCGTAGTCTAGCACCGTGATCACAGCTTGTATTTTCTAGGAAGGAACAGATATTGCGCTTAAAGTTTGAAGGAGCACGAAAAGGTGAGCTCTTGTGTTGAGATGTGTAGAGCGTACCTCCATCTGGTCCTGTGGGATCTCAAAGCTGAAAGACTCGTTGTAGTACGGGTTGAGTGTGTTCTTCTTCACAGTCGTCTTCTTCTTCTTCAGCCGCTTGCCGTTCTGCAGAAGATGAATCTTCACGTAGGGATCTGTAGAGGTTTACCAGCACAGGAAGTCATGCATTTATATGCTGTATATGTATACGTTTCAGTTGGCATCTTATGTATTTTGTATAAATAACTTTTGATTTGTGACTAGAGACCTTAAGGTTTTCCTCAAAGGAATGAGCTCTACCTTGAAGACTTCAATAAAGTTCTAGCATATCCCAGATAATCCAGTGTTGATATTGTAAAACTAAAACTATTTAAAATCATATTCATTAAATGAAATAAAACTGAAGTTGAAGTACTAAAACTACCAAAACAAAAACTGAAAAAATAAAGCATAGATAAATAAATAGACACACACACACA
>NW_015537979.1:1258301-1267743 GCF_001515605.1 Sinocyclocheilus anshuiensis | reverse complement strand
AAATAAATAAATAAATAAATATATAAATATATATATATATATATAAACTTAAACTTAAACTAAAATTAAAATGATAAAGCTAATTCAAAATATTAATAAATACCTTAATAGTATATGAATAATACTAATAAGACTGTACCACACAGTACTTTAGTAAGCAGGCTAACCAGCTCTGTAGCTAGTGAATATTTCATTACTTACTGTACATTGCTAAGTCACAGATTAATATGAATATACAATATATAAGATAACTGAATGGAATATACTAATTATTCAGGTATTATTTTACACAATAATAGGATTACTACTTATTTTTTATATTACTATTAATGCTAATATGTGACCCTGGACCACAAAACCAGTCATAAGGGTTGCTATGATAGGACAATATTTGGCCGAGATACAAAATAATCTAAATATTGAGAAAATCACCTTTAAAGTTTTCCAAATAAAGTGCTTAGCAATGCATATTACTATTCAAAACTGAAGTTTTGATATATTTACGGTAGGAGATTTACAAAATATCTTCATGATCATGATCTTTACTTAATATCCTAATGATTTTTGGCATAAAAGAAAAATCTATCATTTTGACCCATACAATGTATTTTTGGCTATTGCTACAAATATCCCCCAGCGACATAAGACTGGTTTTGTGGTCCAGGGTCACATATATAGAAAAAATAAAACATTTATTACAGGGGAAGGAAGAGTGCAAGCTCATGGATCACCCTTTGCAGGGTTCAAACCTACAACCAAACCAGTGCTTATACCATTAGGCCACCAACACCAGGTCTGTTCTACAAACACCTGCAATTTTTTTTTTTTAAGGTTGGAAGTTTAAGGCTTGTTTGGATAATTTTATGCTGGTGCAGCGTGTTGTTCTCAGAGTCACCAGCAGCAGATGGCAGCAGTGAGGACCGACTGAGAGAGAGGCATGCGCTGCAGAGTCAGCACGTGAGGGCTATCTCTTCTGCATGGCTAGCACTGACACTAAAGCACAGGAGTGACACAAACGCACCGCTGCAGCACAGAGGCCGGCTGTGCATGTCTGGCAGAAACATGCCAAATTAATGAAGTCATTAAAACTGAAACAAAGAATGAGCAATATATGCATATACAGTATATGACATACTTGCAACAGAAGACAGAAAACAGAAATCAAAACATATGTTTTTGGGTTATAGCATATGCAGGAAGTCTTCTGCATGAGTTTATCTCCACCCATTCTCTGGTGGAGAGAGAAGAGACAAGGCAGTGCGTTATGTGTGTGTGTACCTGAGAGTCCTCCAACATCCATCTTTTTCAAGTTCTTAGCCTCAAGGATACAGATGGTGAGTTTTCCAGCTGTAGGTACATAGCGCAGAGAGATGCAGATATCCCCAAGCTTTTCAGGCTGTGTTGGGGAAAATGAAATGGGCAGTTTTAAAGGGACAGTTCACCCAAAAATGAAAATTCTGTCTTTTTTTGGCATCTAAGTTTGGCATACAAAATCACAATGCCGCTGTAACTGGGTTTGCCTACGCTGCACCGCTTTCTTCACGCTGTCTCTGAATGAAGAGGCTGTGCAGCAAGTCGTGTTGACAGAGTTTAGAGTGGAGGGAAAGCTTCAGAATAATGTCTTCAAATTCATTGTTGAAATTATGTGAACAACACACGGTATCTGTGTACGTCCGAGCACATGCACACTTTGGTCAGAGCGGTAATAATGCTGTTCAAGGTGTTTAGGTGCCTGTTTATTGTGATTAAAATTGTGTACACCACATAGTTTAATGTAATTATGGTTACGATTAAGGAGCTTAACTGCATTAGTTTGATCAAAGCACTGTGTTTATTAAATGAGGAAAAGTTTCATTGCAATATTGCCCAAATCACATTATGATCGCATTATGAGGGTGCATGTAAACGTAGTCAATAATGCCAAATGCTGGGTGTCCGATCGTGTGTCGTGACATGCCCAATTGGATATTTAAATCTTACAAATTAGAATATTTAAATCGTACTAATTAGATGAGATTAGGAATATTTTCCGTGGAAAACAACATAATTTCTGTCTTGGGAAAAGTTCTGAATAACTATTATTTTAATGTTTTTTGAAAGAAGTTTCTTATGTTTAGCAAGGCTGCATTTATTTGATCAGAAATACATCAAAACTGAAATATTTTAAATATTTTAAACATTTGTTAAAATGTCATTTATTCCTGTGGTCAAAGTAGAATTTTCAGCATCATTACTCCAGTCTTCAGTGTCACATGATCATTCAGAAATAATTCTAATATGCTGATCAATGCTGCTCAAGAAACATTTGTTATTATTATCAATGTTGAAAAGATATTCAACATTGACAGATATAGAGATAGATATCTAGAAATTAATACTTTTATTTAGCAAGGATGTTTCCACTAATACTAAAATATGATGCTATTATATAAAACAGTTTTAAACATAGGCCTGTATAATAAAAACCGTTATTAATAATTGACCACTAATAATTGATAGTAACTGAGCATCAAATCAGCATATCAGAATGATTTCTGAAGGATCATGTGAGACTGAAGACTGGAGTAATGATGCTGAAAATTCAGATTTACACCACAGGAATAAATTACAATTTACAATATATTCACACAGAAAACTGTTATTTTAATAATATCTCACAGTATGCGTTTACTGTGTTTTTGAGCAGACAAAAGCATCTTTGGTGAGAGTAAGAGACTATTTTCTTAATTATTCCATTTAATTATTATACTTTTTTTTTTTCTCCACTATTCACTTTAATTTTATGAAAAAGAGCAGCTTGAACATTCTGCTAACATCTTTTTTTTTCCTACGGTTTGGCACAACATAGGGGTAAATGAAGACACTGAATAAAACATCAATAGTGTCTCATCAATCAGTCATTTTAATGAAAATGTGTTAAGGTAGAAAGGAATAGCATTATGTAACATTATGCGCGTAAAAGCATGTTTAGAGGCGCTGGTTCATTAACTCTCATTATTATTAGAGGACGACAGCTGCTAGTTAACGTGAAGCGGCTGACAGATGCAGGACAGGTGTACCTCCTCTTTCTCTGCGCTATCCAGGTCTCTCCATTGCTCGATAGGTTGTGCCAGGTCCAGGGTGTTCATGGGAATCTTCACCTCACCGATCACATCATGCTTTGAGAAACGGTCGAAGTCGTACACAGACATGACTACAGTCTTTCCTCCCATTTCAGTGAACGGAATCTAGAAATCAACATCAGCTCATGAGTACTTTGACAGACTATTGTGTTGGGTGTCGAAACCTGGAATAAACTGGTACTGTACTGTAAAAGATACTCTACCTTAAAGTGGAAAGTCTCGTTGAAGACGGGGTTGAGGGTTTTCTTGTGCACCTTGGTGTCAAACTTCTTCTTCTTGTCTGGGAGAATAAAAACTTTGACATACGGGTCTGAGGTGCCACCACTGTCCATGGAGAGAAGATCTGCAGCTTGCAGGATGCCCACTGTCAGCTGCATGATAAGAGTGTCAGTCTTTACTGAGCAAAATCTGTTGTAACTTTTTACATGATTGCTGGTTGTGCCACAAGAGTATTATGAAACCAGCATGATTTTTCCTTTTCTTAATCTGGCACAATCTAAAGGATCATCACATTAGTAAAGTTTTGTGGTCAAAAATGTCCAGCGTCTGTCAAACCTAGTAGATTTATGTTGGTCAGCATGGCAAATTTGCATGAGAAACCAGTTGCAAAATCTGCACTAAATCTTTCGCCCCCATGCAGAATTTTAGAATGCATATATTCCTATTGAAATGACTGGATTTTGCCCGTGAAAATGGTAAAAAAAAAGGTAAATATGACCACATAAAAGGGGTCATATGATGCTGCTAAAGAGAACATTATTTTGTGTATTTGGTGGAGCCGTTTTAGGTAGACGTGGCTGACTCTTAACTTTTATAAAGAATATCTCTTTGGATTTGATACTTTAGTCTTTGCAACTTTACAGATCTTCTTTATGCACCAAGAGCTTATAACACTCCAAAGAGAAAGGAAAAATTAAAATCGCATCATATGACCCCTTTAACTAAAATTAAAACTATAAAAAAAAATGTATAGAGTATAAATAGTAATTAACTTCATAAAATAAATACATGTAACTGAAATACAATACAATATAAAAAAAACTTAACATAAATAAAATATACATAAAATAATTAAATAATTAAAATAACTAAAACTGAAATAAAATGAATAAAAACTATTTAGACATTTAAAAAAATACAACAACAAAATTACAAAAATTGAAACTAAAATTAAAATGAAATGGAAAATAAAAAAAACTAATTCAAAATATCAATAAAAACTGTAATGCCACGATACAAAAATAACACTGGACGTAATTTGTCATTGACCCTTTACTCATTAAATCTGTCATTGACCCTTTACTCCCTGACTTCTTGTCCATTTGTGAATATTTCTGAGATGTTTTTAAAGGGTTTTTGTTTTTAAACAACCTTAGGAATAGCTTTAAACAATAATTGGATAATGGGTCACAGTTTTTAATTCATGCCTCCATTTCTAGGTGTTTAGTTTCTGTATAGAGATTTGTTTCACTCAGCTTGCTGTACATTAAAATATTTTGACATGAAAAATGCACTTGATGTACACTTAAAACACAAAAATAGCTGAAGAACAGCATAGTATGCTCATACAAAAGACGAGAATAATGTTATGTGTATGTAGGACAAATCTGGGCATTAATGTTAACTGATAAACAGAAAGATTAAGACATAATTCACTTAGATATTCAAGCTGATGTGTTTAAACATACTGTAAAGCGTAAAGTGGCCTTACCTTGTTGTCAGAGAAGTCGTAGTCTAGGGAGAACTGTAGTTTGCCAAGCTTCTCCTTCTCTTTCGGTTCCTCCTCTTTCTCTTCAGTTATTCCCATGTCTATATCTTCTTCATCATCATCCTCGTCCTGTTTCTGGAGAGACAGAAGCACAGATGGACGTTACAGGAGAAACTAGAGCAAAGGCAAAGGAAGGTAAATGAAGTTCCCCAAACATGGTTCGTCGGGCCAATTCTCAGCTTACCTGAAGTTTGCCAGGTGTCAAACCACCCGGGTGTTACTGTATGTAACTGTGTCAGCGATGACCTTCATAGCAACATGACTTGATTTCACTTTTCCTATCATGACACCATTTGCAATCGTCTACATTACTTTTGCTGAGGGAAAGACAGACAGAAGGCTTCTAGTCTTTCTGAAGCAGTCTGTCCATAAATCGATTCTCAGTCTGCAGGGTATGTTAAAACCCCGAGAGATGAGGACTGAGTCTAAAGGGCTCGCCTTTGCACAGGAAGAAAGATTCAGAAGATACAAAAGCGAAGTGTTAAAGCCAATACACATATCAGCCCAAATATATAATGTAAAATGATGGACATTTTGGAAGAAACGTTTGGCAGACAGATACTAAAGATCACAGTACAGGAGCAGAATGAGTGTTATTTTACACATCATCATCTCTCACAGTCCTGCTGCAATGGGGGAAAAAAGCTGAAATGAATCTTAATGAACTTATATCGTCATTTAATGATTCTGTTGTAATTAGTACTCTTGTGCCCTGTGCTGTAATTGAATATTTTATACTTGACAAGGCTGTCTATTGTGTGCAAAATGTACTTTAACATGTCTTTTTAGATTCAGTTAAACATAATAGTGTAATCATAAAAGAAGAAACATCAAATTAATTGCAGTAAAGAGAAACAATGACATGGAAAAGCCTATTGTATATTTTAAGAGAGAGAGAGTGAGTATATGAAACAGTATTTGCTAATACAGTTCTTCCAATAATTTGGATTATATGGGTAGTGTATAGCATATTTGTCATGGGATTTGCCAAATTATGTGATCTGTGGCATCAAATCTTATTCAAAGAACATTTTAAGCTCCTACGCCTTCCACAGACAATATAAATACATTTAGACCACTTAACTTAGTGATTGCTATCGGGATGTGAAGAGACTTTCAACCAGCATGTTTTCAATCAAATCACCTACCGTGCCTTGAAATAAATGAAAAGAAACACAAACTGAACTCAGTGTGAAATGTGAAGTGTATCCATGACAAAGATTGTATTAGTCTCTCAGTATGTATTTTTAATAATGTTAAAATGGTTGAATATTTATGAATTAGATTTTGTATGCATCCATGTCGTTGCAAGTGTAGTGCACTTGAGGAGAGACTCCGGCCCCACACACTCTTCTAATTGGCTGTGATTTTTGATTGAGTTTTTCACGTCACATAGGCCTAACCGTGTCGCGACTTTTGTGAACTTACAAATTGCTTGTCGCTGGAATCTTATCGCATCACGCCCGATTATGACACAGTGTAAGCAGTAAAGTAGACCAGACATTATGCTGATAACCGAAAGTCTCTCTCTGCTAGCCTAGCATTTGTGTCCTCTGAAAGACTTGAAGTTAACATAGTACATAACCCTGTTACATGACTAACACTGCTTTGAGCGCAGTAGTGACCCCAGCAAGCTCATCCACGTGGGAACATCCAACCGCACTACCGGATCCCCGCGGTGACTGCTCATCAGATCAAGCATTTCTGAGATTTGTTATGCACTTTGAAGAATTTATGCAGCCTCAAATGCAATGCTAGTGAAACAGCAAATATTAGCTTACATGGAGATGTCTGCTTCAGCTTTGGGAAAAACAAGAAAAGAAAATAAATACAAGAATACAAGACGAATGAAAAGAGTTGAATCAGAATGTCTCTAATAGAACAAAAAATGCTTGGGGTGAGGATTCATCCTTCCTGACCACTCACCCCAAAATATACAAACACACACAAATTCAAAAACACACGCACTCTCTCTCACACACACACACACACACACACACACACACACACACACACATGGAAAAAACACAATTTCTTATATCTTAACTGACAGGATAGAATGCATTCATGCATGCCAAGCCGCAAAATGCAAAGTCTGAAAATATTCCTCATTGACTGCATAATTGTTCAAGCCATAGTGAATAAAACGATGCTGGCATTAAATCTGGAGGATGATTAATGATGAAACGGACTAATGCGGTATTGCTAATATGAAGTGTGCGGTGGTTCTCTTGCGTAACCTTCAGGAGACTTGCATTGAGCATTCAGAGGCAGTCATGCTAAGTTCTAGCACATTCAACTTAGTAAAGGTGGCAGATGGAATAAGAAACGGTGAAGGAGAAATCGTTCACTCACAATAAACGATTATTTGCACCAACAGCCCTGTGATCAAATTAGCATGTAATGATTAACCATGTTTATTACAATATGATTTAAGTTCATAATTTAAACTTATTCAGCCTAGTTTTTTTAAGGTGCTATTCACTACCCCAAGAAAAAACAAAACAAAACACTGGCCTGTTACCAGTAAAATGCATGTGTGTAAAGTGGAATTATTAATCATGAAGGCATTTTAAAAAGGTTATTACATGATAAATTAAACCTCGGTTCAGTTCTTGGGGCAGTGAGATATCAAAGGTGAAGTGTGTAATTTCCGAGCCACTAAGCTTTGCCGAATTGAAAAGATGAAGACTGTTTTCAAACAGGTTTCCCATGTCATCTGTCATTGGTCGGATAAGAGCCTCAAACTCACACCACTGGTTGAGCACAAGAGCCCAATGTTTGGATAGTTAGCATTGCACTGTTAGCCTAATATTAACATATTAACTACATAATCACAGGGACAAAAGCATATTTATTGACGGCCATTTAAAAGTAGCCGTGCATTCTTAAAATTTTACCTTTGAAAGCAAAACACCAACTGCAAATATTTAATTAATTTATAGATGTTTTACCATTTTTGTTCTTTTGAAAGAAATGAATACGTTTATTCAGCAGGGATGCATTTAATTGATCAAAAGTGACAGAAAATATTTTAATTGAAAAAAAAAAGCTTTTCTTTTGAATCCTGAAAAAAAAATGTTTCACTGTTTTCACAAAAATATGAAGCAGCACAACTGTTTTCAACATTGATAGTAATAAGAAATGTTTCTTGAGCAGCAAATCTGCATATTATACTGATTTCTGAAGGATCATGTCACACTGAAGACTGGAGTAATGATGCTGACAATTCAGCTTTGATCACAGGAATAAATTACATTTTACAATATATTTACAAAGAAAACTGTTTTCAAATGTAATAATATTTTACAATATTGCTATTTTTACTGTATTATTGATCAAATAAATGCAGCCTTGGTGAGTAGAAGAGCACACAATGGGTCGTCCAGGAAAGTTACTCTCAAGTCAAGTCATGGTCATTCACTGGTGCCTGTATGAAGGGCATGCATTGGGCTTTGTCTCAAACGCTGCTTCACCTCATCTGGACATTTCTTTGGTTTCTTTTGCTACTAGCTAACTGCTTTAAGAAAAGGATGTATAAAGATGTTGCATAACTTAAGTTAGGGATCATTTAAGGGACAGATTTGTGATAGGTGGAGCAGCTTTCAGAGGACAAATCACCAACCATACCCTTTCAACATGCATGTTAGTGAGGATTGGTGTGTTGGTGTCTCTCAATAAGCTAGGATGAAGTTTAAGTTCATAACCAAATGCACATCCACTTCTAAAGGGCCATTCCTTCTACTCGTTTGGCTGTACCCCCCATCCTGTTCATGTGGCATGTCAAACTGGTGGAATGCGAGCCCTCCCCAAACCAACCCCGAACTAGCTCCTCAAGCAACCTCAGCACCCCTGCAGCTTGCAAGACTCAAGAAGAAGCCAAAGAGTTCATTCCCAGCCAGTTTTCATAGCCCAGTTCCCCCCGACCTGGTCTGAGCTTACACCAGGCAGTCAGAGAGGAGCGCTGCAAGCCATGTCACACCTACCGTAAGAAGACAGGTCCAGCACAGTCAAGATACACGGACCACATATCAGACACAAAGCGGGAAGGATAGAGAGATGAAGAAATGGAGAGAGAGGGAGAGATTGAACTCACAGAAGGCAGAATCAAGTAGAGGAAATCAAGTAACACTTAATGGACATGTATCAAAAATGACACACTTTGGTTTAAATAAACACATTGTGTTATTGGCTAATACAAACATCAAATTTAACCAAAGAAATTTGAGACGCAAACCACATAAAGGCACATTTGAGGCACTTTTATTATACAGTAAGGGAGACTGAGGGCAACTGTAATGCATTAAATGTCTTAAATTATATATATATATATATATATAAACAGATTGTTAACATTTAATATTTTTTAAATAAAATGTTACCATGACATAATTTCATCTGTTAACTACAGTTATTATGATTATTATTATAATAGTATATATTATATAAATATTATCATTTATATTTATAATATCATATATGTGTGTGTATTATATATATATATATATATATATATATATATATAAATAAAATAATAATTACATTTGTATAA
>NW_015537979.1:1254056-1258117 GCF_001515605.1 Sinocyclocheilus anshuiensis | reverse complement strand
CGACTCTCAATCCATTACTATACATATATATATATATATATATATATATATATATATATATATATAAATAAAATAATAATTACATTTGTATAACTGAACAAAAATTTTTATTTAAAATATATGTTTTTTATCATAGTATCTAAATAAAGACTCTTGATCATTTCAGATAATTATAGTATAGGTAAATCTTAAGATGCGCTTTAAATGCATATTATTTCTGGCAGCTAAAAATAGCACTATAGGTCAACACTATTCAATAATATCAATAAGTATTAAAGCAGTCTTATTATATTTTGAATTTTGCTCTTATCTGAGAGTGTTATTTTAGTATCATTGAAATACTATTATAGTTTTAATATTTAAAAATGTTGAATATGCTATTATAGTTTTAATATTTAAAAATTGTGAATATACTTATAGTTTTAATATTTTTATTTTAGCATTTTCCATTTTCATTTTGTTCATAATTTTTGTTCATTTTAATACTTGTGGTTTTTTATTTTTATTAGTTATTGTTCTATGCATTTTTATTAGGTTTTACTTCAGTTTTAGTTTAAGTTAGTTTAGTTAAACTATGAAAATGAGAAATGTTGCAAAATTAAAAAGTTTAAGTAGGTTTTTTTTAAGTAATGCTTTTTTATGGTTTTATCTTTCGTTAACTATAATAACCCTGATTTGAGATACACTGGTATAACTATATATACATTAATAATTAATAGTGTGCAGTTACTGATTTTTAACTTTGTCAATATGAGTAGTTAGGCAAAATACTGTACTTTTAATTTTTTTGTACCAAAATAAATGCGTTGGGACAGTTATTATATATTTCTAATGTATTTATACATATTTGTATTCATTTGCAATAATTTATATTCATGTTTAGTTCAATATCAAATCTAATCATTCTCATTATATCTCTATTAAAGAGTTTCTTTGCCACATATACAGTAAATGGTACTTATACTGTACAAAAAGCTAGCAGACAGTATTCAGTAAGTTATGAAGGGGAAAAAACTATTACAATAGCCCCTGGTCTCCCATAAATAATAAGCTTGTCTTGAAGGTGTTTATGCACAACTAAGTTTTTTGAGATTATTTATATAGAAAATGATATTAGGATATGAATTTTAATGATTACCAAAGGGAAATTAGCTTGTCACAATTGCAAACATACAGCACACAGCGGGATCTGTCACAACACGGCAAATACAGCAAAACTCTTTAGCTACTCAGTTATTATATTTCCAGCACAGATAAAAAAAGATTTAGTACTGCTGTGCGTTCGCTGGAAAATGTGTCATTTTTAACACAAAAGCACAAGAGATTTACAGCAAATACATTCTTTTGGAAACCAAATTATACGAAAACGGCAAATGAAATTACGTGGCGGGAAATCTTTCATGTTGCTTTCCTGCTTTACAGGCAGCAAATGATGTATAACACTGAATATTTTATATTCCATGAATATTAAATGGCTAAAAAATCTTTCCAGAATACCAACCATCCATTTGCTTGACCTAGAAAGCTATATTAAGGATATGTGAGGGGTAGTAACACAGCCATTTTTAAAACAGACAAGCTCGCTGAGTCTTTCAAATTTGAATCTTTTCAAATAATATATTGCATTGTTAAAGGCATTAAACAAGTGAAAGATTCAGATTAGATATGTATCGGACCCTATTCAACTCATTAGCAACAGACGGAAATTAGGAAGTGGAAAAACATTAATCTTTCTGTCTCTTTGTACAAAGTTTTAAAGGAATAGTTCACCCAAAATTTAAATGTAGACATCATTTATTCACTCTCAAGTCATTCTGTTGTGAGACATAAAAGGAGATGTTGAGCAGAATGTTCAAGATGCACATGCAATCAAAGCGAATTGTGATTGTTACTGCCAAGCTCCAAAAAGTCAAATAAGCATCAGGTTGGTGTGATTAACAAAGAGAAATATAAGAAATTATTATCTGAATTTACGGATTTTTATATCATTTTGGAGCTTGGCATTATAAAACACCATCTACTTTCATTGTATCTAAAAGAACAACTTGTACAACTTCTGTAACATCTCATTTTGTGTCATGAAAGAAAGAAATACAGGGCTGAAACATCAGAATGAGTAAGTATGATATAAAATATTCATTTTGACGTGAACTATCCCTTTAAGGCTGAAGAGTGCCGGTGTCGGGTGTTTGTACCTCTCCTCCCTTCATGTTCTTCATTCCCATGTCTCCCTTGCCTTTCTTTCCCTTTTTGCCTTTTTTCTTCTTAAGGCAGGTCTTTTTAACGATGCAGAAGCAGCACGTGAGAATGAGGACCACGGCTACGATGGCGATGGCGATGATGGCCCAGGGAGGCACTAAAAGTGAGAGAAGGACAGAGAAAGATGGAGGAACAGAGGCTGGAAATACAAATCTAGATTGATCAGGGTCATTAAGAGAGCCGAGCTTGTCTTCACCATTACCTTCATCAATGCAGAACAGGACTAAAGCTTAAATCTCACTGCTTGTAGGGGAGAGTGTATGTAACTGCAAAAATGTAGCTTCAGGCATATTCTAGATAATTAAAGTTTGTCAAGACTAGTGCTGCACCCCTAATAGTCGACTGAACGTTAGTTGACAAGAAAAAGCTTAGTCGACCAAAATTGTATAAGTCTATTAGTCACAAATAAAAAAAAACTGCCTGTGTCCATGAAGGAAAGATCATTAATGGCTGGACCTTGAAGTGATTACCATGGCGATTCTAGGATTTCAATATTAGGGGGCTCAGCCCCCAATGATGGTATGATTAAAATCATAATAATAATATATTGTTTAACAATATATACAATAGGTTGCATACAGCTAGAGACAGCTTGAATATTGATTTAATTTCAAATTATTTTAACTAAGAAGATCATATTCATTTAGAATAGACAAACCTTATTTTACTGTAATTGTCTAGTTTGGCAGTATGTTTATCTGCCCTATATTAAACCATTCCTTTTTGTTTTCTATTTAAATAAATAAATAAATAAATAGCAGCACATGGATCTATCAATTTGCCACTTCTATAATTCATAGTGACATCAAAAACCACAAATCCCTTTACTCTAAGGCTATAAATGTCACAATCAGCTGCTGGGTCATTATTTAGAACAAAATAATTGATGTGAGTCTGTCTCTGTCATTCACTCTGATAAGCAGTTTAAATGAATGCATTGACTCAGTGCTGTCTGTCACTGCACTGTGAAAAATATTTTCATGATTTGTTATAACTTTTCTCAAATCTTTCGTCAAATCAGCTTAGATTCTCAAATGTTGTTCAGTTAACATAATATTTAGAGTTTCTATTCAATAATCTGATCTCTTTGTATCAACTCAATTATTTAGCTTAAATGAACTCAACATTTTAAAGCAAACAGGTTAGGCTACTTAAGTTAAACCAACAAATAATTTTTACAGTGTGTCTCTGTAACAAGTCCACTGGAGGCGAGTAGTAGAAGAACCCAAGTGCAGTTTATTTACAATGTGAAATCCAGAATCCAAACAATAAACAAAAACTTGACTTGAAACAAACTTGACTTGACATGGCATGAACGGACTTGACCGTGAACAGAAACACAACTCACCAACAGCAGGTTACAACATCAATGAACGACAAGAGACAATGGCAACAAGAGGGCTAATTATAGCAAACACATTAAGGGTCACATGACAAGAATCAACCAATGAGCAAATAGAACTGAGAACCACATGACAGGACAATAGGTGCGTTCGACTTCATGCAGCACTGCGCAGACCGATCGGCGGCTGACTTGAAGCAGTGCATGCCGGTTAGAAATTTAGTCCAACTTGAACCGGCGCCGATGCCACGTTACTGTCACGTGTGGCATCAAAGTACCGCGAGAGCATTTCGAGAGCAGCTGGCTGACTCAGCTGGCGCTGCTTTTTCAGAACGACTGCAGGAGTGCTGATGACGACACAGCTGTTTCAGATTGGCCAAATTCACCACATGACAACAATGACGTGTGTTTCTAACATCTTCAAATCCAATACTGCTCATAAATCTGTTTTTAGAACAGT
>NW_015537979.1:1253619-1253846 GCF_001515605.1 Sinocyclocheilus anshuiensis | reverse complement strand
GACTTCATGCAGCACTGCGCAGACCGATCGGCGGCTGACTTGAAGCAGTGCATGCCGGTTAGAAATTTAGTCCAACTTGAACCGGCGCCGATGCCACGTTACTGTCACGTGTGGCATCAAAGTACCGCGAGAGCATTTCGAGAGCAGCTGGCTGACTCAGCTGGCGCTGCTTTTTCAGAACGACTGCAGGAGTGCTGATGACGACACATCTGTTTCAGATTGGCCAA
>NW_015537979.1:1243087-1253379 GCF_001515605.1 Sinocyclocheilus anshuiensis | reverse complement strand
GTGAAAACAGGGCAGAAAAGCTGGGAAGTTTAAAAGAGTTCTAAGGGAATTATACAAATGAATATATGATGAATTATGAAACTTTTTCAAAGCTTTATTTGAACATTTACATTAGATATTTCAACATGCTATTAAACTGTTGTCAGTTAAGTTGTCATTTAAAATCTGAACATCATTGGTAATGTTATTGTTTTAGTGATTATGCAAACAAAAAGTCATTTTATTTGTTGTTTGTTGATTTTTAAATATAAAACTTGGTGAAGTGATTTATGTGTTGGTACTTTTTGAACATCTCCAGCACATTTTAACAAAACCGTGATAATACTGATAACTGTGATAATTTTGGTCACTATAATCGTGATAAGAAATTTTCATACCGTTACATCCCTACCTAAGACTTTACATTAACTAATAATAATAATAATAATATTGTTTATGAATCTGGAACAGAAGATTTATGTACAGATTTGTGCATTATTTACTATTTATACAGCTGCATGATTAAAGAGATATGCATATGTATTTATATAGTACTTGAATTACAGAACACAAGTAATAATTCCTGTGCTATCTGTTTAAGCTGGAGATGGCATGGGAAAAACTGTTTTTATGCCTAGATGTTCTAGGGCACAGAGATCTGTGGCGTCTGCCTGAAGGGAGAAGTGCAAACAGGTTGTGTCCGGGGTGAAAGTGGTCTGTGATGATGCTTCCTGCCCGTTTCTTCACTCTGGAGATGTACAAGTCCTGAAGGTTGGGCAGGTGCACACCAATTATCATTTCTGCTGTCCACTGAAGGCAAGTTGAGATGAACCCATGTGCGGTTTATTGAAACAGTAAAATCCAAAATACAACCAAAGACTTGACTTGACTTGAACAGACTTGCCATGAACAGAAACACAACTCACCAACAGCAGGTTACAACATCAATACACGACAAGAGACAATGGCAACAAGAGGGCTAATTATAGCAAACACTAAGGGTCACATGACAAGAATCAGCCAATGAGCAAACAGAACTGAGAAGCACATGACAGGACAATAACCCATGAGGAACAAGACACATGACTTGGACAATCAATCAGAACTTGACACATTGAACAGAGGAAACAATAGCAGGAATACAAAGGAGGACAAGGGAAGCTTGACACTAACATCATGAATGAAATGACAAAATAAAAGACATGAAAACCAGAACATGAAACAAAACCCAAAACAGACCTTACATATTCCCCCCTCAAAAAGGTGGCTCTAGACGCCAAAACCACCCAAAACAACAAAAGTCCAGGAGGGTGGTGGAGCAGAGGTAGTCCAGGGGGCGGGATGGAGGGCCAGGCCCATGAAGAGGAACAGGACCTGGAGCGTGGAGCAATGGTGGACCAGGATCATGGGGCAATGGCAGAACTAGTCTGTGGAGCCATAAAGGACAGTGAAGCACTGGAGGACCTGGACCGTGAAGCAGTGTGTGATAGAGTATGCAAACACCGCGTGAGCGTCACTAACGGGAGCAGAAATGTCTGGCTTGACGGCTCCGTTTTCACCTCCGCCCCCGACTGCAAGCGGCTACTCTCGTTGACTGCGGTCTGTAGCGGTGCTTCAAGTCGAACGTACCTAATAACCCATGAGGAACAAGACACATGACTAGGACAACCAATCAGAAATTGACACATTGAACAGAGGAACCAATAGCAGTGGAGCGTGGAGCAATGGTGGACCAGGATCATGGGGCAATGGCAGAACTAGTCTGTGGAGCCATAATGGACAGTGAAGCACTGGAGGACCTGGACCGTGAAGCAGTGGAGGACAGTGAAGCACTGGAGGACCTGGGCCGGGTAGCAGTTGCAGACAGTGAAGCACTGGAGGACCTGGGCCATGAAGCAAAGGCAGACTGTGGATCAAAGGAGGACCTGGGCCATGGATCAGATCCAGAGGAGCATTGAGCCATGGCGGAGCCGGCAGAGCAGAAATTCATGGCAGAGCAGGGAGCCATGGCGGTGCAGGCAGAGCTGGGAGCCATGGTGGAGCAGGCAGAGTAGAAGACCATGGCGGAGCAGGCAGAGCAGGGAGCCAGGGTGGAGCAGGAAGCCAGGGTGGATCCGGCAGAGCTGATGACCACCAGGTCAGAACTGGTGGAGCGGGAAGCCAGGGCGGAGTCGGCGGTGCTGAAGTCTCCCACAGTAGAACAGATCAGGCCGAAGATCCCCACGATGGAGCAGATGACCACTTCAGTGGAGCCGATGGTGCAGGGAACCACCACGGAGGATCAGGCGAGACTGGAACACAGAGCATAGAGAGGTTAACAACAGCCTCTACGGCCGTAACAGGACAAGCAGAGAGTTCATGGCCGTGGCAGGACAGACAGTGAGTTCATGAGTGGGCGCCACCACCTTGGGAGGTTCTGCAGTGGAAGCCGCCACCTCTGGAGATTCTGCAGCGGATGCTGCCACCTCTGGAGGTTCTGCAGTGGATGCCGCCACCTCTGGAGGTACTGGAGCAGATTCGTGAAAATGAGAGGCCTCTGGGGCAGACTCATTGACAGGAGAGGCCTCTGGTGCAGACTCGTGGACAGGAGAGGCCTCTGAGGCAGATTCATGGACAGGAGAGGCCTCTGGGGCAGATTCATGGACAGGAGAGGCCTCTGGAGTGCAGTGTGCAGCCCACATGCTCAAAATGGCGATCGCCATTACAGTAAGGGCAGCAGAGGGTGGCAGGCCCTCTAGGATGGTTGGGCTTGAGAGCGCTGATGTCTCTGGGATGCCTGCAGCTCGCACCGACATCAGAGGTGGGTCCATCACACTGGCAATCAGCCGTTTCAGTCCAGCTCTGACGTGATAGCTGTGGCGTGGCGAGGCTCAGGCGTGGTGGCCATCTTGGCCGGGGACTCAGGCGTGGTGGGCTTGACGTGAGCAGACTCTGGAATGGCAGCCATGTCGTGACGAGGCTCTGGAATGGCAGCCACTTTGTACAAAGTCTCTGGGTTGATAGCCATTTTGTGATGAGGCTCTTGAGTGGCTGGTATGGAGTGAGCAGGCTCTGCCTTGGCTGGCATGACGTGAGCAGGCCTAGGAGTAGCAGACATGACGTTAGCAGGCATAATGTTAGCAGGCTCTGCAGTAGCAGACGTGGCGTTAGCAGGCATAACGCTAGCAGGCTCTGGAGTAGCAGACATGACGTGAGCAGGCTTTGGCTTGACAGGCATGACGTGAACGGGCGCTGGCTTGGCAGACATGATGTGAGCAGACTCAGGAGAAGTAGGCATGATGTAAACATACCCTGACATAACGGTCGGGACGTGAAAATGCTCTGGTGCAGAGGGTACAGCACAACTGTGGGGCTCCTCATCCGCAACTCCCACAGTAAATTCAGATCGACTCAACCGCAAAGCATTAAACAAGAGATGTCCTTACTTAAACCAAAATGAAAAATGTCTTTAAGGAAAGTATCGTTAAAGTCTACCAAATGACACAACTTACAAAAGTCCGCCACATAATCCTCAATGAGCCTGTTTCCTTGGCGAAGTCTAACGAGACAATCTGCTGGGTTCATTTTTTTTTTTCCGGTCGTGTATGCTGTATCAAGTCCACTGGAGGCGAGTAGTAGATGAACCCAAGTGCAGTCTATTTACAATGTGAAATCCAGAATCCAAACAATAAACAAAGACTTGACTTGACTTGACTTGAAACAAACTTGACTTGACCGCAAATTTATTCACAGACTCATGTATTCATATTGTGTAATACAATGACTGACATGAAGACTTATTTATATAGACTTCCTATTTTCTTTGCTTTATACAGGTTTTCATAGCACAAACTAATTTATTATCTGAAACAGTCCAACAATGGCTGGGTCATCTGGGACACAAAGGCAGCTTTTTTCACCTTTTGACCACAAGATGTCGTTAGTGTGCACCGTCTTGAAACGCTTCGAGTAATTAAACTTTTTAAGATACAGTTGAGGGGAACGCCTCGGTGCTTCGCAAAGCTTCATTTTCCCATCACTACAACTCACCAACAGCAGGTTACAACATCAATACACGACAAGAGACAATGGCAACAAGAGGGCTAATTATAGCAAACACTAAGGGTCACATGACAAGAATCAGCCAATGAGCAAACAGAACTGAGAAGCACATGACAGGACAATAACCCATGAGGAACAAGACACATGACTTGGACAATCAATCAGAACTTGACACATTGAACAGAGGAAACAATAGCAGGAATACAAAGGAGGACAAGGGAAGCTTGACACTAACATCATGAATGAAATGACAAAATAAAAGACATGAAAACCAGAACATGAAACAAAACCCAAAACAGACCTTTGTAGGATATCAGACCGAATCAGACAATCTAAGATTTGGTCAAAACATGGTTGAAACATGAGGAGCCGAATTCCACAGAGGCCCAAGACAACAGGATGTTCATAAATCAGATCCTAGCACTAGCCAGTCTGAAGCAAGCCTAACCAACTCTTTCACAGAACAGCTTTCAACATTAACACAAAAGGAACACACTGATCATAACAACTTCCCAAGACTGAACTTCCAGCCAATCAGCAACCACGGGAAACCCCTTTCGGCAACCAGACAAGGAAGGGAAACCCCGCACACAACGCAAGTACCTCAAGATTCTAGCTGAACTGGTGCACTTAATATCATTTTACCCTCGTTGAGGAACTCAATGCGAGGGTTAATTAAGTGATTGATGGTTGTTCATGTCTATGCAATTGCACATATTGCTGTAAACTTGGGATTTCACATTTTCATCCTCTTAAACTAATTTCCTCACTTTCTCTCTTTCTGCAACTTGTGTGAATGCGTGTGTTCATGTGATAGATTAGTTTATATGTCTTAGATTTATCCAATAAAGCCTTATTTATATTGAAAAGAGAAGTATCTTGTGTTTTGTGCTTACAAGTTAATGTCTTAAACTGCCGATCTTGTTACTGTGCTAATTAATAGTGTTTTCACTATATTTTGGATATTAAATATCCATTGCAGAGTTGATGTTGTGCGGCTCGTTCAATGAATCGCTGGCCGTCTCAGTGATCAGCCGTAAAACATTGATTCTGTCCAAATTCCCTTTAAAATCTTAAATGATTCCCTTTGAGCTAAATTGACCTGTTTCCCTTACACCTTACAGTCTCTAATAATTTCTGTGCATGATGTTAATCTAATCACATCCACAAAATACGCTTTAATTTAAAATGTACATTTTCAAAATAAGTTTGTCTTCATGTTCCATATTGTTCCAACAATGTTGGAGTGATAAAGGGTGAACGCAGCAAAAACTTTACAGTGGATGTAAAACCGTTTTGTATTGCTCCCGCAGCACATTATGTAAACTGCATTTTGACAAAGAATAATCATAATCAGTCGATAAATGCACACACCTTGTCCTCTGCTTCCTATGCTATCGCTGTGCTGCTGCTGACTGAAGAACATGCTGAATAACCCAGATAGCACAAGTACGTCTGCAAGATGTCTGTTAAAGATCGCTTCATCTGGAAAGCATCTGCTGTGTTCAGACATCTGAGAGACGTCTTTAAGACATCAATTTTACATACATTCTAAATAATAAACATCTTAAAGACATCTTTTAAACGTCTATTTGACATCTGATAGGAAACGTCCTATACAGTAGATGTATTGCAGACGTCAAATAGACGTCTCCGTGATGTACGTGTGCTATCAGAGAATGCTTAAAGACGGGGAGGAGCCAAAGCTGAAGCCCCACTAAAAGACGGCCCTGGTAATTAGCCCACAGTATAAAATTCATTGCCTATCATTTATCAACCTTATATCTGGCTTATCATTTGAAATTGAAACATGCAGTAGCAACTTTACACGGCCGCTGGCTCTAATGTTAACCTAGATAAATGTGCGCTGTGAGGCACGTATCCAAGTGTTGGAGTGTGGAAGCTGTTAGCGCGTTACTGCAAGACATGGAGGTGCTGGCGCGATTACTGGCATGTTTTCCTAAAATTCAGTGGAAACAGCTTAAAATACGCCGTAATTCTTGTTCATGCAGATACGAGTAATACATCATTCGAAGGTGGCTCTACTTTTATTTGTGTGCACTCACAATATCAAGAAAACGTTGTGCTTTTGTAAAATAAAGAAAACAAACCGGACGCGCTTTCTGCCGTCTCGGTCTCCACGAACTGGAGCGCAGCACAAAAATTAACCAAAACTCAGCTGATAGACTATTTACCTCACAGACATGAGAAATATATCTGTAGAAATCTTGAAATGTCTACTTTTAAATGAACCAATTGAAATTGAAAATAAATACTCTCTGGTTATGTAATCTGTATGAAAGGTGCATTTCTCTCTGAATGCATGTCACTGTACTGTGGAAATGGCGAGTCAGTCAGCATCGTCAACGTCATCTCTGCAGCCGACACAGACTCAGAGAACACTAGTTTATTAATAAATAATTTAAATATCTCCTTGCTATTTTTTAACACATTCATAGCTTTTTTAATATAAACGTGTGATCATTCGACTAATGGCTTAACTAAATGATAACTAGTACACTAAAAACAACAGCAGAGTCTGAAGCTCTGAGATGAGTTTGGAGCTTGAGTTACATGTTGGTCTCTGGTCAGGGATTATAAAATATCACACAATATCACACATATAGTCGAATACTCACATGGAAGCTTATCCATCTCATTGAGGAACTTGTTTTTGATGTCACCAAAGACATCATTCTTGCTGACTGGGCCCTGATGCTCGGTGGAGTTGTCTGCAGGTGTGGAAACAGCAGGGGCCATGGTCAGGGCACTGGCACCCGTGGGCTCGGGGCCCACCATGGCCGCAGGCTTCTTCTTGAGCAAATTCCACTTCATGCTTAACGGCTACGCCAACAGAAACCCTGATGGGGAAAAAGAGAGTCAAGATGACATGAGTGTGATGAGATGCTCCTGAATCTCTGAATCTCATTCTCTTTGATGGGAACTGAATGAAACGACTTACTCGCTCCATCAAACATGCAAATGTTGCTGACATAGACATAATGTGACACACTGTCTGATCTCTTGATTATTAAAATGTATCCAATAATGTGAAAGGTGATGCGCAACTTGTCAGTAAGTGGGATTTCATCAGTAATAGGGTACGGCAGGATTGAATAAATGAACATAAAAATAGTTAAAAATTAAATTAAATTAAATTAAATTAAGTGTAGGAAGTAAAAAGCTCCTTTTATTTTAAACATGAAAAAATGACCACTTATGTTTTATTCCCCCCAAAATGCCCATTTTGACTTTAGAGGACTTTTGGAAATAGACTGTCTAATATTTTAAAGAAATATGTAAATTAATTACTTGAATTGTGGTTTGCTAAGAATTGCTAAGAACTGAAATGTTTCTGTACAGCCATATTAAAATATAAGAAGAAAAAAATATTGTATTTATTTATAATAATGAAACAGTAAGTATTGACTTACTAACATATAAACATTTTTTTTTTATTTGCAAATCTAAATGAAAACATCTGACGTTCTCAGACTTTTTCACACACAAGCAGAAGTTAATTTGTTTCTCAGTTTAATGATGAAAATCCACTTTAAAATGTTACTATTTTATTAAAAAAACAGACTGCATGGTTCAGCTTGTGAAGTTATAGAATACAAAAAAAAAAGCTAAATTGTTGACATGACATATAGGCTAAAGTTTTGGTTAGCTAAATACAGTATAATAATTATTATTTTTATAATATATTATTTTTTTGCCATTTATTGCCAAATAATGAAGTAAGTATTGACTTACTAACATGTAAGCTAATTTTTAATTTGAAGTGAAGCTATTTTTTTCTTAGAGGTGAAAGCATGAGTATTATTAAAAGTGTATGTTTTAACTGTGTTTACTTTAATCCCTTCACATAGAAACTATCAGATGGAGGTCTTGGTTTTAGGCATAAATTATTAAAAATATAAAACTCTCGCTTCAAAGTTCCAGATAGCTCAACTGAAGCTGGTCCACCCGTGCTGCAAAGAACGGTAAACATAATGAAAGTAGACTTAGCCCTCTGATTTCATTAAAAACATAGCGATATAGACAAACAAAACGGATTTCTCATTTCACAAGCATCAATTCTCTGCTCTGGTGGTGGAGAGCCTGTCTGTGCTCATTGCATTGCGTGAATAATTGAATGAAGCTGACAATTCACGGGATAAGCCGTTTTATTATTCAAGGGCCCATTCCTGTGCTGGGAATGTATGGCAAAATGCGCTATTCTGCAGTTATGCAATCTGACATTGCATAAGTCAAGTGGCCCACAGACAGACTGCAGGAGGAGCAAACAAAAGAAAAGATGCAAAGAAGGATAGAAACCGCCAGCGTGAGTCAGAGCCGTGGCCCGGCAGCCTCTCGAGAACACCAGTTTGATTAATGACACTTCAGCACCTGCAAATCTCAATGAAAACATCTGAGATTCTCAGACTTTTTCACACACAAGCAGAAGTTAATTTGTTCCCCTAAAGATTCTCAATACTATGAAGAAAATCTGTTACCATTTTCTTTTTAAAAAACAGACTGCATAATACAGCTCGGGTATAAACAGTTCTAGAATACAAATATCATTTTAAGATGAATTAAGCAATTAAGTTCTTGTTTCAACCATAAACCTTTTGTTAGAGTTATGCTTAAAACAATAAAAACCCATTTTGCAATCAGGTGAGAAAAAAAAACAAGATTTATTATCTGAAAGCAACTCAAAAACATGAACGCAATTTTATTTTTCATGTAAATACATATTGTTTTAAGGATGGTTAATTAAAAAAACAAAAGTAAAGAAGATAAATACTGATTATGAAAATTATAAAATTATAAAAAATTATATTATGCATAAATGATAAGTAAATAATTGTTACAGTATATTGACTGTAAAATAATGTTATTAAATTCATTAATATTACTTTACCTAGGTGCAAAATATGCAAAATTATTTACATGAAATATAGGCTGAATTTATGGTTAGTTTAATTGTTTTGTATTATTTTTCATTAATGAATGAATGAATGAATTAATTAATTTGTTTAATTATTTATTTGTATATTTTATTTTATTTTATTACTTTATTTATTTTGCCATTATATTAAAATAACTTTTTTTCCATTTTTTTGTTTTTTTTTTGTGTTTATATTAACACACTCATTGTCTAAATCAGACCCTAATGAAAATGTGATGCAACGTTTGCCGTATCCTCCCCTCGTCTTTTCTCTGGAGCGTCTTGTGAGTGTTTAACACGGTGATACGATCACTGGACTCACTGCACTTGAGACTGATGCCTTTGTTTACACTGAGGGAGATAGAGATGTGTGGCAGTGAAAGAGAAGCTTGTGTCCACGTCTTTGCTCTGGGGTAACCACATACCGCTCAGAGGACAAGAGACACTTTGCTTTTTATGGGACACATTATCTCCACTGCGCTCACACTGATTTTACGGCTCTCCGAGATACTCCTGCTGTTTTATCTGTGCGACTGCCAGAGCACATGTTGAAAATACAACAGAACAAATAAACAGATACAAATACAATAGAAGTCTGGCTCAGATAAAGCAGTCCGTGAATGTGATGATGTCTAGGAATGATCAGATGTAATCAGCAGAATGGACTTCTGTTTTTTCTTGCCAACAAACTCACTGGCTATAATGACACATTTGACTTAGACAAAGTTTTAGCAAGCGCAAATAAACAGGATCAGGACGAGTGATCTAGGAACAGAAGAAGCAGAAATGGACCTGCTCCAAAGGATGCTTTTGGCACATCAAATAAAACCTTTGAGGATGCATCTAGATATGACTGCTGAATTCCATAATGGTAATTGCTTCAGGGCATCTGCCAAACTTCTCTTGTTCAGTGTGGGAGAAAATTCTCTATGCAATCCACACATCAACATATCAACAAAGTATTATTGCTTCTCAAGGACGCTAATTGTTCACGATGATTCATTGTATGACATACAAGTTTGCATATCGACTACATTATGTCTTTGGGTGAAACTCATAAAACCATCAAGAAATGAGACTCTGAAAATTAAGTCATTTAGATTTCCTTATTGCACTGTGATTTAAATTTCTCAATAATTAAACCCATTCACCCACCATTCTCATTAATGTATTGCAAAAAAAAAAAAAACCTCATTCCCTTTCAGTCAGTCACGTTCGACGTTACGTCTGTCGTGACTGACGAATTGGGATCTCGCCCAAGAGCCCAATCACCTTCGAGTGTTAACTAAACAAGCCAATGACAGTTGGCGTGCGTGTTTCGCCACGCGCACCCCGC
>NW_015537979.1:1241607-1242790 GCF_001515605.1 Sinocyclocheilus anshuiensis | reverse complement strand
CTTCCCCGTCGAGTACGTCTCCGCGGGCCTCTCATTCCTCTAGCGCATCGCACCGCCTGGGGTTCCCGGATGAGTTTGCTGGTTCCTCGGACAAGGCGGGGCCCAGCATCTTGTGCGGCGCGCAGGCAGATGACAGGATGTCGATCGCTGCATTGGAGGGCGAGCTAGGCTCTGGAGATGAGGATTCGGCTGCGCTGCCTCCGTCAGGAAGAGTGGCCCGAACTGATGCTCCTCGCGACAGCCCCTCCTTGGCAAATTCCTCTGAGGAGGGATCTCCTTTCTCAGAGAGGGGGCACCCTCTGGCACCCGCATCCATACTTGTGGAATCTCCACTTGTGGTCCCTGGACGGGACGCGGAGATTCTAAGTGGGCTACCTCCAGCGGTAGTAAACACCATCACTTCAGCTAGAGCCCCGTCTACCAGACACGCTTACAGGCTGAAGTGGAACCTGTTCGTTGATTGGTGCTCTTCCCGCCGGGAAGACCCCCGTAAATGCCCGATCAGAGTCGTGCTTTCTTTCCTGCAAGATGGGTTGGAGCGAAGGCTGTCTCCCTCCACCCTTAAAGTGTATGTTGCCGCCATTGCTGCACATCACGATGCAGTAGATGGTAAGTCTTTGGGGAAACACGACTTGGTCAAATCCTCCGCGCCCTCATCTGTTACCCTCTTGGGATCTCCCCTCGGTCCTGACGGCCTTGAAGGAGGAGCCCTTCGAGCCTCTGCAGTCAGTAGAGCTTAAGTTTCTGTCGTTGAAGACAGTGCTCCTCACCGCTTTGGCCTCAGTCAAGAGGGTAGGGGACCTGCAGGCATTTTCGGTCGACGATTCGTGCCTAGAATTCGGACCGGGTAACTCTCACGTTGTCCTGAGACCCCGGCCTGGATATGTGCCCAAAGTTCCCACCACGCCTTTTAGGGATCAGGTGGGGAACTTGCAAGCGCTGCCCCGGGAGGAGGCAGACCCAGCCATCGCTCTGCTCTGTCCCGTTAGCGCTCTGCGCATTTACGTGGACCGTACGCGGAGCTTCAGGACCTCAGACCAGCTCTATGTCTGCTTCAGAGGACAGCAGAAGGGAAAGGCTGTCTCCAAACAAAGACTTGCCCACTGGTTAGTGGAGGCTATAGTCTTGGCATACCAGGCCCAACATTTACCATGCCCCCTCGGAGTGAGAGCACACTCTACGA
>NW_015537979.1:1232305-1238830 GCF_001515605.1 Sinocyclocheilus anshuiensis | reverse complement strand
GCACTCGTGTGCATGCCCAAGGTCAGCCCTTGTGCTGGGCTAGGTGCCCGTGTGTAGTGATTCCCCCTTCGGGTGATCCCACATGTGTATTCTTCCACGGTACGGCTCCCCTCACGGTAAGCCCGTGTCTTTCCCTGGCAGCCGTTCGCTGCCATCTCTGCTGCGTAGTTATCTCACCCCGGGCGGGTTGGGTCTACCGCAGGGACTTCCATATGTAGTACTGCCCTGGGCCAGTCCATATGTGTAATTCCACACTATGCGCAGTATGCGCAGGATGTGGCTTCCGTAGCGTCCCAACTGGGTACGCTTTCCCAGTGTTATCCATGTATGGAACTATGGAACAGCAGTGGCGGACACCTCTGCCTAGCCGCTGTCCTATCTTCCGCCCCAGCTGGTGTGGGGGGACTTGCCGGCTTCCGCAGGGCACTGGAGGGGGTCAGCAATAGTGGCGCTTTCCATACGGATCCCATTTCCCAGTGTTATCCAATGTACCACTGTATGGAACAGCAGTGCGGACACCTCTGCCTAGCCTCTGTCCTATCTTCCGCCCCAGCTGCTGTGGGGGGACTTGCCGGCTTCCGCAGGGCACTGGGCAATAGTGGCAATAGTGGCGTTTTCCATACGGATCCCAATTCGTCAGTCACGACTGACGTAACGTCAAACTGAAAGGGAACCTCCTTCAGGGAACGAGGGTTACACAAGTAACCGAGACGTTCTCATTATAAAGCAAGAGCAATATGCAAAAATGTCAATTTGCAAAGTTGTACGGCTTTTAATTTATGCTAATTAAATGTAAAAAGTCATGAAATTACAGTAAATATTAATAAAAAATAAAAAATTAAAAAAACAAACAAAAAACAGCAACAACAACATCTGGAATATATTAGGATAAATTTACCTTTATGAAAAAAACATTATGTCAACATAATGCCACTGTCACGAGTCCTGTGCCTGCCCTTCCGTTTGCTCACCACCAGAGATCACCCGCTCATTACGATGGACTCTTGCACCACACTACTATTGCACTTCACACCGAACTACATTTCCCATCACCCATTGCACTGATTACACCCACAGCTGTAACCAATCAAACACACTTCATAAGCCATGGACTTCCTCTTTCTCACCGCAGAGTATTGTTTAGCGTATATCGCTCACCTAGTGATAGCTACATTACGGAGCCAGTTCCGTCAAAGTTTATAATTCTAGTTTCCATAGTCTAGTCATAGTCTTGCCTTGCCTGTTTCTCGTGTTCTGATTCTTGCCTGTGTATCCTGGATTACCCCTCTCGTCTTGCCCTGTTTGGACACTGATTACCCCTCGCCTGGACCAAAGCCTGAGTTTTGTATTAACCCTTTGGATTACCCTGTTTGGACCTTGTCTGCTGGAGATCGACCACGCCCGTTCATTGGACTACTCTTGTGTCTTGCCCACTATATACCTGTTTGCCATTGTCTGACCCTCGCCTGTTTTGACCACATCTTTAAAATAAAGCTTTGCAAATGGATCCGCACGTCTCTTGTTCATGTCGCCCCGTAACAGCCACAGTCCCCAAAAAATGTTTATTGTCCTAAACAGGAATGATTTTCTTCATGCAAAATAATTTCTTGAAGCAAAAGAATACTTTCTGTTTTTTGTAAGATTCGACACATTATTTTTTTGTAAACAACAAATGCACAAGTAAATAAAAACTAAGCAACTAACTAACATTAATCATGATATAACTAGTACCAATATGACCATTATATGTCTTCTATTATGTAAATGGTCTTATTCAAACTGAGGTAAACTTATTCATGATAGCAAGCAACACGAAACACAAAAGCGGTAGGTCCTGCCAAACGTTTGGCTGAATAGAAACTAGCTATCCAGTGAGAGAGTGGGTGGCATCTACAGAATCACAGCTCGCTGTTAGTGCATGGTGCACAATATTGCTCAAAACAACAAAATAATATTTACAAGAAACATTGTGTTGTGTGTCCCTGTATAGATAAAATGGACTTGAATTCTATTTGACACTGTGTCTTGTAGAGATTGATTTGATTTTAGTACGTCCAAAACGTGTCAATGTTACAGCCATATTAATTGCATCTTCAATCTTGCAATTATGTTTGCATAAAAAAGCTTGTATCAGTGCCAGAGTGGCATCATTAAATATTAGCCAAGCTCAATCTTCATATGTACTGACAGGATCAGTTACCAGCAAAAAATGGCTTCTCATTATATATCAACTTATTTGAAAACCTCTAGAAACTTTGCTGAACTATAAATACATGCAGAAACAGTTCATATTAAAGCTCATGAATTGAACTGTGCCACAGTAATGAGTATTTAAATGTTTGTACCTGATAACTCTGAAGCTGCTACCTCAGTCTATTCTGGCTCATAACCTTGGATGTGTAACATTGACAAACTACAGCTGTTCGACAAGTCCTCAGATGACAGATAATTTAAAATGTCACAGCCAGACGACCAAGGCCTGCTGCCCTCTCTAGCCTTCACAACTAGCCTCCAATTCCCTTTAAACATCTGTTTGCTAGGACTTTATCCCATGCGTGAGAAAACTACATACATACGCTCACCCCATCTCAGGCCCTCAGCTACAACAAAACTGAGCACAATAATACAGTTATGGTGTGGTCGTACATTATATCACTGCACTTTTCTGCTTTATGGCGGGAATAATTCAAGCTGCTGCTTCTGTAATGAGCGTACGGACTCGTTGAGGTGAGAAATGAAAGACACTGACCGGTGATGCTGCGGCTCAGCGGGATAAATCCGCTGGAATGGTTGGGTCAGCTCGTAATGCTTGACTGAGGACCAGCCACGAATGTTGCCTTTTTATTGCTGTCTTACAGAGGGATGACTTTGGGTGATATGACAACAGCATTTTCTACAGTGGGATTGCAGATGAAACTCTGTCTGTAATTCATTTTGTTGGGGTTTGCTGACATGTCTTTGGAGGGCGGGGTTTTGGACAGAGGGGGTGCGGCTGAAGTGAGCAAAATGGTTCCATAACAGCAGCATTATGCTGTTTGACCAATTCAGCCTTCTCTACACTGTAAAAAATTAGTGTAATTTTAAATGTAAAATATTGTAAAAATTATATAGGGGAAAAAAAAAGAACTGTTAATAAGTTAACAGTAAGTTCCTGTACTATATACAGGGAAAAACTGTACAAGATCTAACCAGACATTTCATGTAATTTTACAGTAAAATGCTGTTAATTGTACAGTTTTAACTTTTTCCCTGCAAGCATTTTTGAAAAAAGTTGCCAGCCACCGGCAGCGATTTTGATGATTTTCACTAAAATTTGATGGCCTCCAGTATATTTTGCTGTATGAATATTTGAATATGCAATACACCAAAATAAAGATCAGAGCCTCTACTTTTAAAGTCGGCATGAAACGGATTGCGATTGTCTTTTCTTCTCTACTGTGACATATCCGAGTGAAACGGCATCTGAAATGAGAAGGCGGGACTTGATTTCGTCATTCGGGAATTGATTGGATCGTTGGAAGGTGGGGCGTTGCAAACGTGTCAGTGCTATAAAGTGAAGCATCAGCTTCAGCTTTTCCCCTGTTGTTTATCCCAGTGTTTACCCCTCACGTCACTAGCTCCGCCCTTGCGCCATAGCTCGTGACCGAAAGAGAAGATGAGTCGTTTTGAGGGGGAGGGGAGGTTAATGTTTTTGATTAAAGATTATGAGGGCACATGAATTAAAAAACAAACAAATGAAGTGCACGGATAAATGATTTATAATAAACACTACAGCAGTGGTTCTCAACCACATTCCTGGAGGACCCCCAACACTGCACATTTTGCATGTTTAAAGTCACCATTTCTGTCTTATTCCTCTCAGCGTGTCTTCTTCCAGAAGCGAAGTAGCCGAGATGAACTTTGAGGAAACGTTGCTGCTGTGTTTGCTGTGATGTGGGCGTTTACATGCGCGTGTTTCACCTCTGGGGTCCGAGGGTGTTTTGGAGCCTGGAAAAGTTTTGACATGCCCTGACATTTGTGCTTTTTTCAGTTGCTTACAAACATTTGAATGTCTAAAGTTTAAAGACAGTCTGGTCTCACATATGATTGATGTTACTCCTACAGTGTGAAAAATAAGTGGGCTTAATGGTATTGCATGTGCACTTGTAGTGTACTTAAAATCTTTAAAAATATTTGTAAAAACTGTTCTTGCAGATATATAATATAAATTATATAAACAGAGCAGATATATAATATTAATGAAAATAAAAGGCCACTTTAGTGTAGTTAAAGATAGTTAACTTTTATGACTTAAGTACACACTTAAGTACACCTTAAAAAGTGTGCTTTGTAATAGCGTCAAATTAAAATATTTATTTTCAAGTACATTTATAAATCATTGTTTTAATAATCTTTTTTTGTGCTTTGAAGCAGTACACTTATTTTGATGTGTTGACTGACGTACTAAAGCACAAGTACTTGATTTTATTTTGAACTGTAGTGTGTTATTCAATATTACATATATATTAATATACCAAACCTCATCATTACAAATGTATAATTACGAATATATTTAATATATTACATACAAGTTTCAATAGTAATGATATTAAAGAATATTTTAGTTTACAATAAATTCTAGTCTGTATATTCAGCAGTACACTTTAACCATATTTCAAACACAATAGTAGTAACCTAATAATTACATTTAAATTGAATAGTTAATAGTTAAATTACATGTAAAGTTAACTGCATTTAATATAAGTTTATACTAGTGCTGTCAAACAATTAATCGTGATTAATCACATCCAAAATAAAAGTTTTTGCTCACATAATATATGTGTGTGTACTGTGTATATTTATTATGTATATATAAATACACAACCATGTTAACAAATATGTTAGGTTTATATATTAAATATATCTATATATAATATAAATTATATGAATATAAATATATACATGTAAATATTTTCAAAATATACTGTGTGAATTTATATATACATAATAAATATACACAGTACACACACATATATTATGTGAGCAACAACTTTTATTTTGGATGTGATTAATCGCGATTAATCATTTGACAGCACTAGTTTAAACTAATATATTTTAATTTAATTTAATTCTTTATTTTTCGAGTCTAACACCACCCTTCAGCAATGACCTACTCACAATACAGCACGGCCTCTCGTACCTTATTGCGTAACATATGGTTTAAATCAGTAGCCTTCTGTATGAGTGATAGTAATAGTGATGCTTGCCTTGGCAAACACCAGTAATTATGTACTGAGAATGACAGGCAGTGCTGAATGTGCATTTATTCATTGAATATAAGTCAGAAGTACCCTGTTTGAATGAGCAGTATGCTTAGTATAAAGAGAAGTTTAGTTCCACAGGGTCCAACATGATCGTGATGTTTTTGAACTGAACTCTAATGCAAGCCAATTATTTGCTCATGAACTACTCAAAATACCGTTGTATAGACTAGCACCATCACACCTTGAGTGTTTCTCTTACTAATCTAAAAAGGTTTTTAATTATCCAAGCACAGAGTTTATCGATATTACTCACTGAAACTAAATATTTATAATATATTTTTTACAGTTATCATTATTTTCGTCTTGATTTCCAGTAAAAAAAATCTAAACTATAGAAAGGCATTTTGTTCATCAGTTTTTACAGACGCAATAAGTCAGTATTCACAGCACACAGTTGTTATGAATGACTGATTATTACGGTGTACGTTCTGACACAAACTGCTGTCTGACGAATTAGCAGACATGACACCATAACCAATCCCAAACTGAAAAATGAGTTGGCTTATTTGTGTTTACACTGTAAAAAAAAACTGTAAACTTTACAGTAAAAAAACGGCAGCTGTGGTTGCCGCTGGCCAATCAGAGCAGACTGCACTTGTCAAAGGAGGGGGCTTTGTTGAAAACGACGTGTTTGAGAGAGGCGGGGGGCATAGAGGACCTACAATAATGTACAGTATTTGAAAAATTATGTGTTTTTTGAACATTAAAGCTTGTCAACATATTCTGCTACACCAAATACACAAAATCTTTAAAATAGCATCATATGACCCCTTTAAATTCACAGTCATTTTTTACAGTGCAGTTGCTACTTTTCTCGCTTAGATGTTGCTTAACACTTTCTCTGTTAGAAGAAAAGGAAATGCTATCATTGTGTCCATAATGTTTTTATTTTCTCAGCATAAATTGAGGTCTTTCGATATGCTTAAAAAATAAACTCAGGTATTAAAGGGGTCAGTATACAGGTATTGATGTTGCTAAAAAGAACATTATTTTGTGTATTTGGTGTAATGAAATGTGTTTATACGGTTTAAGGTTAAAAAAACACATTATTTTCCACATACTGTACATTATTGCTTCTCCTCTATGCCCCGCCTTTCTGAAACGCATCGATTTTTACAAAGCTCATCGGTCTGAAAAGCAAGGTGTACTGTGATTGGCCTGCTATCCAGTGCGTTATGATTGGCCGAATACCTCAAGCGTGTGACGGAAATGTTACGCCCCT
>NW_015537979.1:1217682-1232159 GCF_001515605.1 Sinocyclocheilus anshuiensis | reverse complement strand
CGAGCCATTTTAGGGAGGCGTGGCTGACTCTTAACTTTTATAAAGAATATCTCTTTGGATTTGAGACTTTAGTCTTTGCAACTTTACAGATCTTCTTTATGCACCAAGAGCTTGTAACGCTCCAAAGAGAAAGGAAAAATTGAAATCGCATCATATGACCCCTTTAAACAAAAAGGTATTAGACTCTGTAAATAGGTAATTACTCATGCAATTTTACTCTTTTTTTTTCGTTTTGTTTAGATATTTTTCCTAGAGAACAAGAGAAACACACTGATTGCAAGCAAATACAACAGAAACCGAAAGCTGAACTCACACTGACTTTCAGCAGAAACGCCCTGTTCTCCACCAAGAACGACTACATAAACTCACCGTGTTTTCATCTACAGCCTGTTACTGCTGATCAGAGCTCAGTAAGAGCATTCATTATGGCTGTCAAACAATTACAAACTTTAATTGAATTAATTACATGATATGCAGATTATTTAACTTAATTAATCACAATTATGCTAATTTAATAACATTAAACTATTATGGCAGATTAAATATTTGATATTTAAAAGTGACATTTGAAACTGACCCATTAAGACAAAGTGACATGAAACCAGGATTGAATTATCATTTAATTATTATAACAATTATCTGTGTATTCTGACAAATTCAATTTTTGTTTTGCTGGCAACTATTATATATTAAAACGTATTTTATTTCAGCTAGTTGCCAAAGGAATATTTTAATTTAGTTTAGTTAACTTGATGACTTGATGTACTAAATGACTAAAAATAAAACTGAAATAAAAATGAATAAAAAATATAGACATATTTAAAAATAAATAAATCTGACAAAAACACACAACAAATAAATAAATCTGACAAAAACACACAACAAAATGACCAAAACTTAAAAAGAAAACAGAGAACACAAAAATAAAAACAAATTCAAGAATTTTAGTAAAACTTATAATAGTATCGAAATTATACTACAATAATACAATATATTATATTACACTAATAGTTAATATTTTAAGCAATATATATACATACATACACGTGTACACACACATACACACATTCACATAACTATCAATTTAATGTGAAAAACAGACATAAACACTTTCAGTTTACAAACGAAAACATGCATCATATGATATATTCAACATTTAATCACTACTGAAACTACTAAAAATATTAGTTTCAGTAGTCTGTATGGTAAGGGATGTCCCTACCATTCCTGCTCAAATGTACACCCATATCAGAAACAGATCTTGTCTTCGGGCATTGCATTACTGATGGTTGAACATTTCCACTGGAAAGCCATCTGATTGAGCTCAGTGAGATGAAAATGAGTGTTCCCCGCACATCCCAGCGGATCCAGACCGCTCCGTTTGCCACTTAATGAGGGTTTTTGTGGCCCTTGGGCCGAGCTGGATGCACAAACAAATGTGAGGGTGGAAACTATTCAAAGACTCTTGAGCAACTGCTCACATCATACTAAATCAGCTCTTAGATTTGTAGATTACAGCTGAATATGTCGCAAATGACGAATTCAAATCAGTGTATCATTACAACAAATCACCTTGGGTGGACTCTTTAAACATGTTTCACAGGCTTGTTTTAGCCTTGGTGCTTTATCCTCAGGGTAAAGCTGCTCTTCCTCATTCATTACGAATTGTATCTTTCAGTTTATTGTCACCCCTATGGCTCTTCAATTAAGCAGCTGTTTTTACGGAGGGTAATAAGTCTTCACTGCACCATGATGAACAGGCGAACAACCACACCCTCTTTTCAGAGCTACAATGTTAGTTTCACTCTGGCTTCCTCTTGTCGTGGATCCCTAATGCAGATACAGTATGGCCACGTCTGAGGTACCACTTCTGAGTATGAGTGAAGGATCTACCTGACCTGATGCTGGATTTTCTGGTTTGGTGCTGGACTAATTACTAGTAGAGTATGGTTTTACCAACAGCAAGGCCATGGGTTCGATTCACAGGTTATGTGCACACAGAAATGCTTTGAATAAAGTGTTTGCCAAATGTGTAAATGTAAATTTTGATTTGAAGCGGATTAAAAACTAATATTCTGTTATCATTTACTCACCCTTATGTCATTACAAATTGATTTTTTTTCTTCTGTGGAACACAGGTAAGATTCTTTGGAAGAATTTTGCAGCTGTTTGTGTTTGTACAATAAATGGGGTCCAGAAAATTTTAGCTCATTGGTTCTTGTGTGTCACGTGACTTAATGTCATGATGTCACATTTGTCTATTCATTTAGTGATCATATTGCCTCAGAATACTTCGATGTAACCACTGATTAAACCAATAGACAAGTTTCTTATGTCCTTCTTGGAGCTTGGAACTTTTGGATCCCATTGACCAGTATTGTATGGACAAAAACAGCTGAAAGACTCTTTAAAATCTTTTCTTCTGTGTTCTGCAGAAAGCAGAAAGTCATACAGGTTTGGAACAACACGAGGGTGAGTGGATTTTTGGGTGACCACTTAGCCTGGTCCAGATGCCAGCATGCAAAACACAACATTTGATTGTCTTTTCAGCAGGTCTGATAAATGTCAAGATGTTCAATGAATTATGGTTTGTTCTTCTTGTGAGCTTATTATCCGGTTTCTGAAGACTTGTAATGTAGTGCATGACTGCTTTATTTTAATTTTATGGTAGTTTTTGTCCTTTATGCAGCTTCACAACATCTGGTCACAATCTAATGGAAAGAGCAGCTTGGGCATTCAAAATCTGTTTTGTTGATTTTTTTTTGTGAACTTTGTGAGAACACTAATTTCTTGATGGAGTTTGTCACTACAGTGATGGTTTCCAAACTAATGAGCTATATCCTGAAAGAAAGAGGCATTTATCCTCATAAAGAAGGGAATTTGGTCCGTTTACATTCGTTTTTTTTATTTAATATTGAAAACAGAAACATGAGAAAATGGCACCATTTTCATTTTTCGTTTTTTTTTTAAACATGAAAAGACAAGAATTCGCCTTAATTTTTTGTTTTTACATTCAGGGGTAGAAAATGGATAAACAGTTTGAATGTTCGATTTCAACGTGTGGGAGGGAATTAAATGCCCCTTTCACTGATTGGTCAAGCAAAAATGAAACTGTGCCGTCATCATGTCGTCTTCAGTTCCGTGCAACAGAATAAGAGTGCTCTGCGGTTACAGTGTTTATTGTAACTCCTGCATTTCGTCTCTCTCTCATCAAACAACCAGACTAAAGCCCCATTCACACCAAGAACGATAACTATAAAGATAACGATATTAGCGTCCACACCGTTTTTACATTCAGGGGTAGAAAATGGATAAACAGTTTGAATATTCGATTTCCACGTGTTGACTGGAAATGAAACGCCCCTTTCCACTGATTAGTCAAGCAAGCATCAAATGGTGCCGTCATCATGTCATCTTCAGTTTTGTGCAACAGAATAAGAGTCCTCCGCTGTTAAAGCGTTTATTGCAACTCCTGCGTTCATCTCCCTCTCATCAAACAACCAGACTAACAAATGGCTTGACACAAACCATACTGGGGCAGCGCCTAGATGGGGCTTACTTCTGTGTAGGCATAGATTCTATATGGCAAATATTAGGTGCTTATTGCAGAAATATGTAGCCTAGGCTATGTACCTCAGGTCTGCAGCCACATTACCCTTTTAGTCTATTTCTTTGGCGCACCGCACATTTTATTTAGCTGTCCAGTTATCAAAATCTGTATGGCAAAGCTGCGTGACGCACTGGACAACACAGGGCGAATGCATTTACATTATAGTGAAGCGCAGACCAGTATTGATTTTAGTGTGAATATGCAGCAGTCATGACTTTTATTTTAGACAGTACAATTTCATTAATAATGAGCATGAATTGATTTCATTTTAGACACAAAACAGTGTGTTTTATCTGACATAAAACACAAGCGTTTCATTCTTGAATGAATCCGAGTCTTTGAATGAATCGTTTGTGTGAGTGGTTCAATAACCCATTTGTTTTGCTCCTGAACAAATCAGCATTTTGAATGAATCGGTTGAATTGATGACTCTATGACTCATTCATCAACACAATGACTTGCCGCCACCTATTGGCGATGTAACCTTCATAATTCAAGTATCCAGTCGTTTCATTTTGTCACTCATTTCATATTTCTGTCGGCTATTCAGAATGTTTTTGTTTAAAATATTAATCTCATTCCATAAAGCAATTGCTGTGTTAATGCATTTACTGCCGTCTGAGTAGCATTAATTGTGTAAATACATCTAAATTCAACTTAAGATGCAGCTTCTGTGCCACAGTGCAAAGATGGCTTTGATTGGTACTGATGTAATTGGTAACACCTATAATGTCATATTTTTCAAATATTGACTAAATTCAGAAATGTAATATTAAAGGTAACAGACATATTTTATAAAGTTAGAAAAATGGCCTTTTCTATAAAAATAGCATGTATTATATTTATATACATGTGTAACATGCCGTCGGATAATGACAGTATCATATAAACTTCTCTATGAAAAAAAAACTCGAAATATTAATCAAAACGGTAAGATAGCTTTATATTCACAATAAAACCGATACTGGTCTGCACTTCACTATAATGTAAATGTCACACAGCTTTGCCACACAGATTTTGATAACTGGGCAGCTAAATAAAATGTGCGGTCCGCCAAAGAAATAGACTAAAAGGGTAATGTGGCTGCAGATCTGAGGTAGGCTACATACATATTTCTGCAATAAGCACCTAATATTTGCCATATAGAATTTATGCCTACACAGAAGTAAGCCCCGTCTCGGCGCTGCCCCAGTATGGTTTGTGTCAAGCCATTTGTTAGTATGGTTGTTTGATGAGAGGAAGATGAACGCAGGAGTTGCAATAAACGCTTTAACAGCGGAGGACTCTTATTCTGTTGCACAAAACTGAAGATGACATGATGACGGCACCATTTGATGCTTGCTTGACTAATCAGTGGAAAGGGGCGTTTCATTTCCAGTCAACACGTGGAAATCGAATATTCAAACTGTTTATCCATTTTCTACCCCTGAATGTAAAAACGGAAAATGAAGGCATTTTTTTTTTGTTGAAAAAACGAAAACCAACGAAATGGTGCCGTTTTCTCATGTTTCTGTTTTCAATTTTAAATAAAAAAAAAACGAATGAACGCAACGTACACAGACTGAATTCCACAATGATATTGTACTTTTTTTCTGTTTTTTTCGTTTCCTCCATTGTATGTGTGCAGGGTAAACATTTGAATTTGAGTATGTTAAATTTAGGCGAAAATACCAAAAAACGCCCTGAGCTTAAGTGGCTAACACAATCCTATAGAGCAGATTTTAAATAATGTTCTCCTGCCAATAAAAACTATGATCCATTGTAGTACTAACCATCACTTGTGTCTTATCAAAGATGATTCATAACGCAAAACTGTGATGCAAGACCAGATGGGAATGAGTGTCCACGGTGATAAATGAAACTAGCTGTTTTATGGTTTCTCTCAAATTTATTATTGGTTGGCTGCTTACAGGGCAGATACTGTTTTCACCATAATTATTTATTTACTTTAAATTATGAAACGGATTGTTTTAAATACATTAATTGACAATAACTGGGCTGCTGACAGAAATCATAAAATATAAATGAAAAGGGAAAGATTACTTTTCCTGTGTTGATCTTTTTACATCTAAAACCCCCAACAATTTAATTTGAGATGCAACATTTTCTCTAATTCAGTAAACACTTTAAAATCCCTTCCTTTAGGAAAACAAAATCACAAATAAGATATATATTTTTAACACAATAAGATTAGATGGAGAATGAATGGAGATTAAAATCGAGAAAAGGACCTCACAATAGTTTTCACACGTCTCTTCCGGCAGTTTCATATCTCAAGAATATCTGCTATCAAAATTCTCAAATCTCAATATGAACTCAAATATTTATCTTCAAATTCATCAAAGACCAAATTTTCTAAGCTATTCTATTCACATTAAATGTATATCTCTAGTCTAACCAAACCTCAATAATGATCATTTAATGCCATCTTATTGCTCCTAAGGAATTTGGGAGAGACATCTAAGTGAAACAAAGTCTGATGTTCCTCTAGATGTCCTGCACCATCAGGTTATTGGTCATGTAGATGTCTTAGATGGTGGGTATGGAGTTAAAACCCCAATCCTTCATAGTAAATGTCTCAAACACATATGAACATACACAATAGAGCAAAAACAACCCAACAGCTTCAACATCTAAAACTGAGAGATCAGACAAGCTGTAAAGCACAAATATCTTTACCACATTTTCAAATTTGCCCTTATAAATCTGATCTCAATGTCACATTATACTGTACTCCAGTTCAGGTCTAAAGCCTTGATGACACAGCATTTGTCCTTGAGAACGTCCCTTCCTTGTGATCCCCAGTCCTCTGCAGGAGAATCCCAAGAGAGTGAGAAAAACACTTGCCAGAGAGAGAGCGAGAAAGAGAGCTGCCAAGCATCTAAGGAAGTTCCCTTATAATTCCAGCGTGTCCAATTGACACTTCCAGCATCCAATATAAGCACTAAATCAAGCATCTAGCAGAAACACAGCACATATACAGCAACCACTGTGACAGGACACACCAAACCAGATCTCAGAGTACTTAATGGAAAACAACTGATGGATTGTTATAAATGTTCACTGTGGAAATTTCTGAAGACTATAATAATGTTTGGGAATGGTATTATCAAGTTTTCCCTAAAGTGTTTTTCGCACAACACAAGGTTGAAATTTACAACAAAGTGCATTGAAATGAAGGCAGACAGCAGGTATCCAGTTTCCCCCTTTCTTTGCTGTACCGCAGAGCTGTTTTAATGCACTCAATTTTCTGTGGTCTCTCTCTGTGATCCTCTCTTACGGCAGCTGTACCAGCAAGCCGCAGCATATTGTTCGATGATGGGGAGGAGGGTGTCGTTCCCACTGCCCCTCCGAAGAAAACGTGGGAGCTGTCAGTGGGACCGAGCTCTGGAAACTCCAGGAAGCGACCGGCACCCATGCACGGACGGAGTAAACACCTACCCACTGACAGCTCGCGGCTGACTTTGCCCTTGCACACCTTACCGGGACCAGCTTCCTGTGACGGGTCCCTGACTCCAACCTCTGTGAGGTGTGACAGAAAGCTGACCTGAGATCAGCGAGTAGCGCAAGTTCAACTAAACTAACCGATAAAAACCGATACGCCGACTGGGACGAATGCTCTGAGCTCAGGACACTGCAGCAATTCCCAATCAAACATCAGTTAAACGTCACTTTAGACACCAGTTTTCTTCAGACTCAACACAAACAAGAGTTATCCAAATCTGACAAGCGTATGAATCACACTGCAGTACTCTAGTATTCAGCGAGGCCACTCTCGAATGGGCTTCCCTCTCCGCTGTAAGATTAAGTCATAAGCATCTAGTGCCCTGGACAGCCTTTCCAGCATCCAGTGCAGCATATCCCACCTTCCCATATCCGGATCCCCCTCCCAATTTTGCAGCACCTTTGAGAAAAAACATGTTGAAAAGCTACACACCTGACTGCAGTGATCTGCTTGGTCCTAATCCTCAATGAGCGTCTGGGCCATACACCAGCGAGGCACTTAGGGGTTAACGTTTCAGCGGCGTGCAAACGTCTCCTGCTCGAGCTCTTCCATCAGCCTGAGAAACTGCAGTCATCCCCCCTCTCCACTCGTTACTGCAGCACTATACACACACACACTCCAGTGAATACACACGAACACCCCTCCCCTCCTTCTGTGCGCTCTCTCCGCCACTTTCTCTCTCCCACTGAGAAATCCCCCCCTCCAAATACACACACACACATTCCCTCTCTCTCCATTTTTCCTTCCCCCACCCTTCCCATTCCATCCTCTTCCTAAGCTGCCTGATTGGAGATGCTGCTCACATAGCTCTGCATACATCCCCATTTCTCTGTTCTCATGTCTCCGTCTCTTGCGCTGTGGGGTAATCAGCTCGGGTCACTATGAAACACTTCCTCTGCTGTCTCTATCAAACTCTGTGACCTCAAAATAACCTGTTGTTTTTGCTGAAATGCAGCCTGTGTGATTGTAAAATTCAATATTGAATACAATATAATATAGCTCTGTAGACAGAAAAGGAAAAAGGAGCGGTTGACTGAATTTTTAAAGAGAGGGGCTGCAGAGGTTCTGCTGCTCGCAGTATGTTGCAGCAGAGAGAATGAAAGACAAAGAGGAAAACCTTAAAGTGAGGGCAGAAGAATAGTGGTCAGCTGATATGTAAGGGATAATGTAAATTCAGCCGGTCATTATGGCTAAATAAATTGTACATTATTACAATTAATATAAGATATGCAGGAAATCGGTTGTCTGGGACAGCGGTCAGCTTTATACAGGTTAGTGTCATTATACAAACATACCTGACTAAAGAATGCTATGACTGACCAATCAGAACCAAACATTCTAGAAAGCCATGTAATAAGTCAACTGATTAGAGCTCAACCGATATATCAGTTTTACCGATTAATCGGCAATGATAGTTGTTATCGTTTTGAATTTAGTAAATTTTTCTTTCTATCCATTTTTCTCTCTCCTTTTCATCATTTGTTTATTCATTTTTTTTTATTTATTTTTATTAGATTTTCAAAATAACAACACAAAAATAAACCAGAACCAAACAAAACTACCTACAAATGATATGGATACTTACATAGTACTTACATAGTAATACCCTAGATATAAGTACTTCACAGTAAGTACACAGTTCTATGGAGATATATCTTACTATCCAGTAAACCGGTCACAAATAGATTTTACAACTCTTAGCCAGGCCTGTACTGTTCTTGGTTTAGCTTTATTAAATCTAGCTAACGAGCATTCCATATTAACTATATGTTGCATATTCATAAACCACAGTATTTATTCCATATTTTTAATAAAATAAAAATAACATCAGCATCAGTAAGTAAGAAGTGATGAAGCATGGCTTTTTTTTACTTAAATTTTATTTGATAATTACAAATCATTGTCATGGTTACCTTATTAATGTTAATTTTCAGCACTATTTTACATTAACTGGAAAGTTTTTCGTTCATGCTGATTTTAAAATCCGTTATCGGCTATCAGTTATCGGCTAGATACTCCAGTTGTAGTTATCGGTATTTTAAAACTGACACTAGGTAAAATAAACACTACCATTCAGCCACATACATTGTGCTAACAGATGTCAGTACTTATTAAGTCATGTCTGTTATGAAACCATATGTGGGTTCAAAAAGAAAACAATTACAATTGAAAACATGATTTAAATGAACATACTATGCTTTAAAAATTGGCTTACAGGTGGCTTATAATGCAGCATGATTGTTTGTCATTTGGTCACATATTAAATGGACCAGCTGGCCTACCAGAGGATGAGATGTGGTTGAGCTGGTAGAACATATGATTAAGCTGGTTAGAACTGGTAGATAATCTTTGACCACCAGCCACCATGTTTCAAAACATAATACTTAAGTTGGTATAACCTGTTTTTTTCAAGCAGAGCCCATGAATGATGAAAATAGTCTAGGTCAACCAGGTCCACACTTGATGGTTAACACCTAATCCAGCTTGGACCAGCTACAACCCAACACCATTTCCAGAAAAGAGCAACCATCTTAAGTTGCTTTTGGCTTGATTGTACTGCAGTCTATGGCTGCATTTTTATGCAATATTTACTCCAAAGTCACTAAAAATAAAATAGGAATTCAAACTAGTTAAACTTGGGTTAAATGACACAGGCACAATGATCAGTCGATACCAAATACTGATTACATAAAGACCAAATGCTGACTGCAAAAAGACCAAATACTGGGTTTCACTAGCAAAGCTAGTGAAATTAAATTCGTAATGATACAGACACTTAACCTATAATTCAACATAAGGATCATGTATCATTTCTTCCTGCATAAACAGTTTTGTCAACCTCAAATCAATGCAAAAACATTTTTTTCTGCAGTTAATGGAAGCACTGAAGTGCTCGAACCCGTCTCATTATTTGGGACTGAAAATAAAACGATAGCCGTGAGGTAAATGTAATGAGTGAAAGATGTACTCTAGACAATTCCAGCGTTTAACCAGTGTTTCCCAGTGTTCAGTGACTAATGTGAGAGTTAATGCACACGAGACTAACACAGTAGCAGTGGGATAGCGCTCATACAGCGTATTCACAGTTCGATCTGCCTGTACTCTGTGTTGGTCCACTGTGATTTCAGTCTCGGGCCCCCCGGAGACAGACAGCTGGAGACTCACAAGGCTTTTATTACGTGTCACAAAAAATTACCCATCTCCCTTAAGTGTGGCTGCCTCCTTCATAGCTGATGAAAATGAAATCAATAACGCCTCAATCACTCTATGCAGGAGAGAAAAGGATGGCCTTTTCCATTCCTCCACCTCGTCCTCAATGAGAGCCGGATCGTTTGGCCCTTACATGCTGTCAATATCTGCCGCAAACACTAGCTACATGCTTAGTACAAGATTACTCACATTAACGGGGATAACTGGATTCTTTTGGAGGGAAAATCTTGGAATGGTTTCAAAAATAAATCAATGTGTAAATCAAAAAAGCTCTTTCATGAAGCAATGACACTTACATGTGCTCAAGAGTGTCAAAACATGGGCTGAGGTACCTGCTACACTGAAGAAAATTGAAAGACTACCTCAGAATATACAGACATAAGTTAGCACTTGAGCATTACATGTTCTTTTTGCCTCAAAAGACTGCAAATCAGCCTTTATAGAAGCTACAGGGTGCAGCAAGCAGATGTAAGTGATCTCAGTAAGATGCTTTTTAGTAGGAACTAGCCATTCCGTGACCACAGAGTATTGACTGATTCTGGATCTATTACACTCACTGGTGACCTCAGCTTGGACCCTGAATGACTTCTGTCCTGAGGCGTAGCTCTGATGGAGCTCGTTCTGTTTACTCACAATAACAATAGACCAGCCTTGACAGAAACAGGGTGAAACCCTGTTATCTTTAACACGATTTTTCATTCATATCATGATCTAGATCAGGGTTTCCCAAATGGGGCTTTGTGAGGCAACTGCAGGTGCTTTGAGAGTTGATAAAAAGCTAATGATTAAATCAACTGTAAAATTAAAATAAATAAACGTGGCTGCACAATTAATCAAAATATATCTGAAATCGCTATATAGCTTAGTGCAATTATCAAATTCGAGGCATTTCTGTGGATAGTTTACAGAAGTTTATCACCAGTATTTTGCCAAAATAAAAGCTAGAGGATATGAATGTTTAAAAGGTGAAGAATTTAAGACATACATCTTAATATTGTAACTTGAAGTGTAAAATAAAACAATTATCATCATTTTACCAGGGGGCATCTGCAATTTGTGTAGGTTGCATAGCATATAGGGAGGGCCTGTGCTGTCTAGGGGACAGTTTGGGAACCAAAATAAAACAAACTAGACAGCTCTCATGTTCATCCTCACCCTCCCTGGCTCCTGAAAGTGTACGTTAAAGGATTCACGATGAATCCCCTCCATATTTAAGCAGATACAGCCATTGGAATGGTTGAAATTGAAAATAAGCAAGGAGAATTTTCTGCTCTAGATGTTTTTGTTCAAACCAGGAGGCAATTAAATACATTTCACGAGAGTCGTAGTTACAGATCTCTAATCTCATCTAATAAATCTTAATAGCGCCACTGTATTTGCAGTTTAATGCGGCCATAGCCAGAGGCCTGTGTGACTCATAACCTACTAAAACTACTGTGGAGAATTAAAAATGATTACATAAGCATTCTGCTTTATCAGTAATAAGATTCAGAAACCCAACGGTAGTAACCTAAAAACAATACTCGCTCATTTTGCATAAAACGCTTTCGTAAGTGTTTCCCCAGTCACTCTTGTCTGTGTCTGCCCTCTTCAGTGTGGTGTAGTGTTTCAGCTCTGGAGCTGGTGTGAGTGCTGAGGGAATACCTCCAGATCCTGCATCCTGCAAACAGCTTGTAGCGGGAGCAGGGAGGGGCGGCTCTGGCACGGGCAGGACGTTATTGGCCACTATAAACCAGGCCCTCTCACTGGGCTTGTCTTGTTTATAATAAACACACTGAGATATTATGCTAACTGACGTGCATTTTAAAGATAATGAGTGTCATTTTAGTGATATAAGATGGCAAAAGTACACACATCCTTCACTCAAGTAGAAGTACTGTACAGATACTCATATTTGAAAAGCTGAAGTACTGACTACACTTTTTACTCAAGTTAAAGTAAAGAAGTATGGGCTCTGACATGTAAAAAAGTAGCCATTACTACTACCTGTTTTAGTGTCACACTGGTAATTATACCTCACTGCATATTAATATAAAATAAATTGCCATTCAAATTTTGTTAGCTAATGAATTATCCAGGCTGAACAACTGCCATGTAGAACACAAACAGAGAATAGGCTAAGGTGACAAGAAAAAAACACTATTTGACATCACCTCTAGGCCACATCCTAGATTGTAGGGTGATTTTGTCCTTGGAAACAACTCAAAATTATGATGCTTTAAAAATGGCCAAATTGAAGTGAGTTATACTGTACATTTTACTGAAATGCAAACAGAGACAATTAGAGTGCAAGCATAATTTACACTTGTTTACCCCTTATATCATGCAGGGGGCATATAACTATAAATCATTAGAAATGTCTAAGGTTTTATTATAAAATATAATGATGAAAAATCTGTCACAGTAATTTCTTAATTTTTGTCAAGGAATGCATCTGCTGAAATTAAAAAAAAAATTATAATTCCTGTACACTTCTTTACACTGGAGAAAAACGTTTGGATATGGATGTTTACTTCCAATATCTTTTAGAGAAAAGTGTTATTTTTCCTATTTCCTTTTTTTTTAACCCAAAAATAGGGTGTCGTGAGTAAGTACACACGTAATGTAATGTCTGTTTCATTCATACTGGTAGCCGGAGGGCAGAAACTCTACAAGTGAGACTCACAGAAGTAATCTAACTTCTGACGCTCCAGGAAATCCCTTATATGGACAAAGACATCCAGCTGTCGCTGTAGCTGAATAAAATGCCGATAGAGACGTTTTACCTGATGAAACATCAATACAATAAACATACAATTGCAACAATAATGGTTTATCTGTGTTCTTCAAGTCATCTCAGGTATTTTTATAAAAATAATGTATATTTATAATGCAGTGTTAATCGACTTAGCCTTCTATCACTTGTATAGAATAGCTACTATAAAATAGCATGATTTCTGCCTCATTCTGTGATATGACACCATGTCAGATCACAAAAGGAAGTTATTTCAAACACTCAACTGATGTTATTAAGTGAATTTGGACTAAATACATGTCATTAAATGTTCTCTTTGTCTGAGGACAGATTTGTAAACAGGCTCACACACATGCAGAACTATTGCACACGTGCTACTGTGGTAAATGTATTCATCGAACAGACTGATTTTTTTCAACATATTTCGCCCTGAACAGTCCTAATTTCTCGCTATCGCTAACTTATTGCAAGCTCCCTCCGTCTCATCCATAACGTTAGCCATTCTTCTTGCTCCCTTGCTCTGTGGAAGCTTCGTAGACTAGCTATGTCTGTGGTGCCTGATAGCCAGGAAATAATAGACCAGTGGGTGGTCGTGTTTTCTGTATTACATTAGGTTGAAAAAGACAGTGAACTAAAATAACGAGCCTGGTTTGAAAATATAGGAAGTAGAAACGTCTCGGTTACTTGTGTAACCCTCGTTCCCTGAAGGGATTTCGTTCGAGAGCCCAATCACCTTCGAGTGTTAACTAAACAAGCCAATGACAGTTGGCGTGTGTGTTTCGCCAAACTGTTTTTCGCACATCAGTTTTTCGCTGAGGAGCCGAGATTACGAGCCCCGGCCGTACAGCGGTGGTACAGCAACTGTGGCATATGGAAGTCCCTGCGGTAGACTCAACCCGCCTGGGGTGAGATGACTACGCAGCAGAGATGGCAGCGAACGACTGCCAGGGAAAGACACAGGCTTACCGTGAGGAGAGCCGTACCGTGGAAGAATACACATGTGGGATCCCCTGAAGGGGGAATCACTACACACGGGCACCTAGCCCAGCACAAGGGCCACCGAGCAGGTCCGGTGTTACTGCCTACCTGAGGCGAGTACACGAGAGGACACGGGCTCTACACGGAGCTTATAGAATCTCGCAAACGTGTTAGGCGTCGCCCAGCCGGCAGCTCTACAGATGTCTGCTATCGAGGCGCCCCGCGCCAATGCCCAAGAAGATGCCACTCCTCTCGTAGAGTGTGCGCTCACTCCGAGGGGGCATGGTAAACGTTGGGCTGGTATGCCAAGACTATAGCCTCCACTAACCAGTGGGCAAGTCTCTGTTTGGAGACAGCCGTTTCCTTCTGCTGTCCTCCGAAGCAGACAAAGAGCTGGTCTGAGGTCCTGAAGCTCCGCGTATGGTCCACGTAAATGCGCA
>NW_015537979.1:1217359-1217658 GCF_001515605.1 Sinocyclocheilus anshuiensis | reverse complement strand
TGTCCGGGGAGGCAAACAGGTCCACCTGAGCGTCCCCAAAGCGTCTCCAAATCAGCTGGACTGTCTCGGGCTGGAGTCGCCATTCTCCTGGAAGGGTGGGCTGACGTGAGAGCTCATCGGCTGCACGATTGAGCTCACCTGGGACATGAACTGCGCGAAGCGACCTCAGATGCTTCTGACTCCAGAGGAGGAGATGGCGGGCGAGTTGCGACATGCGACGGGAGCGTAGACCACCCTGGTGGTTGATGTACGCAACGGTCGCAGTGCTGTCCGTACGGACCAGTACGTGCTTGTCGTGT
>NW_015537979.1:1213501-1216933 GCF_001515605.1 Sinocyclocheilus anshuiensis | reverse complement strand
CCACCCGGCCCTCCTCCGGGGGAAGGAGTGGTGCGGTCACCATCTCCTGAAGAGCAGGATCCAAGAACTCCGGGTCGCCCGTCTCAGGGACGCCACCTGTCCTGGCGCTTCACGGGCTTGGCAGGGGCGGAGGCGGGCTGCGACAGTTTCCTGCGGCCAGCTCCACTGCCACTCCACTCCACAGCCGTTGTGAAGGCTGCTGCTGTGGCCGCGCCGGAGCGGCGGTGGAGGCCGCAGGAGGGCGCCCTCGGCGATCCGCACGAGATGCTGGGCCCCGCCCTGTCCGAGGAACCAGCAAACTCGTCCGGGAACCCCAGGCGGTGCGATGCGCCAGAGGAATGAGAGGCCCGCGGAGACGTACTCGACGGGGAAGCTTTCACCGTAATCCTCAGATCTCCCTCACCATGAACCGAAGTAGCCCTCCGAGAACCGGAGGAGCTAGAACGGGGCATGGCAAGGGGGATCTAGACCGCAACACCGCGATGGTCATGTTCCCGCACTGAGAACATGACTCATCCATGAGCACTGCCTCAGCGTGCTGCAAGCCCAGGCACGAGATACAGCGATCATGACCATCAGATGAAGCCAGGAAGCGACCACATCCAGAAACGCACGAGCGGGAAGCCATCTTTAAAAAGACGCCCGTCGCTCGTGAAGCTCTTTTAGAAATTGCTCTTTTTAGAAGGAAAATACTCTTTTAGAGAGCGCTGAAGCGCCCAGGGGAGGTCGCGGCGAGACCGCAGAATGGACGCTGCAGCCCGCCGAGGTTTCAGCAGCCTGGATGGCAACCCCCGCTGACACGCCGTAACACCAACGCCAGCTGTTTCCCAAACACTCGCGTAGATACGTCCTGTAGAAGGCTCGGCTCCAAAGCGAAAAGCTGATGTGCGTTTGCGCGAAACACGCACGCCAACTGTCATTGGCTTGTTTAGTTAACACTCGAAGGTGATTGGGCTCTCGGGCGAGATGCCAATTCGTCAGTCACGACTGACGTAACGTCGAACGTGACTGACTGAAAGGGAAGTACAGATATTTGTGTAAAAAATGTAAGGAGTGAAAGTAAAAAGTAGTATCTAGTATCTAGTGAAAAGATACCAGAAAAATCTACTTAAGTACAGTAATGAAGTATTTGTACTTCGTTACTTCCCATCTCTTTATAAGACTCCTTCCAGTCCAGATTTATATGAGACAACTATAAAAATTGTACACACTGTGGCACTATCAGAATATGACTCAACCAACATCTTCTGATTTTTTTAAAAGAAACTATTGCTTTTATTCAACAAGGACACATTACATTGATCAAAAGTGACAGTAAAGACATTTATAATGTTACAAAGAGTTGTTCTACTTCAAATAAATGCTGTCCTTCTGGACTTTCTATCAAAGAATCCTGAACAAAAAAAAATCACAGTTTCCACAGAAATGATATGCTGTAAGTAAACTATTAAAGCAAGTAAACTGTTTTCAACTATGATAATAATCAAAAACGATTTTCGAGGAGCAAATCAGCAAATTAGAATGATTTCTAAAGGATCATGTGACACTGAAGCCTGGAGTAATGATGCTGAAAATTAGGCTTCGTATCACAGGAACAAAATATATTTTAAAATATTGTAACGTTCTCGGACAAGGACGAGGCGTTTTGATGTACAAGGGGTGTTTATTTGGGGAAACTTCAGAGAGAAGACGCTCCAAGTTCACTAATAGGTTCAGTCCAAAGACGCCAATGGTCAGTGAAATGGTTTATTTAATTTCATGGTGTTTGAAATGCTGCTTAATATGTTCAAGTATGTTTAACTGCTGTGTAGATTGGTTAAGAAACACCTTGCAGCATTGACTTTATTGATTGTGTTAAATGTAAATGTATAAGACACAAAAGAATAGAACAAGTTAAAAAGGTAAAAATTCTGGTAAATGTTAAAACTTTACTAAAACATATGAAACTGTTTAATTAAAATGTTTAGTTAAAATGGTAACATTTGTTTTTCTGTCTTTAAAGGTTTACAACCTAATTTACTGAATCAACTGAAAAGCTAAAAAAGAAAATTAAAAGTGATTGAGTCGGAAATTTGAGTTGTCCTTGTGTCCTTTGGAAGTTGAACAAGAGTAGAACTTGACAGTAGGGCATTCCTTAACCAGATGTCCCGGCTGACCACACCCCGGCAAAAGCGGGCCTGTGTCTGCCGCCTGGGTGGAGGCAACGCCAACCCACGCACTTGAACCAGCGAGGCACCCTTTCTCCCCCCTCCTTCCCTCTCTTTCCCCTTACACACACACAGGGGCGGAGCCTCTTTTCACATCCAACTCGAACATCCAATAACAGTTCGCAACACAAAAATGAACACAGTGCAACACTAACATTAAGCACATTGTTATCTATAACGCAACATGCTTGAACATGCTACAATATAATAAAATGGAAAACAGTTATTTTAAAATGTAATAACATTTGACAATATTATTGTTTTTACTGTATTTTTGATTAAATGAATGCAGATGAGCAAAAGAGAGTTATTTAAAAACCATTAAAATATTTTACCAACCCAAAACTTTTGAATGGAAGCGTACTACATATATTCAATGTTGCATGAAAGTTAAAGGCAATAAAACTAACAAAATTAACTAAATACAATGATGTATTAGAATAGGTTTAAGTGTAATGACATTTATTTCTTCATAAAATGTGTGTGTTTTCATTTGAGAAAAACAAAACAAAAAGCAAGCTATATATTTTCTTCCATGCTTTCTGACCACATGAAGGCAAGATGCAGCTTGATTGTCTTTGTGGTAAAAATATTTTAACAAGTTAGAAACCAGCTACAATGTTCCAAAAGCCAGCAACTGCCTAAACTGGTTTAGATCAATCATACACCAAGGCCGGTTTTAATTATATCCATATTTACTGCCCACCTTTCAATTTTCCATTTATCTGGAGCACCAAAAAGTCTCCTGAACTTAGAAACTTGAGCTGGCATCCACAGGACCTCAGAGAGACCTCAAATGACCAGCACTGAAGGTACTGACTTGGAGAAATTGATGCCAAAGTCTCAATGGCTGAGCACAAGCATGTGAATGTAAGTAGGGGGTAATCAATAGCTTTTATGACGGGGACTGAGAAAGCTCTCTTATAGAGCCTATGATAATCCAGTTGAGTGCTGCACATTTGCATCATTTGAAACGCACTAGGCCCGATGACATCACACCTCTGAGATCTGTACAGTAAATACTGCATTGTATTAAAACATAATTGTTGATCCATACTTCATTATGAGTGACCTCACAAGCACAGTGTACAACCATATCAGTTCAAAATCAATAGTCTTAAACAAGTCAATGAAAATGTAACCGTTTAGTTTTTCTGGTCTTGATCAACACACACACACACACACACACACACACACACACACACACACCCACTGACAAACTATC
>NW_015537979.1:1198507-1209930 GCF_001515605.1 Sinocyclocheilus anshuiensis | reverse complement strand
GATCTGTACAGTAAATACTGCATTGTATTAAAACATAATTGTTGATCCATACTTCATTATGAGTGACCTCACAAGCACAGTGTACAACCATATCAGTTCAAAATCAATAGTCTTAAACAAGTCAATGAAAATGTAACCGTTTATTTTTTGTTCTTTATCAAAACACACACACACACACACACACACACACACACACACACACACACTGAAACACTATCTCACGTACATTATCAGTCTTTTTCAGCACCTCTCATAGAGTTTCCAGGCAACTATCAATTAGGGAAATGACTCATATGAAATGTTGGGGGTGGGCTTTCGAAGGAACACGTTTTGTAAGACAAAAAGGATATCCCATAAATCACAGTCCTACCCTGCAGCTCTTGAATTATCACACTCCAGCACACCCATCATGGCGCCGTCTGGTTGAACAAATCTCCATCGCAAAACTGCATTTTTTTATCATGACAAGGGTTGGATTTCCATTTCTGAAAATAATCTCACGTTTAAGTGAAGGAGAGAGGCTGAGAGATTTTACTCTGAACAATCTAATCTCAAACATATTCCTCGGTATGTAAACAAAACTCCAGCACCTGTATCATTTGTGTGTCTTGTTGTATTGCTTTTATCTGTAGGAGTCTGTTTCATCTAAATGGGTGTAGGAACCCCGAGTATGTAATTCCCAACTTTTTTAGTTAAAGGACTGCTATTGTCTAACACAATACTCAAAGGCCCCACCATATAAGCTTGTATCTCTGCTGTTAAATTATGTTATTAAGACAAAGTTCGTTTTCAAACATTTTTATTAACAGAAACAGAGTATTGATTATATGAATTAACCACGATCCATTTAGTGATTCCAGATATTTCAAGAACTGCATGTTCATCAATAATAATAATAAAAAAAAAAAAACATTTATGAAATGAAAGATTCAATAGCTTCAAATATCCCAGTTAAATTTGGGAAACAAGCTGAAATATAAGACTCAAAGGACTCCTCAGAACAATACTGTATTATACAAAGTTGCACAGAGTAGTGTATTGTAACTAGAGTTGCTAAGGACTGGAAAATTTCTGGTAAATTTCAAGAAACTCTAAAAGTTTCCAATATTTTCCTACAGTTTCCAAAAAATCCTGGAAAGTTTCCCAAAATTCTGGACAGTTTAGAGAATTATTTCACCCATTTGCAACCCTAATTGTAAAACATTCTCAACTGTGACTGTTCTGATAAGGGTGGCAGGGCAAAACAATGCTATATTCAATTAATAAAATGCAAATAACTATAAAATCATGTACACACTCTTAAAAATAAATGTTCTTTATTGGAATTGATGGTTCCATGAAGAACCTTTAATATCCATGGGATCTTTACATTCCATATTCTTTATTATGGTGGAAAAATGGTTATTTTAAGAACTGTTCACAAAAAGGTACTTTTGACAACCCAAAATGGGTTTTCTATGGCATCACAGTGAAAAAAAAAAAACCTTTGGAACCTTTATTCTAAAGAAAGTCTAAAAGTAAATAGACTTCTCTGGTTTTAAAAGGAAGAGAAAATGCTTCCAGTAGGCTATATTTTGTTGTAGATCTCAAACGTCAATCAAACTCTAGAGATTTTGACACAAACTCATAAATCTTGGTAAAATATTTGTGTTTTGTACGCAAAAACAATTTTGAAACTGTGTTGGCTCTCCACTCAAGCAAAACCACTGCTACAGTATATAAAAAGCATAAGTATATAAATAAAAGCATTCGGTTTAGTAACAGTCACATTGCTGTAGGACTAATAGACACATTGCAGATTCTCTAAGGGAAAAGGAAAAGACATTTAGAGGTTGTTGAAGTGCAGCTCAGCTCAATGTCTCTGGGACAGTCCCAATCCCCATAATAACCATGACTACTATCTCCAGATGTGGAAAAAGTCAGAGGTAAACTGGTTTAATCTCTCTCTCTCCGCAAGATTTCCTTCTCTCCATATATACACACACACATTTTCTTTGCCTCTCAACAGCGTTTTTCAGACTATTTCTTGAAATTAGTGCTAATGTGAGAGCACATTAAAAGATTTGCTCATCCATGACTAGCGCATCCCCTGAGAAACTAGACAAATCTTTAATTTTATTACTTCATTTCTACTTCCTCACTCTTTCGATCCAATCCCAAACAACTGTGGCCAGCCACACACACATAAAAATTTGTATTATTCTGACATAGCCGAATCCATACGAATTACACCTACGCTGTCTTGTTAGCTCTTCCTGTAGGATTCACAGACAGACAGGAGCTACCAGGAAGCATCATTTGTCAATGAACTTCTTGGAGCAATCCGAAAGAAGACTTGTAAATTAAACTGCAAATAAAAACACACAAACCCAAACAGAAACGCTCTGAGGCAGAAGCTTGCAGCCCCTTGATAATATTACGGTTGTTAGCCCTCCCAAACCATGAAAAACAAACCTAATGTGGCAGATCTGAGACAGTCACTTTAAGGAGAATTGCCTCTCCTCTTGAAGGCGGTAATTGGATCTTTCTCCAACTTGTTTGTTTCCCAAGAGGACAAAATGGCACACAGGAAGACAAAGCAGCCCCAATGGTTGTGAATCTCTGGTTAATTGTTTTATTCATGTCCAGGCTGAAAGCACTAAGCGCTTCTGTCCACTCTGATGATTCAATTTCAGGAATGAGAACACATAAAAGATGAGAGAATAGAGTACAAAATTACATGCCGCTTCCATCATAGCGTAAAGTGCAAAATAGTTCAAAGCAAAGCACTCTTACAAGGAACAAAGGAGACAAATCTTACTATAAATGTGGTATAACTGTGTAAAGAAAATGTGCTCTTCTCCATGAGAATTTGGTTAGCTAAAGATACAAAATCTACTCAGCAGGGGTGTCCGGACCTGCTCCTGGAGGACCAATGTCCTGCAGAGTTGAGCTCCAATCTGTCCCAACACACCTGCCTGAAAGTTTCTAGTAATCCTAAAGACTTTGATTATCTGGTTCAGGTGTGTTTCATTAGGATAAGAGATCAACTCTGCAGGATAGTGACCTTCCAGGAGCAGGATTGGACACCACTGGTCTACTGGGTTTGTAATATGTTTGAACAAGTCATGTACAAAATATCAACCAAGGGCTGTAAATAACTACATATACACTTTCAGGGGGAAAACAAGATACAAAATCTGTCACTGGGGTGGCACCCTTTCAAAAGGTACACCTCTGTACCTTATTTAGCCCTTAATACACCATTTGAAAGGGTACTGACCTAGTGACCATTCTTTTCCGAGAGTGTACCTATGACACAAAGGAATATGAGGGATGTTTCAGCTGTTTTCGCACGTATTATGAAAGTCAATGGGATCATATTTCAAACTATTTCAAGCAAATTTCAAAAGGTACACTCTCTGAAAAAGGTACAAAAATGTACATATTAGTACCTAAAAGGTAAAAAGTACAAATTTGAAAAGAGTGAAGTGTGAAAGGTTGTGATTCGACTGGTATACTGTATATCAAATTTTGGAATACACAACACAAACAACTTTTGTCGATTTGCTGTCTGAAATTACAGTCTGGAAAAGTTGACGTTAGTTGCCGAAATCTCCATATTTTGGGCAGTTGAAGTTGACAGATTTCACAGAAAATCTTTATGATGGACACAGGCACCATTTTTTTAGCTTCAGACTTTGATTCCATCTAATCGAAGGAGCCAAGTTTAGAACACATTGTTTTCATTTTGAGTTTGAGTTTGTTGTGTTCGTGACAACTTGAGAGTCATTTAGTGCAGCGGTTCCTAATCCTGGTCCTCGCGAATCTGTTCAGATTTTAAAACTCGAGTAGATTTTTCAAGTTAAGTAAGTTTTCTGAAATTACAAAAGCATTTTATATGATGAAGAGAGTTTGGAATGACATGAGGGTGAGTAAATTTAAAAAAAAACTTTTTAAGTAGGAGTGGCCAACTTCGGTCCTGGAGAGCTGCAGTTCTGCAGAGTTTTGCTCCAATCAAACACACCTGAACAAACCTTCTAACCTGAACAAGTTTTTAAGGTTGGAGTAAAACTCTGCAGGGATGCGGCTCTCCAGGACCGAAGTTGGCCACCCCTGTCTCTAAGGATTCATGTAAAATTGACAGCAATTACTGATGGGTCCACTAGGTGGAAATACTCACAGCTGTACTCCTGATTTTAAGAACTACTCTAAGATGAAGATTGAAAATGGCAATAAAAACAACACATTAAATATGAAAATGAAAACAAATATATGGATGTGCGAGAAAGTCAGATTAGGGCTGCACGATTAATCGAATGTGACTGTCATGCGCATTTTGTTAGTAATGCAGGTTTGCTGAGGCAAAAAAATTAGGTTTATGCAGAGATTCTTTATTTGAAGTATCAGTAGCTCTATCTAGTGGTAAAATAATGAGGTGTCAGAGAATAAATGTAAGATTTTATTTTAAGAAAATGTTCAAAACATAATTAAACAACAAAAGATAATGGATATTTAAGATAAACATCTTAAATGTCAAACCTGTTAACAAAACGCATCTTAATCCAATACTGTGCAAATGTAGGTGAAATGTACACTTCAAATCATACCAAGTCAGCTTTTAACATCATAGTCCAGCAGGATTTACTTTTCAGCAGACGTCCTTCTGCATTGTGTCACACTCAGACAAATAACCAACTCAAGGTGCCACAGATGAGCCATGATTGGTCCAAATTTGGCGTTTCTTGTGCTGATTGGGCAACTTTTTGCGATCTTTGGTGGCGTTACGCTTCCTCTTCTTACTCAAGAAGTTCTCCAGTTTCCCGCTCTTTTTCAACTCACTGTACTTCTCAGCCAATTCCAGCTTCTTCTTGTCAGCTGTAGAAGGGTTTTAAAGATGTTATAAACTAAAAATGATCATAATACCATATATTATTTGATGTTCTTTTCTAAATAACACATAGTTATGAACACTGATGCTCACAAAACTGACTAGTACGACATTCACCAACAAATGTTCTTCAAAAGAACTTATATCACAATATATGTGAACAAGGTAAAAAGTCATGGAACAGGATAAGAACAAAGACAGATTTACATTTCTTTAGGTAGAAAGGTTTGTGTCCCTGGCCAACCAACTCTCTCTGTTTCCGCTTGAACTGAAGTTCCTTTTCTCTTTCCTGCTCTTGCCTCTGTCGGGCCCTCTGCTGGTTTTCCTGTTGTACACACACACACACACACACACACACACAAAAAAGGGGTCCTGACATTTTGTTACATGGGAGGGTGGGTAGTAGGGCTGCTTGATTAATCGAATGTGATTGTCATACGCATTTAGTAAAGCCGGTTCTGTAATCAGCAGTAAATCATCATCACGTGCTTTCAGATGGATCAGAATTTACTACACATAGCTGTAGTTCACTGAGAAGTTACGCAAAAAAAATCGCAAAAATCGAAGAAATCGTTCGCGATAATGACAGCTGTTTACATAGCTTCTCAGTGAACTACGACTCTGTGAAGTAAATGCTGCTCCATCTGAAAGCATGTGAAAATACCACATTTAATAACATATTTTTACTCCAAACTCACTTCATAACGTCAGTCGAGTGTTTGAAATAAATCCTTCTGTGAGATGATGTGGCTTCTTACACAGAATAAGGCACGCAACATATTTCATAGTATTCTAAGCAGTGATAAAGGCATTGCATTATAAATATACTTTATTTTAATGAAAATTATAATAATAAGAACTCAGATAAACCGTATATTGCCGTAGTCGTGTGTTTATTAGTCACGTTGAATCAATGAAAGCAGTTGAATCTTCTGTTTATTCAGCTGCAGCGATAGGCATTTTCTGGGTTTCTTCTGCGAGGCGTATTTGGAGTTTCAGTGCAAGAGAGCCCTCTGGCCTTTAGATGGAGATTTACTGTTGGTCACAGAACCGTGCTTCACTGAAAGATACGCATGACAATCGCAGCTTCTGTCGAATCGCGATCTCGATTCCATTTCGATTTATCGTGCAGCCCTAAGTCAGATAGTCAAGTTAAGGCACGCATTTGATCAACTCGCGTTCGAAAAAGTGTAAAGATAACTCCATACTGCCCTCTGCAGGTTGCAATGCTGTCGTCAAACTTACCATGACAGGCTCACGGTTAATGGAGTACAATGGAGATGTAACAGCGGAAAGACAAGCATTCCCTCACAGCATGTCCATGCAACCGAGAACATGGCTGAATCGCCATTGAATTATTCCTGTTTGATTTGCCAGGTCTCAGTTCAGCCTCCACTATCACACAAGGACCATAAGACCCTCACACAAACCCCTCCTGCAAAAGCTTTCCACACATTGTGCAGAAAAGCCCCGTGGAAGGAGATTGGGAGTTAGGCTTTCATTTACTCCCGAGCAGAGCCAACATCAAAGCAGCCCTCTGGAGAAGGACACACAATCACAGAGAGCAGGTGTGACCAGCTCAATGTAATATCTCAGCTGTGTAAGAGTAACCAAACTGAAGTATAAAGTACATAAATACTCAAATGCAGCTAGAAACGCTGCAGGGCTCCTTATAGCTTGACTTTGAGGTTTCCAGCTATCAGAAAACAGAGCACTCTTTGAAAATGGATGTTTATTGCATATGCCATGCTACTCGACGTACACTGCTATTAAGATTTTTACGTCTGTTTCACAACAAATACTCATCTTGGCTTTCAAATGGTCATACATGTTCAAACACAATGTCTGCTAAATAGAGACAAGCCCTGATTTTCTTCATTGAATAAATGCGGCACAAGATGGCAGAGTTTTGTGTGCCGTGGCAGATTGCTGACAGTTGGGTGTCTGTCACAGTCAGCATAGAGGTTATGTAATGAGTTTGGCTTTTGTCTCTAAACTGCTGATACTGTATGTAGAGCTGTGCTCGGTTAAAAAGAGCTGCCTTTTTGCATTCAGTACATTCAAAGAAGTGCAGAGTGTTTTCATACAGCAACTAGGACTCATTCTTTCTTCTGGCCTATTTTTATTTTCTGTCTCACGACGCACAGCAACATGCAGTCTTGTATAACACCGCAGCAAAATATTTGAAAGTTTTTTTTTTTTTTTAAAGGGTTTTGTTTCGTTAAAAATATTTCAAAAGGTTAGTCAGAATGCACTAAATAGACTTGTGAACAGTGAAAACTTTCTGAAAGTTGTGTTCTTTTCACTGTTTTATTGTCGTTTTTTTTTCATATTATGTATATAGATAGATAGACATAAATATAGAAAAATATGAAGCAGCACAAATGTTTTCTGAAGGATCATGTGAAACTGAAGACTGGAGTAATGATGCTTAAAATTCAGTTTTGTCATCACAGAAATAAATTCTATTTTACAATATATTAGAAATATAACAATAACAGAAATAACTGTTATATAAGAGACATTTTGTAATGATTGTAAGTTTGCCCACTTACAAAGAAATGAAGGGTCTGTAATTTTTAGAGACAGAATACCAACCAAAAAAGTCCAGAAAAAACACATTATATAAAGGTTAGAAATTGATTTGCATTTCAGTGAGTGAAACAAGTATTTGATCCCCTACCAACCAGCAAGAATTCTGGCTCCCACAGTCTGGTTATGTGCTCATGTGGAACACAGATTAGTCCTGCCACTTTAAGAAGTTACTCCTAATGTCAGCTCGTGTATAAGACACCTGTCCACACAATCTGTATCTTCCATTCCAACCTCTCCCACCACCATGGCCAAGACCAAAGAGCTGTCAAAGGATGTCAGAGACAAGATTGTAGATCAGCACAAGACTGGAATGAGCTACAAGACCATCAGCAAGAAGCTTGGTGAGAAGGAGACAACTGTTGGTGCGATTATTTGGAAATGAAAGAAATACAAAACAACCATCAATCTTGGTCTGGAGCTCCGTGCAAGATCTTGCCTCATGGGGTAAGGATGATCATGAGAAAGGTGAGGGATCAGCCCAGAACTACACGGGAGGAGCTTGTTAATGACCTTAAGGCAGTTGGGACCACAGTCACCAAGCAAACCACACTACGCCGCAATGGACTGAAATCCTACAGCGCCCGCAAGGTCCCCCTGCTCAAGAAGGCACATGTACAGGCCCGTTTAAAGTTTGCCAAAGAACATCTAAATGATTCAGAGAAGGCTTGGGAGAAAGTGCTGTGGTCAGATGAGACCGAAATTTAGCTCTTTGGCATTAACTCGACTCGCCGTGTTTGGAGGGAGAGAAATGCTGACTATGACCCCAAGAACACCATCCCTACAGTCAAGCACGAAGGTGGAAACATTATGCTTTGGGGTCTGTTTTTCTGATAAGGGTACAGGATGACTTCACCGCATTGAGGGGCAAATAGACGGGGCCATGTACTGTAAAATCTTGGACGAGAACCTCCTTTCCTCAGCCTAAACACTGAAGATGGGTCATGGATGGGTCTTCCAGCATGACATTGACCCAAAACATACCACCAAGGCAACAAAGTAGTTGCTCAAGAAGAAGCACGTTAAGGTCATGGAGTGGCCTAAGTACTAAGTCATGTTTTGCTTGGGGATCAAATACTTATTTCACTCACTGAAATGCAAATCAATTTCTAACCTTTAGCCCTATATAATGTGTTTTTTTTCTGGATTTTTTGGTTGGTATTCTGTCTCTATACATTAAAATAACCCTACCATAAAAATTACAGACCCTTAATTTCTTTGTAAGTGGGCAAACTTACCAAATCAACAGGGGATCAAATAAATATTTTCCCCACTGTGTATATATATATATAAATATAAAATATGTATAATGCATATAATATATATTAGCGGTTCAAAGATGTTTAAGATTTGTAAAGCATGTTAGTTGTAACTGTTGTTGTTCCTGATTTTTTTGTAAACTGAATTAAGACGACACTGACAGACAGTGGCAAGACAGAGTGGACACTAAGCCAGTAGACTAAGCAACAGTTGGAAAGTAATTGACTTGAGGAGATTCATGCAAATAAAGTCCTGTCAACATATTCTCCAGCGTCTCCTCGTCCCTTGTGTGTGTGCAACGTGACAGTCACCTTCCTGGCACAATGGCATGGCAAAAAAAATATAATAAAAAGCAGTTAAGGCCAAACGTAGCAGCAATCACAGAAATATCAGCCTAGAAGACTTTCAGTATTTCCTGGAGCTGAGAGCACATTCAGCAGTGAGTGAAAGTCAGCATGAAATGAACAGAAAACCTCAGTCATCACCTTCAGCTGAACTCACAAACTGTATCAGAGAAGACCAAAGTATATATGTTTCACCAGCATCATATCTGTTCACCTGTCAACAAGAGCGAGCTGTGGAGAAGGGAGACAGGAGCCAACTGATATGCACATTTAATGTCAGAATGTCTAGATGAAATCTGCAAAGAAGACAAGTTATGGGCCTGGATGGGGTGAAGTACTGTGATAAAAATGTCAAATATGCAAACTACACATGTCTGTACAGTCTCACATTGAGACTGACCCACCAGAGTTCATATTTTACATGACATTAAAGGCTGGGTAACCTTTAAAGATATAGTGACTGATTATATTGCTTGCAATTGCTCACTGTAGCAGCCTGACAGCTGAGTTATACAATACATGTACTATTTTCAGAATCCGAAAATTCAGTCATCATTACGGTTTCAATCACCCACATTCAGATTTAATTTACTGCACACCATTTGTTGGAATACTTTTCTCACATTGACCACAAAATAAATCAGGCGTGGTGGAATAAAGCGCTGTTTTTCTGAAACTTCACAAGCAAATGTCTTGCCTATTGCAGAGTCACTCTTACTGCAGGAGTTCTAGCGGATGTTGTGCATCATTACTTACAACGTGTTTCCTGCTGCTCGAATATACCGTGCTGTTTCATAAGAAATAATAAATCACCCGAAGTGTGAGCTTGAAGTCTGGATTTATGGTAAAGTGATAAAAGATTATGTGCCGCAAAACAACGACAAAACAAGAAAACAAAACAAAGCAAGCAAAACAAACACAAACAAATACTACAGCGTGACTATAGTTAAGTCCGATACATTAACAATTAACTCTTATGTTATGAGCCGGTTCTTTTGAGTCAATCAACAACATACCGTGCAATCGGTGTTGACTCACGAACAAAAGCTGGGGCTGTGTTCGAAATGGCATGCTTGCTTACTACTTACTGCTTACTGCCCAGTACACAGTGCATACTGCCTACTATTTTTTTTAAATAAAGATAAAGGTGACGTCATTTGATGATCGGAAACGTGCTGTAGAGATTAAAGTACAATTTATGTCCTACTAACGATACTGTTTTTAGATACACAGCGATAGTTTGTAGTATGTATATACGTATAAATACAAGTGTTACATTTATAATTACTATTCCCCACCTCCAGTTCACTGCGTTCTGGGAAACAGTATCCCAGCGTCTTCAGATGCATACATCAAATTTCAGCCAATGTAGCAGGTAATCTGGGCATTCCATACATACAGAAAATTCACATACTATTCACAGTATACACACAGCATACTGCAATATAGTATGGTAGTATGCCATTCCGAACAGCTTCTGTACTGATTTCAGTGTACTTGAGTTATATTTAGCAGATTCTGGCGAATATAGTAGGTCATCCGGGTATTACATGCATACAGAAAATTTGCATACTATACACAGCATACCTACTGGATACTGCAGAAATAGTAAGAGTAGTATGATAGTATGGCATTTCGAACACAGCCTGGTTCTTTTGAGTGAATCAAAAGCGAAGACAAATTCATGAACAAATGCCTCTGAGCTGGTTAGTGAATTAAAATAGTGCAACCATCGAAGATCGATTCATGGACAAATGACTAAGCTAAGCGAAGACCGATTCATGAAAGTGAAAGTGAAGTGACGTGTGGCCAAGTAACACCGCAGCAAAATATTTGAAACGTTTAAAAAAAAAAAAAGGGTTTCGTTTTGTTAAAAATATTTCAAAAGGTTAGTCAGAATGCACTAAATAGACTTGTGAACAGTGAACATTTTGTGAAAGTTGTTCTTTTCACTGTTTTATTGTATTTTTTTCATATTATGTCCATAGATATAAATATAGAAAAAATATGAAGCAGCACGTTTTCAACATTGATAATAATAAAAAAAATGTTTCTTGAGCAGCAAATCAGTGTATTAGAATAATTTCTGAAGGATCATGTGACACTGAAGAAATAATAATAACATGCTATATCACATACTGTTTAATTCTTCTAATTGTGCCTTTATAAATATGTATTCTAAAAGGTTGCTTTTTATATAATGTAACTGAACTTGAAGACTCTGACTCCCTTTAATTGCATGAGGCCAGCGGATCAGATTTGTACGGAGCCCCTAAAGGGACATGGTGGTGGGAAAAAAATTCGGGGTGGGAGGAAATTTTTTTTTGCATTCTCTCGCAAAACTTTTGCGTTCCCTC
>NW_015537979.1:1196905-1198459 GCF_001515605.1 Sinocyclocheilus anshuiensis | reverse complement strand
GTTTTGCGAGGGAACGCAAAGTTTCTCGAGGGAACGCAAAAGTTTTGCGAGAGAACGCAAAAAATCTGACAAATATTTTTTACTCCCACCCCAAATTTTTTCACTCAATCAGATTTTTTTCCACCACCATGTCCCTTTAGGGGCTCCGTAGATTTGAGCATGCTGTTTTGTAAGAGCTCTAACCATTTTTTTCTTTGCAATTTGCATCAGGCGGTCTGAGCAGTCCATGGCCGATTTGTAGGGGTGCCAAGACTATTGCACAGGTATCTGACCCGAAGGCCTGAAATGTTCCAGATTCGTAATGTTGTGGTTTATTTCTCTTCTGTTTTGGATTTGATTATCAATTTCAATGAAGAAAAGTCCTCTTTTCCTAAAGAGTGTGGTGATAAATCTATTGGCCGGTGACTGGCTCTCCCCCAGCTGTTCTCTTGGACAGCACAAGGACTGCTGCTTGTGTGGAGAATCAAAGACATCCATCACTTGCTCCCTTTACAGCTCCAAACGGTCACGTCTGAAAATAATGTTCACTCAGCTGCTAATTAATTACAGCTCTCTGTGGCTCAATATGAATGGACTGAAAATACTACTTTGCTGTGACATGCTGTTTGAAATTACACACAAAACGTCTCATATGTACAGTATAAGAATACCAGCTTCAGATATTCATTAATCAATGGTATGTAGAACAAATTCTTGTTTTTTTTAAATTATAATACATAACATAAATATATAAAAATGTATAAATACAGTTTACAAAAATTTGTCGTTTAAAAATTGAGTTTGATTATTGTTAAGACAGAAAGAGAGAATGCATGTGAGTGTGTGATATCTGAGATATCCAACAAAGGCATCTGCTCACATCTGATGCCAAATTTACACTGCAAAGGTGGCAGAGAAGCGCTTCTGAAGTGGCATTTAGGTATCTTTACACAGACTGTTTAATGCTGCTCAGAGGTGGCATAAATGCATTTGCACAGCAATTACAACTGATATACTTTGATACTAGTGGCTGAGGTGGGTCAGAGCAGGCATAATTTTGTCTGGCTTTTATCTGGCATTGCATCTTTACACTGGATTTTGAGCAGGCGCAAGCAGCCTTAACTCACCTGTGTAAAGATGCCTTGAGTTAAGGCTGTTCTGTGCCTGCTCAAAATTCAGTGTAAAGACATAATGTCACATAAAAGCCAGATTAAATTAAAAATCCACAGAGCACAAGGATGCCGTTCACAACAAGGCAAGGCAAGTTTATTTATATAGCACGTACACAATGGTAATTCAAAGTGCTTTACATAAAAGAAAGTAAAATAATAATTTAAAAAAAAAGGAATTTTAAAACTTTGAAAATTATTTAAAAATAGATTTAAAATGAATTTAAGACAATGATTATTTTAAGAAAATGATTATACATACACAAAATACAGTGCAATAAGGTCGGACATCGCACATTGCTCATTCAATAAATGCACAGCTAAATAGATGAGTTTTGAGTTTAGATTTAAATGTGACTAATGTTTTAGCACATCTGATCTCTTCTGGAAGCTGATTCCAACTGCG
>NW_015537979.1:1152053-1196077 GCF_001515605.1 Sinocyclocheilus anshuiensis | reverse complement strand
AATAATAATAATAATAATAATAATAATAATTGTACAGTCAAAGTTTGTTAAAAAGTAATTTAGTTCAGTTAAACATTTGTTATTGTTTATTTTAGATAAAGATTTGTCTAAATTCTTACATTGAAATTTGATATTCTCATTCAAATACCCCCTCCCCCCTTTTTTAAACAAATCACACCCCATGTATATATACCCATTTATGTATACATATACTATGCATATATGCAAATGAAAGCTAAATATGTATATATTTAGACTAAACTGAATTAAACTCATTCTAGTAGTTGTGTCTTGTAAGTTAGTAAGAAAGCATTTGAAATATGTAAAATGTTAAAAATGTCAATGGCAGAAGTCAGTCTTACTGCTGGTCCTGGAGGTCCTGGTGGGCCTGGGAGCCCAATTCCTCCTCTTGGTCCAGGAGGACCCTGGAAAATTCAATACCATAAATAACACTTAAATTCAGATACCAGAAACAATCAACATAGCTACAACAACAAGATTAAGTATGAAGACGTATATTTAATGCCAAATTCACACTGCAAAGGTGGCAAAGAAGCACTTCTGAAGTGGCATTTAGGTATCTTTACACAGACTGTTTAATGCTGCTCAGAGGTGGCATAAATGCATTTGCACAGCAATTACAACTGATATACTTTGATACTAGTGGCTGAGGTGGGTCAGAGCAGGCATAATTTTGTCTGGCTTTTATCTGGCATTGCATCTTTACACTGGATTTTGAGCAGGCGCAAGCAGCCTTAACTCACCTGTGTAAAGATGCCTTGAGTTAAGGCTGTTCTGTGCCTGCTCAAAATTCAGTGTAAAGACATAATGTCACATAAAAGCCAGATTAAATTAAAAATCCACAGAGCACAAGGATGCCGTTCACAACAAGGCAAGGCAAGTTTATTTATATAGCACTGAGATCTAGTAGTACCAGCACTGATATTTTACCAGAATCAGAATGCAAGCGAATATAATTTATTATGTTAATGAGTGCTGTCTCTGTGCTGTGGTCGGAAACCAGATTGAAAATTGTCCAGGTATCCATTTGAGTTTAAATATTTGTTCAGCTGATTAAAAACTACCTTTTCAATGATCTTAACTATAAAAAGGAAGATTTGATATTGGTCTATAATTGCTCAAAATGGTGTTATCAAGATTGCTCTTTTTCAGAAGGGGCTTAACAACTGCAGTTTTCAGGGAGTTTGGAAATGTCCCAGAAAGAACAAGTAGACCTGACAGAGGATAAATGCACAGACAAGAACTTATAAACACAGGACAATTACCAAACACAGGTGCACAGAATGACTAATTAACTAAACGAGCACAGGAACATGACCAAATAAGGGAACACAGGAACAAAAACGGGGCAAAACATAACAAAACCGGTCCACGAACCAGGGGGATGCCGAGGATTCGGGGGGCCAGGGTGGAGCCGGAGCGACTGAGGACCAAGGTGGAGCTGGCGGGAGGAAGGAGTCCAATGGAGCCGGTGGGACGGAGCGACGAGGTGCAACCGGAGGAGCGGAGTCCTGAGGCGATCTGTGAGCCTCTGGGCTCAGGGCTGGACGGGACCAGCGGGGACGAAGGAGAGAGGAGAGGGGGCAAGTCGACCTCCAGATCTGTTTCCCAGTCTATCAGGTCCCCTTCTAAGTCCAGCAGTCCCAGATGTATAATTAGCTCACCCTCAGCTCGGCATTGCACTGGCTCGTTGATCGTGGTGGTGATGGGCTCTCCATCATTGGTGGGCTCGGGCTGATGCCCCGCAATGCGGGGAGATGGTGGGCTGGGCACTGGGTCTGGAGTGGATCTGGTGAGTTCCACGGGGCAGGTGGTGGATGGCGATCCGTTTCTCGCCAGAGTCCACTCCACGAGGGCAGCGAAATCCTCTGTAGGACCATCTTCGAACGACGGCACTCGCAGTGTCCCAGCTCGCGTCATAGAATGAGCAGAGTGCCATCGTCCGGGTAGCTGGTGGTGCTAGCAACCAGCCGGAACAGTCTCGTATGGTCCTCAAGAGATCTGTCCCCCTGCTCCAGCAGGAGGAGGAGGAATTCCGAGCGGGTGAAGGGATCCATAAGGGAAAACACAATGGAAACAAAAACACTAAGAGAAAAAACGGAAACAAAAACGGAGGGTAGACACACGGAGGTAACTGTATTCGCTGGAGCACGAGGAAATGAGGAGATGTGGAGATTTCACAGAATGAGAGCCTTTTAATGATCCAATAGGGAGACACAGAGCACAGGGATGACGTTCATAACAAGTAGACCCGACAAAGGAGAAATGCACAGACAAGAACTTATAAACCCAGGACAATTACCAAACACAGGTGCACAGAATGACTAATTAAATAAAGAAATAATTGGATTGAGGACTCGTATTTCAGTCGAAAGCAATGGTCTAATGTTAAAAACATCTTAATGATGGATTTGTTTTCTTACACGCAGCTTTTCACTTCACAAGACATACTGGTGGATTAATGCAATGTTTTTATCAGCTGTTTGGACTCTCATTCTGACGGAACCCATTCACTGCAGAGGATCCACTGGTGAGCAAGTGATGCAATGCTACATTTCTCCAAATCTGTTCTGATGAAGAAGCAAAGCCAAGTAAAAATAATAGTAATAATGATTTAAAATGACTAAATCAACCAGAATAAAGGTCATAATAATGAAAATTATTTTTAAGGTTCAGACCTGATTAAAAAAAAGAAAAAGAAAAGCTGTTTAGTTCAGTTTTCACTTTGTACGCTCTATGCAGGTACACAATCACACAAATAACCCATCACATAGACACACACTCTCTTTCTCACACACACACACACACACACACACACACACACACACACACACACACACACCTGAAGTCATTGCCAAGGTGTGAATGTTTATCACCAAATTACACATGGTTCTGTAATCTTGCAATTGAATCAACAATCAATCAAGGCCAGGAAAGGAGAGGACAGGACTAATCGATTCTCACTTAGCAGTTATGTGGTAATTGTGGAGGTATCGGCCTCCCGAGGTGAACTGCTGTGAGCTTTGAAGCCAAATGACTTGAGGACCTCAGGGAGAATGTGGATAGCGCCTCAATTCGGCAAATACAAAAATGACATACATTGTTTAGTGTCGCTTGTTTTATATGTGTGAATTGTCAGCTGATTTTCTAGTTAGACTAGTAGTTTTGACATCCCACATATAGGACAGTAGTTAAATGCTTGTAGACAGACTTAATATATTCTATAACATCTCCATGTTTATGTTTATCGGTGTGTTAAGTGGAGCCATCAGTGATTTCTGTGACATTTATTTATGTTGTGCTCGCTAAAAGAATCGTTCACTGCTGCAGAATTTCTATTAAATATGACTTATACGATAATGCAGCTGATGGCAGTGCAGAAACAGCAGTTAAAGGGGAAATTATTTATCCAATAACTTCTCAATTTATTATTTCTCTGCTAAAAGAACACTTTCTCGCTCTATTAGGCCTATAAGCAAAGGGTGGCAAACAATGTGCTGAAGTCTTTCCATTTTCAATTTGTCATATCAATGCCTTTCCATTTGTTTTTTTAATGGCTCTGTAAACATTTCATTATTAATTTTTAATGAGTTTCCTACACATTCTGTTTGGCTGTTCAAAACTGACCACTAAAGTGTTTTGGGTGACTTTTAGGGTGGTGCTATGTGGTTGCTAGGGCGAGTACTAGGGTGTTAAAAAGTGGTTGTTTAAGCCTCGATAAAATCACAGTGTTTTTTTTTTTTTTTTTCACTCAGGGGTAAAAAGAAGTTGGAAATACCTGAGCAGCAGTTTACTGTTAGCGAACATCTCGATGCCACACATGCTACTGAGAGCGGTGTTTGGATGAATATGTAAATATATGCTATACACTTTCCTCTCAATAACAAAATAAACACACACACACACAAAAATGACAGCGGTGAGAAAACAGCAGTTAAGAAAGCATCTGATCATAGCGACATGGATATGTTTGCACCAGCTCTCCTATTTGGCAGTCAAGTCACGTCACGCCACATTTATTTATATAGCAATCAATTTCTTTAAAGCAAGCAGCTTTACAGTAATAAACGTGAAAAACAGTGTCAGTTTCACTTTCGATTAAAATTTCAACTTCAGTTTCTACTATAAAGCCGTTCTCCAGTGTGTTCATGCATTTACGCACGCCTGACCTTGATGGACTGAGCAGAATAACTATTTTCAATGGAAAGCAGCTACAGTCTGAAAAGACACTAAATGACGTCTTACGCTAATTAGCATATTCATGGTGCTGTTGCATTCTGCCTAATGTCCGCCATTAGCATCTACTCCTACACCCTGTGCTCACATAATGTATCTAATGCAACCATAATCTTAATAAGGCTGTTATAATTTACATATTTTCCGTTTCTGTTGTCAGAATAGTGACTGAAATGCGAACCAAGACTACCAGCAGTCCCTTCCGAGCCATTTTCAAGCTGCCGTTCTGCACTGTTAAATTATCTTGATTTATAGCCGCGACATTGTCTGCATAAACTTAAAGACAATGGCTGCACTGTGATTTCAGCTATATTTACATGTAAATAATCACTCAGAGAGAAAGTTAGAAGCAACAGAATGTCTTATCCATTCAGTGAGCCAGCGCACAGCCTCAACTGAACCTGCCGCTCCACTCAGCCACTCACTGAATAGAGCAGATGCAGACAGAGGCATGTCTGTGCCGAGAAAGCAAGACTTCACGCTCGTGGCACAGTACTGGAGAGTCTCGGAAAGTAGCTAAGGTTTGTCCAGAAAGTCACAAGATTTGTCGCTAGTTGCTTTTTTGAAGTAAAAAAAAGGGGTCGAAAAAGTTACTAAATCTAGAGACAAAGTCGCCAAGTTGGCAACAATTAATAAACCGGAGAAAATTTCCATGTCAAAGAAGGCAGAGCCCCAGAGCCACACTTACTATTCTCCACAGACCACTGGGAGTTCCAGGGTATTTACCGGCCGGAGCAAATTTTTCCCAAACGTTCGCTTTGGCAAGCTGTTTTGAACTTCTAAAACAAACTCCAGATGAACTTTATTTTGGCCTGATTTTGTTCAAAATGACATCATAGCAGTTTGTTATTTGATTTTGCTTGAAGTAAACTGGGGCCTTTGTTGCTTCAAGTCAAAAATCCCAGATTTTCTGTGAAATTCCGGTCTGTAGACATTCTTATTGTTTCACTGCACTTTAGAGCAGTGTTTGAAGTGTTTACAGTTTTGAAAGGGCAGGACTGCTCTGTGTAAAGGCCTCATTTGGCATTCATGTCTTGGGAGGCCAGTCTCTCTCTCTTTCTCTCTTGCTCTTTTGTAGGTTTGCTCTTGCTCTATACTAGAAGTAAACAGCAGATTTGATCAATGATTCCTCCGCGCTCTCCTGCCTCACATGTCCATTTTCTGGCAGACAGCAGACGGTGGACGTGCAGCAAATTTACTACAGCACAAAAAAACTTCTGTCTTGACTTTAATGCACCTCTGCAGCACCCTCAGACCAAATGTTCAATATCTACACTTAAATAATTTTAAAGTGCACTATATGGAGGTCTATTACTGAGAGGCTGCTATGAATCTTTGTATTATTAATGTTCAGTATATCAGGTCTTGTGATGGATTTCATTGTGATTGTTTTGTCCGACTAGATTATGACATTCGCGGTGCTTCCTGTGACTGGACATCAAAGTCCCTTTCAAAGAAAATCTGTTCACTCGGCGGCCATATTTGCAACGTCTCCGGGCAGCTATTTCGGAGATCCAAGTCCTATCTAAATAAATGGGGGAATCCTGAAATCTCAAAAAGTGCATGCTGAACTCAAAATTAAATTTCATATTCCAAATCAGCAACAAAATCTGAAATGATCTGTCCCATGAATGTTATTCCTTATGCTCGAATAGCATTAAAAAAAGCTTTTTTGTTTTTTGTTTTTCTGGCTAGACCAGCCTATGCGCATGTGCAGTCATAAGCGCGGATCTCAGGTTTCTATGAGAACCGGAGCTTCTAACGGCGGCTGCAGTGACGCAATGACTTTACCAATCACCGATTGGCTCTTTCAGTTAGAAGGTGGGACATATTCCACCATATTGCACATTTCAGTTTTTCCCATTCATAAGTAATATGAGTGAATCATCTTTGTATATCTACAGTCTTTGGCGGGCGTTCCCTGCAGAGCAGAGCAATTTTTTAGGCAATTTTATTGTCTTGACTTTCTAATTGGTGGAATTTTTTTACACAGCATCATGGGTAATGTAGTTTTTACTACAAATTCTGCTATAGAGTGCATTACTGCCCACCCACTTTTATTTATTTTTATTTTTTCCATTAATTTTTCCATTAATTTGTTGGGGGGATTTAAAAAAAAGAGTCTTGGTTAAAGCATTATAAGCCATGAACCAAGCCAACCAGCTATGAGGTGAATCACAAAATTACAAACTTTGATTTCAAGTAAAAAAAGTATGAATATTGGACACAGAGACAAAGGTACAAGACTGTGTTCTTACCGGCCTTAATGAGGGAAAGAACTGCAATCCCATAAGCCATTGTGAATTACAAATTCACATATATGTCTGTTCACTTTTTCGAGCGCTGTCAGTCAAATCCATTCCACTTGAGGAATGCCCTAATGAATTCAACATTTTAGCTACAGCCTTGACTTCCACGCTGCTGCTTCCTCAAACTCATTCCACTTGGCTCATTCAGAGTCCATATACTCAAAATGTTTTAATTTTTTTTTGCTTCCGACGCTATTTTTTTTTATTTCACACATTCATGTGTATATTTACATAAATGTTTCTGCATTTACAGTATGTGCATATTTCCAACATGAGAGCCAGGCTGGTTTCTATGTAAGTAGCGATTCAGCACCAAGGCCAGCAGCCAAAAAAACAGCACATGGTACTGAAGCAGAGACCAAGAATCAGGCGTCTCTGGTGGCACATCATGAAGTGCATCTGTAGCCACTCTGGAAGGATGTGAAACGTAGCCATGACAGCACAGAAAGGTTAACTTGCACGAAGCCGAAAGGTTAACTGTGAAGTTATTTCTTTGACACCAAAATGGATACTAATCTGCAGCACCATAGCACAACATCACTGTCAGGTTATTGAGCAGTCCTTTGACACCTCCCATCCACTGAAGTACAAATAACAGCTGAAGTGTGTAAGGATCAAATACTGAAAGCTGTTGAAGTGTCTTGTGTTCAGATGTAATGAGCTTTGATGCTCAAGTCTGGCTCAACCCTGTTCTGACCATCATTTCATTAAAATTATGCAAAAGATAGGAATAGATTACAATGAAATGAAGGCTTAAACGTGAATTGGTGCAGATTTAAAAAGTTTTACACATAAAATAATAAACTGTCAGCCGTTTTCCCTCAATGTATTTCGCCATGTTAAAATGACATGACCCACACTGTTTCACTAAAAGTGAAGAGTTTTAGTCAACTGTCTGAAGACAAAGCAGGGTTCACAACCTGTCTAAATATGTTCACCTTGGTCCATTTATGTAGAAAAGACAAAGACAACAAAAACGAACATAAACATCAGTATGGTAAACACAAGGTGGAAAGATTTGATATGAAAGTTGTTTCTTTTTTGTTGTCTCAATTATTGTATAGACCACTCTCTAAAACTCACTAGTATCAGTATGATTTACATAAAACTCAAGAGATGATCATGCTAATCCACATCAGTGGATGGCACTGCAGCATCTAACAACATTGTGGTATTGGTAGTTATCTACATGCTAACGCTAGCCAAAGAACTACTGAATGCTGAATAATGGGGTTTTTCAATGGATGAGTAAAATATGGTCTGTGGTAAACACAACTTGACGATACTATGACATTTTGTTGTAAACTGCACACCACAAACATTCTCAAGTAGTAATTGCAAACACGCGTTTCTAAAAATAAACATAACTGCTTCAAATTTGGTGTTTTCAGTATAGGTGCATGTCATTTAAGTTGTAGAGCAAAATGTCAAAGTGTTGTCAATTTATATTTATAAACTGAAAAACTCCATTATAAAAATCCATCTCAAAAATCCAAATTTTGAAAGGAAACCAATGGCGAATTAGTCTTCCGGGTTTTTATGTCACGGCTGGAGCACTCTGTAGGAATAGGGATATAGATTATAAAAAAGTATTTTTATTATTTAAAAAAAATCATAAAATCATTTTTATTCATCTAATATAACTGAAATATACTGTAGCAGTAAAAGCGTCTCAGGTTACTTATGTAACCATGGTTCCCTGAGTAGGGAACGAGACACTGCGTCCTCTAGGGGTCGCTATGGGGAACGCCTCGTCGTGACCTGTGTCTGAAGCATACATTGAAAAAACACCAACTCGTTGGCCGGCGACAGCCATGACGTCACTACCGGTGCGACTATAGTATAAATAGGCGCCGGGAGCACACATCATTCACTTCTTCGTCTGAAGCTTGTGTCCGCAGCATGGCAAGAAACCTAGAGGTAGTGACGTCATGGCTGTCGCCGGCCAACGAGTTGGTGTTTTTTCAATGTATGCTTCAGACACGGGTCACGACGAGTCGTTCCCCATAGCGACCCCTAGAGGACGCAGTTCAAAGTTCCCATGAAAGGGAACAGTAATTTGCAATTAAATGAAAATGTAAATAAATAAATAAAATGAAATAAAATATTTTATTTATCTATTTATTTATTTTTGTTATCTAGTCTGCTACAGAAATTAAGTAACAGCCCTGTTGTAAAGAATTGTCTTATGGATTAATATTTAATTTATTATGAAAGAGAAAAGGTTTCCTTTTTTGACACTATATAGGTGAAACTCCTATACTTGTATTAAGAAGCCACATTATAACATTTATTTATCTTAAAAACTATAAGAATTCAGACACTGCCAGAAAGTCCTGTTATTGTGCTCCATCGCGGGTCTATTGAAGTTCATGTACGAATTTAAAGCATATATTATTAAAAAAAGCAGCACAAATGGGAACAGCCCTGACCTTCCAAAGCTTGTTAGCTCTTTCAATGATTTTTCAGCTAGTTCTAAAACATACTGTTCTTCCTTTCTTTCTTTTTTTCATTTGCACCAGAGCACAACTGCTTTTAAGATTTTCTGTAGGCACTGAGTTCACTCACTGTGTACTGCTTTATTGGAAAACAGCCATTTTATTCCTGGCTAAATGAGCACATGAATCCATTCAGCGTGACTGAGAGAAGCTGAATGATTTGGGATGCACAACATGAGCTGCATTGCCACAGACATGCAGAGGACACCCTGTACTCTTTGAGAATCCTGTCATCTCTTGAATATGAATTGATGGCAGAAGAGCGGCGATGTCCTCCTCTGTCTGTAACCTCCTCCCAGTATCACAGAGGAACACAACAGCCTAAAGTACAAAGGGAATACAGTAACAGTGAAGCTTCAGAGGAGCACAGCAGCGCTCAATCCTGATTGTGCTAAACTCTGCCCCTGACTCCTCCCCCTGCCTTTCCTTTGGATTAATTATGCAGCTCACTGCAGCATTTTCAGTGTTGCCTGCAGTTTGCCCTGCCACAGCTCCCTGTTCCTCTCTCTCTCTTCCTCCTCCACTTTCTGTCTTTCTCTTCTCTATTCTTACTGCCTCTATTCTTGGAGGTCTAAATTTGATTAAATTCTTCCCCTCTCTCTCTCTCTCTCTCTCTCTCTCAAACACACACACACACACACACACACACACACACACTCCCTTAACTCACTGCTCTTCTTAAAGCACCATAACAAGAAATAAGACTGCAATTCAAGCTCGTCTGAAAACACTCTGCTGCTGCACACATACATAAAGCTTCATGTACTGACACGCAGAAAGCATCATGAAGGGAAACTACTGCATACTCCCCGGTTAATGTCTGGAGGAGAGCATTTAACCCATATGAGTTCAGACTGTACTGTATCGGTTAATTACAGCAGCTGTTTGTCAATACACCTGCAAACGATGCAGTTATTCCAACTTGTTGTCCTTGTTACGTTTGATTATATAGTTGAGCTATGCATTATTTTTGTGCATTTATTTTTCATCTTTGCATGACAGGAATGCCAAAAATAATATTAAATCTATAGGATAATGGGCATTGATATAGATCAGAGAAAAGGTCAGTTATTTTAAGTGCTTAAAGACTGCTGGTGCTTCTACTTATAGTTACATTTATGAGTTAAAAGTAAAGTAAAGTTAAAATCAAAGTCAATGATTTGGTTGGTATTTCTACCAAGTAAATTAAATAAAAATTGATCTCTTACACCTCTGATGATTGCACCGCTCTGTTATTGTCTAAGGTGTTGCTGATTCATAGTTTATTGCACAAGAACATGGCAGCAATATGATAAAAATATTTAAATCTGATTGTTTTACAGGAGTCAGGGTGAACCGGTCCACCTTGAAACCAGGTACCAACTATCCACCAGCATAACTGTATATTCCACTTTTCTTTTCTGAATTATGTCTAGATACTATTATTTTTCACCTATTAGTAATTAAAATGTTATAAATAATAGTATATATTGTCTGCTTAATTTTATAGTTTACTTAAAAATGGTTAATTTAAAGTATTTATTAAATTACTAAAATTATTACTATAAATTATTTTAAAAATCCACACGATAATTTTGTGCAATAATTGGGTTCAAGACATGGTGTCACATTCCTGTATGGCTATATGTTCCCTGTGTGTGTTCACTCCTCATGTCTAGTCCCTGTGTGCCTTGCCCTTGTTAGTTGCCATAGTTACTCTCATTAGTTGTCATGACAGTTCATTAACCACGCCCCCTTGTTAAGCTTGTTCTCTTGTATATAAATGGTTCTTGTGTTTCACTTGCGGTTTGTCAGTCGTTGTATGTATTTGCCTGTTTCTTAGTGTTTCCCTGGTTGTTTATTAAAGTTTTCCTGCACTTAGATCAGCTTCCCTGCCTGTTCTTTCAGCTCCTTTACTCACATAAATACATTTAGCTCTCACAATGCAGTCTGAGCCCAGACTCTGTTAGATCATAAATCAAAAATATTTGAACTGAGTTCAAAAGGGAAATATGTTGACTGTACGCTCATAGTTTCACAGACCTTGTGAAACATGGCTTGGCAGTTTCGCAATTGTTTCTTGGAATCCTCAGATTGATATAATAATATTTCCAAGAAGTGTTTCTGAGCTATGACAGGCTTTATGGATCAATATTGTTTTAGACATTTAGGTTAGCTATATTATTTTCCCTAATTCATTAAATATGCTAATGTTTTTAATTGCCTAAATTCAGACTTTCAGCACCATTGACAAACAAAACACAACTGGTGTTTAAACAACATACTGTACATTCAGTTATTATTTTACTCCGTTGATTGTATGCTTCTCAAATGCTACCCGTGCTTGTTTTGAATCTGATGATCTTGCAAATCCGAAGTGATGCATATGTCAGAAAATCAATATTTCAGAGCTTTCCATTTATAGCCCTTTGAAAGCACATTTAAATGAGTTTGTACAAGAAGCACCTTTACTCTGACACTGAGTAGACTGGCAGAGTACTTTGTAAAAAAATATTGAAATTGTAACCTAATTTTCTGTATAATAATACATCTAATAATACACCTAATAATCTGATCTAATCTGGTGTAGAAATGTTTACGGTAATGCATTTGGTCAACAGTTTTAATGCAACATTTATTTTTGTTTTTGACCATATTTAGTCAGATTGTGTGGCAAAAAATGTGTATTTTCAAATATATTTTTAAATAATATGCCTATTTTGTGTATATTTTTTCTAAATATATTTGAAAAATATAAGCATAATATGATGCTGAAAATTCAGCTTTGATCACAGAAATAAATTATATTTTAACAGATGTTAAAATAGAACACTGTTACTTTAAATTGTAATAATATTTCACAATATTACATATTTTCTGTATTTTTCGATCAAATAAATGCACCCTTGCTGAGCATAAGAGACTTCTTTAAAAAGTAATACAAATCTTACTGATCCCAAACTTTTGAACAATAGTGTATTTTCATGTGTAGCGCCGTAATGTAAAACACAATAATTTTAAATCACTTCAATAAAATTAAAGAATGAGGCGGTCATTCAGAGAAGAGAACATGCAGTTTTGACAGGGGACATCATCCCGTGCACCAAGACCGGCCGCGATACCTCATCAGTTTGCTCTCAGAGGACAGGAATAGTATTTCTGATGTTCCGCACGGGTGTGGTTAAACACATCATGAATATCACACCGAACACATGAGCATGATAAACATAGGAATAGGAGTAATGTTTGGAGTGTGTATGCTACACTGTCAATGGGGGCTGGGTGCTGCAACATACCGCAGTGCTGGAAGCTTTCAGCACACCCACTCCATCATCTCCTCTCTCTCTCATACTCACCCACAGTGCCCCTTGGTCTTTATGTTCCTGTACCATTCTCTCTGCCTCCAACACACGCTCCTCCCTCTTTCTTCTGTCCTACATTATAATCTCACACTTTCCTCTCCTTTACACTGCTTACACAACACCACTCTCTTATACTCACACACACACACACACACGCACACACACACACACACACACACACTTGTTGTGTTTCCATGTTTTATGGGGACATTCCATAGGCGTAATGGTTTTTATACTGTACAGACCGTATATTCTATTGCCCTACACCAACCCTACCCCTAAACCTACCCCTCACAGGAAACTTTGTGCATTTTTACTTTCTCAAAAAAACTAATTCTGTATGATTTATAAGCTTGTTTCCTCATGGGGACCTCAAAAATGTCCCCACAAGGTCAAAATTTACTAGTATTACTATCCTTGTGGGGACATTTGGTCCCCATAACATGATAAATACCAGCTCACACACACACACACACACACACACTGTGAACAAAATATACATACACACTACAACACACTCCCCCTAATGTAGTAACTCGCACAGTACACCTCAGTTTAATCAGCTTGTCAACAAAGCCCAGCAGGAAGACTGGTGGCACTTGTTCTGTAATGAATCGATTGCCCATCGCACAGGGATTGGGTGTGGGAGATTTACCTGAATGTTTTAATTAAAATCTGTAATGAGCTCAAACTTCTAGCCTTGTTGACTCCCATTACCTCGTTCATATTGTTTAAGTCCTTCAAGGACCTCATGAAATCGAACAGTGCACTTTTCTTTCTGGTATTGATGTGTTTCCTATTGGAATAGGAAGTTGGGCCAGGACATTTCTAAGGACATGTCCTTTTAAAAAAAAAAAAAAAGAAATATCCAGTGGCCTTTAGTTAGATAAATTTCTCAAGGCTGGAGGAAATGAGGAAGCATAGAGTATTGTGAAGCCCCACCATGATTTACACGGTAATTAAAATTAAGAGGGAGGGGCATTAACATTCCAAAATGCATTGGACACGCCCATGAGTGTATGGTTTATTTGCATATAAATTTTAGGAGTACACAAGCATATAGACAACCCAGGCTAACTGAAAAAAAATGTACCTGGAGTGTCATTTCTGCTGATATTAGGCTGATATTACTTATGTAAATACTTACGTACTTATGTTTATCTTGATTCTCGAATGTTTGAAAAGTGTAATGTCCAGTGAACTAAAAGCGCATTGAATTTGAAACAGATGAACATGAATCTGGCAATGTTTTATTATGATGATCATTGTATGTATTGGAAATGAAATGTCCAGTGAATGGCATTAAAGTTTAATGCTCTATTGCATTTAAAAAATATTGCTTGACCTACACTAAACCCCAGCCTAAACCTAATCGATAGTGTTAACAAAAGGAAAGGCAGGGTAAAAATGAATTTGCTGAAGCCATCATGCCATTTTAGCTTGCTTCTTCAAGTCTTTGAGCTCTTTTAGCATGCTCAGTGGGACTCATATATGCACTTCACATCACAAGTGCAATGCTGTACCTGGTGCGCTACCGAGCAAGTTTACTATGTCAGAAATCCACAGATATGGAGCTGGTAATGTCATGCAAATGTTAAAATGTATTAATTAAGAATCCATCCACTATGATAAAAGTGGTTTGAGGTCATAACATAGTATTGTGCAAGGAACCATGTGTAATTAATCAATAATCTGCCACTGTAATCACAATTTGTATGTAAATGAATAAATGTTTTACTGCCACTGGTGTTCATTTTAGCTGAAAACTGCAGTAAATTGTACTGTATGTGTATGTATGTTTTTTGGAGTTTTGCAAAAATGTAGGTAGAAGTATGCTTTTCCATTGAGCCTAGGTTGCACGTAGATGACCTTAAAGCTAATATACATGGAATAAGTAAAAAAAACAAACAAAAAAAAAACAGGGTATTTAAGAGCTAAGGACTAAAAGGCTGTTTCAGATCATTCTGAGAGGAACATAGTGAGCTAGTGGTACTTGCTGATTGGTCATTGTTTATTTTTATTTCATTTATAGTAAGACATGGCGCCCTCTACTGATCGTAAATCAGACAAGCTGGTACAAAAGTGTCCAGCAACTGAAGGTGAACTATCACTTTAACTTTGAACATTACTGACACTTTTTTATTACTTTTTATTTGTCATTGTTTTAATAATACACTTTTTTTAATTATTACATATTGCACTTTAATAATACTTTAACATCACCTAGATTGCCAAAATGACTGCCAGTATAGTCAGAGTTGTACTATGCCTAGTTATCCATCAAATTAATCACAAAAATCATTGTTGTGTTTGCCTTCAGTATAGTAATAAAGGAATATACTGTATGTTCTAATGCTGGATTTTGGGTTTACACAGTAGTCCAACCTGCAGTGTCCCAGTACCAAATCACCCATGCAGATTTTGTAACATACCTTAAGAATAGATCTCTGAGTACTAAGTAAAATGGCAAAATAGACATATTGACAAGTAAATAAAAATCTGGATATTTGATACAAGCAGAATAATTTAAAATGGCCACTTACCATACGTGCTGAGTGTCCCGAAGAGAAACTTATAGGGGTGTCAAGCCAAAAGCCTCAGAAAAACAGTATGTTGGCTAAAATGTTCTCTCCTGAGGTGTCTTTAGAGAAAACACATAGGCTTCAGATGTCCAGTGTCGTACACACTAAACTGACACAGAGCTTGAAGATAGCTGATGCAGAAGGAGAGGAGAACATGCAGGATCTTTCCTCTTCTCACTCAGCCCTTCAATATTTTATGCTGTACTCACCAGCAGTGTCTCCTGATTGGCTGAGCCGCTGCACAGTAATGTATGATCTCGCTTTTAACTGGATGGAGGCAATTTATAAGGCCTGTCCAGCATTATTCCTGTTTGCTCTTGCTCACTCTCTCTCTCTCTCTCTCTCTCTCTCTCTCTCTCTCTCTCACACACACACACACACACACACACACAGAGGATAGCTGAGCATTGCAATATCAGATGTAGATGAAGATGCTTTCATTGAGAGCAACATACAAATTAGGAAAAGCACAAGCAATTATACAGGAAAGAGATTGAAAGGCTGTGATGAGACAAAAATGGGAGTTACTTGTGATGTTGCTTTAAGGAACAGTTCATCCAGAAATGAAAATTGGCCAGAAGCGACAGTTAAAACTCCATAATGATGGATTTGTTTCTTACTAACACGCAGTTTATCACTTCACAAGACATTAATTGATGGACTAGAGTTACTTTTGTGTTGTTGTGATGTTTTTATCAGCTGTTTGGACTCTCATTCTGACGGCACCCATTCACTGCAGAGGATTCATTGGTGAGCAAGTGATGTAATGCTACATTTCTCTGAATCTGTTGTGATGAAAATCTCAATTTTCATCTTGGATGGCATGAGGGTGAGTACATTTTCAGTGAACTATTCCTTTAAGAAGGTGTATGTAGGCAGCGTCTTGTTCTTGTGGTCTTGAGACTTTCAGAAACCACATCGACATGGCAGCTTTGTCTGGTTTTGATTTCACTTCTATGGCCTTATCTATAACCTAATATACTGACAAAAGACAAGGTCTACAGAAACACAACAACTGTGCGACCGTCGACCCCAGGGGTTAAAATGTACCTTTAGCTCTAGCCTATATCACACATTGATTACTATATGTTATGTTCATGTGCTGCAGTGATGTGCAAACATTTAGCAGATGAGCAGCACTTGTCCTCTTGCAAAATGATAAATTAAGATGATTTCATTTCCAGGGTTATGAAAAAAACTGCTTTTGATTTGTCAGGATGATTTTTTCACTCTTTTGATATCCTTGTGACATGAATTTGTGTACGATTGACTGATCATCCAAAACACCCAGTTCTTTTCTATCAACTGTTTTATGCAAGATCTTTTTTTAATCACTAGTCCATGTTAATACTGAAATGAATAAAAGGACAGTAAGTAAGCTACTGTATTTCACCGCTAGATGGCGATGTCTACTCTTTTGTTGTTGTGGGATGTATTTAGACTGACTGCTCATATGAGAAAGAAGACTACGTGCATAGGCTACTCCTGGCAGACGTGAAATAAGAGATGTTAGTATTAGTTCTAGTATTAGTATTATTTCTTCCAGGTACTGTTTTATACTTGTATTTAATTATATATTAGCTATATATTATACTATTTTTGTAGTTTTATGCAAGACGTGAAAATTGCAGTTTTCTTACTAGCTACTACACTCTAAAAAATGCTGGGTTAAACGCAACCCAGTGCTGGGTAAAATAGGGACAAACCCAGCAATTGGGTTGTTTTGGCCCAGCGGTTGGGTTACTACCCAGAAGGTTGGGTTAAACATTTAACCCAACCGCTGGGTCAAAACAGCCCAATTGCTGGGTTTGTCCCTATTTTACCCAACACTGGGTTGTATTTAACCCAGCATTTTTTAGAGTGTAGTTTCTTACTAGCTACTAGTCCTGGAATGCATCATATATCTATCTATATATGTAGCATATATATTTGAACTGTATTCCTTTAAAAAATTCTGAGCCTAGAGGCATTAAAATGTAACGTAAATATAAATCAACAGATGTATCTAATAAAAAAAGAACACACTGTTAATAATAAGTCAAGGATCAGTAATTCATTGTATCATTGAGATAAACATACTTGTTTATTTAAATGTAAATACTCTACAACCATAACACTTAAAATAATATTAACAGAAAGAAAAACAACAGTTTTAAGAAAGTTTTAAGAAAATATCTCCAATAAAAAATTGTAAGCATATGGCAATCATACAGAGGAGAAAAAAAAATAAAGCTTTTTTTTCAATATGCAAATAAATTACTGTAGCAAAATAATCGAGTTAATGAATTACAATCAATATTTTTTTGCTTTCTGTGTTGTTGAGTTGTAATATTTGCATTATGAAACAGATGTTTTGGGTATGTACAGATATGTACAAAAAAATTATTATTATTATTATTTTTACTTCTGATCATTATAATTTCTTCCCGTCCGTTATCTCCCCATACAACCACTGTCTTCATTTATAGCAGTAGGTCTCTACAACACTGCAGTTCAGTTCTACTTTTTGTTGTTGTTTGTTTTTGTTTTAAATTTGTAAACAAGCTGGTTTTCAGCTTATAAAAGTGTACAAAAGTGCAGCTGCTGCTAGACAAAATGCTGTACTAATGCAGTCGTTTTAAAAAAAGCATATGTCATTTAGCTGTGCCTCAGTGCATGTTGATTGCTGGTGAAATGATTCAGAGTCCTGGAGAGGCAGAAATATGACAGTGAGCTCAAAATCTGGTTTCATAGGTTCATAACACATGAAATACACACTTCAAGCGCATACTTTAGTAATTAGTAAATTAGTAAATTAGTAATTAGAATAGTCCAAATTTGCATTTACAGGGATAATTGTTTATGAGATTACTGTTTTTATGGCTGTACAAAGTGAATGAATATTATGCATAATATTTAATAAAAGCATTGAGGCAGTTTATGATTGACTGTCTGTTTCTAAACAACTTGCCATTGCACAGGGCTTCAAAATAACCCAGGGTTAAGTACCTTTTAACACCAAAAGATGATTTTGAAGACTTTTAAGACAAAATTTAACCAGGGTCATTAAAGTTAATTAAAACCATTAAAAAAATGTGTTACTTGACATAAAATGAAATTTAACTGAAATTAAATAAAATATTTAAAAAACTAAAATTATTTTATTTCAGCCAGTTGTCAAAGCAACATATCTCATTTTCATTTAGTTTAACTTGATGCACTACAATAACTAAAAATGAATAAAACATATATGGACATATAAAAAAAGAGATACAATTTAATAAAAATTACTAAAACTTTTAACAAATTAAAATATGAATAAACACTATAATGTCTCAAAAAAACTATAGTCTCTCAATGATACTAAAATAAGACTGAATTTAACTTTACCTTTAAATGATGTCAGGCCATTGGCTTCTGATGCTGGTGTGTCTTCATCTTTAATTAAGAGAAACATTGTGAGTCATTTGCGATAAATTATTTTTTATATTGTGTAATGGTCTTATAGCTCAGAAACATTATCATAATCCTGTAATTGATATACTGTACATTAGCAAAATGATTGATTTCTATTACAATATTACGATTGGTAGATACACATTTGTTAGGTCTCTTACCTTTAATCACACTATCCTCATGAATGGCTGAAGCACAGTCAGAGATCAGTACTGCTTTTTCCTGACATTCTGAATGATAACAGAGAGAGTGTGGCAATTACATTTACAGTAGTTTAATAAAACAAAATCATACCTTTGGCTTGTAACACGAGCAAAAACATGTTCACTTTGAGTCACTTAATATTTTTACAAAGTATAACGTTGGGAAATAGTACATTGGTAAATCATTTGATTGTAATGTCAGTAAAAGCACATACCCTCCAGCTCTGTTGGTATGTTGTCCATGTACTCCTTCATGGGTGAAATAGTTTCTGCAGAGTAATCAAAGACCCATATGAATTTGCAGAGAAATTATACACACACACACACATTCTTGCATGTGGTTTATGGGGACTCTCCATAGGCGTAATGGTTTTTATACTGTACAAACTGTATTTTCTATCGCCCTACACCAACCCTTCACCTAAACCTACCCCTCACAGAAAACTACTGGCAATTTAAAACACCATTTAGTATGTTAAAGCCTTTTGGTTTATGGGGACACAGGAAGTGCCATTATACACATTTGTGTCCTCATAAACCATATATATCAGAACACACACACACACACACACACACACACACACATGAAGAGCAAAACTTACGGTTCTTGGAGTCTGTCATTGAGAAAAACAAATCCTCTGGTGCTGTTTCTTTTACCTCTGATGATAAGACATTAACATTTTTGTAAGGAGTAATTACATATAAAATGTAATCCAAAACAGACAAGATAATGCTGAGTGTAAAATGTGGTCATGTTAGACAATCACAACAATAATAACTCTATATGATTGAGCTCTTTATGTGTCATTGTGTTTTTGTTACATGACTGAAGTTTGGGGTCACAAACATTTGCACTAAATTTATTAAAAGTGACTGTAAAGACTTCTATAAAATGTTACAAAGATTTTTTTGAAGATCTTTTGAACTTTCTCGTAATCAAATAATCCTTAAAAATGTATAACAATTTCCACAAAAATGTAAGCGGCACAGCTGTTTTCTACATTGATAATAATGATAAATGTTTCTTGAGCAGCAAATCAGCATATTAGAATGATTTCTGAAGGACCATGTGACACTGAAGACCGGAGTAATGATGCTGAAAATTCGACTTTGAATCACAGAAATAAATTACATTTTAAAGTATATTACAATGGAAAAAGTAGTTTTAAATTGTAATGATATTTTAAAATATGACTAATTCACTGTATTTTTGATCAAATAAATACAGTGAGTATATAAACTCTAATGAGTATTAGAGACTTTTGAATGGTAGTCTATGACAACAAATTCAAGATGTCTGAATCTACGTCAAAGGGTGAAGTGTTTAAAAGCAGTTTTAAATTTTAAGGCAAGCAGCTATTTAAGTTTACTAGAGTGTAAATGGTGTTTACACTGAGTGTACATTATAGTAGACACTGTTTAGACCAACAGTAAATATCAGTAAATAAAACCCTGTTTACACTAACCTGTATATATTGAGAGATCCAAACTAAGTGTAAACAGAAGTGGTACTACAGTATTTGTAGTCTGAGCAATGGGTGACACAAGGCTGGTGCTTGGTATGAATAACACTGCATGCAAGACCAACAGCATAAAGAAGCTTCATTTCAGAAGTATATGCATTAATTGCTGATTGTACCTGGTTTACGGGTGATTTTTAGAACGATGCATCCAATGATCAGGATTACAATACAACAGACGAGACATCCTGAGATGGCCAGCAGTATTTTTCTTTTAAATACTGTAATAATGACGGAAATGCACACATTTAGTTAAAGTGAGTTAAATCAACATTTCCTCCAAACATTGTATAATATATTATATAGAAATACGAGTTTTATGGTAACATTTTTTTTTGTCTGTTTTGTCTGTCATCTTGGCAGAATATGTATAATCTCACTGAAAATAAAATCTATATACTAAAAATGTTTTTTTTTTTTTTTTCCAATAATCTTGAAAACATTCCGACATTGTTCTAATGCACAAGTTATTCACATCTATACACTGTATGAAACAGGTTTAATAATAAATATTCCCATTACTCACAAATATTATTGGCTATGAAGCCGTCACTCAGAGCGGAGTACAGCGGTCTCACTGTGTTTATGCCCTTGCACTTGAATTCACTTTTGATTGTTTCTTCATTTCCTGTCACTTTGAGTACATCCGAGGATCCATTGAGCTGCTGTCCGTTCATGTACCAGGTGTAGTTCCACTGTCTGCCGTCTGAGACGTTACACCGGAGAGTCATATCCCCTGTCATGATGTCGCTCAGTTCAGTCTCCAGACTCAGAAATGCAGGTGGACGAGCTTAGAGCAAAGTAATATGTTACTTAATCTTTTTTTTGTTATAAAATATATTTTATAGTGAACCATCTAATCAGGATAGCCCTTAGTGCTTTTCCTTTTAAAGTGATTCTGCCTTCATTTACCCATCCTCATGCCGTTCCAAACCTGTATGACTTTCTTTCTTCTGTGGAGCATTAAAGGCACGGTAGCTGATTTGGTTGAAATTTATTTATTTATTTTTTTGTTATGATGGTTGAAAGTCTCTTCACATTTACAGTAGTTTAATAAAACAAAATCATACCTTTGGCTTGTAACACGAGCAAAAACATGTTCACTTTGAGTCACTTAATATTTTTACAAAGTATAACGTTGGGAAATAGTACATTGGTAAATCATTTGATTGTAATGTCAGTAAAAGCACATACCCTCCAGCTCTGTTGGTATGTTGTCCATGTACTCCTTCATGGGTGAAATAGTTTCTGCAGAGTAATCAAAGACCCATATGAATTTGCAGAGAAATTATACACACACACACACATTCTTGCATGTGGTTTATGGGGACTCTCCATAGGCGTAATGGTTTTTATACTGTACAAACTGTATTTTCTATCGCCCTACACCAACCCTTCACCTAAACCTACCCCTCACAGAAAACTACTGGCAATTTAAAACACCATTTAGTATGTTAAAGCCTTTTGGTTTATGGGGACACAGGAAGTGCCATTATACACATTTGTGTCCTCATAAACCATATATATCAGAACACACACACACACACACACACACACACACACATGAAGAGCAAAACTTACGGTTCTTGGAGTCTGTCATTGAGAAAAACAAATCCTCTGGTGCTGTTTCTTTTACCTCTGATGATAAGACATTAACATTTTTGTAAGGAGTAATTACATATAAAATGTAATCCAAAACAGACAAGATAATGCTGAGTGTAAAATGTGGTCATGTTAGACAATCACAACAATAATAACTCTATATGATTGAGCTCTTTATGTGTCATTGTGTTTTTGTTACATGACTGAAGTTTGGGGTCACAAACATTTGCACTAAATTTATTAAAAGTGACTGTAAAGACTTCTATAAAATGTTACAAAGATTTTTTTGAAGATCTTTTGAACTTTCTCGTAATCAAATAATCCTTAAAAATGTATAACAATTTCCACAAAAATGTAAGCGGCACAGCTGTTTTCTACATTGATAATAATGATAAATGTTTCTTGAGCAGCAAATCAGCATATTAGAATGATTTCTGAAGGACCATGTGACACTGAAGACCGGAGTAATGATGCTGAAAATTCGACTTTGAATCACAGAAATAAATTACATTTTAAAGTATATTACAATGGAAAAAGTAGTTTTAAATTGTAATGATATTTTAAAATATGACTAATTCACTGTATTTTTGATCAAATAAATACAGTGAGTATATAAACTCTAATGAGTATTAGAGACTTTTGAATGGTAGTCTATGACAACAAATTCAAGATGTCTGAATCTACGTCAAAGGGTGAAGTGTTTAAAAGCAGTTTTAAATTTTAAGGCAAGCAGCTATTTAAGTTTACTAGAGTGTAAATGGTGTTTACACTGAGTGTACATTATAGTAGACACTGTTTAGACCAACAGTAAATATCAGTAAATAAAACCCTGTTTACACTAACCTGTATATATTGAGAGATCCAAACTAAGTGTAAACAGAAGTGGTACTACAGTATTTGTAGTCTGAGCAATGGGTGACACAAGGCTGGTGCTTGGTATGAATAACACTGCATGCAAGACCAACAGCATAAAGAAGCTTCATTTCAGAAGTATATGCATTAATTGCTGATTGTACCTGGTTTACGGGTGATTTTTAGAACGATGCATCCAATGATCAGGATTACAATACAACAGACGAGACATCCTGAGATGGCCAGCAGTATTTTTCTTTTAAATACTGTAATAATGACGGAAATGCACACATTTAGTTAAAGTGAGTTAAATCAACATTTCCTCCAAACATTGTATAATATATTATATAGAAATACGAGTTTTATGGTAACATTTTTTTTTGTCTGTTTTGTCTGTCATCTTGGCAGAATATGTATAATCTCACTGAAAATAAAATCTATATACTAAAAATGTTTTTTTTTTTTTTTTCCAATAATCTTGAAAACATTCCGACATTGTTCTAATGCACAAGTTATTCACATCTATACACTGTATGAAACAGGTTTAATAATAAATATTCCCATTACTCACAAATATTATTGGCTATGAAGCCGTCACTCAGAGCGGAGTACAGCGGTCTCACTGTGTTTATGCCCTTGCACTTGAATTCACTTTTGATTGTTTCTTCATTTCCTGTCACTTTGAGTACATCCGAGGATCCATTGAGCTGCTGTCCGTTCATGTACCAGGTGTAGTTCCACTGTCTGCCGTCTGAGACGTTACACCGGAGAGTCATATCCCCTGTCATGATGTCGCTCAGTTCAGTCTCCAGACTCAGAAATGCAGGTGGACGAGCTTAGAGCAAAGTAATATGTTACTTAATCTTTTTTTTGTTATAAAATATATTTTATAGTGAACCATCTAATCAGGATAGCCCTTAGTGCTTTTCCTTTTAAAGTGATTCTGCCTTCATTTACCCATCCTCATGCCGTTCCAAACCTGTATGACTTTCTTTCTTCTGTGGAGCATTAAAGGCACGGTAGCTGATTTGGTTGAAATTTATTTATTTATTTTTTTGTTATGATGGTTGAAAGTCTCTTCACATCCCGATAGCAATCACTAAGTTACTAAGTGGTATAAATTTTTTATATGTATTTATATTGTCCGTGGAAGGCGTAGGAGCAAAAAATGTTTGTCCAATCATATCCCTCGGTCCGAGGGCTACGATTGGCTGTCCTACCTGCCTGTCAATGTATGTATTTGCATACCTCCCCGTTCATGCAGACATGATACGTCATCAGTGGGTTCCATTATGGTATTGCAGACCGAGCAAGAACGGAAGGCGTTATTATTTTAATATTCTGCGCTTTGTATTGTAATGTTTTCTCACCGGTGAATGAGACATGAGGTAAACTGACAGCGTTACATTCAACTGCATGTGAGCATGCCCGTAGCCAGCTATGAGGTCAAGGTGTAGCTACTTTGTGAAATAATTGCCTAATATAGTATTAACTCTTCCTTCGTGCTGCAAAGATATTGCACAGCACCAAGATTAAACTTAAACCTCGTCAATGTCAAAAAATATTTGAGATGACCAATCAAATCAAAGTAGGCGGGCTTTATGTTCACAGAAGCTGCATAGAGCAAATTTCAAAGCGACACTTCAGTTAGTGGCTATAAAGTGCGCGATGTACGTAGCCAAACATTTCATATCTGACCGCTGTTTTATGATTTTAAATGACTGACAAAAATAATCAGGGATGCAAACTAAAAAAATGTCTAATTTCGCCATTTTGAATTGACGTGATTCATGAAAATTGAATGTGAAGGAAAAATAAACAATATTAACGAAGCCATTTTCAGCATATATTAGGCATATGATTAATAATGAATGGGCACATATTGTGAATTTATTCAACTTAATTATGTAGCTTTCCTGGTAGCCTTCAGTAAAGTAACTTGTTTAATAAAAATGATTCATAAAACCAGGCCCGGTTCTTAAGCGCTATAGAAGGGTGGGCGGGATACAGGGGAGGGTGAGGGATATAGTCTAGAAATTTAGACTGTAGATATTGTTATTTTAACTATGCAACTTATTGCAGTGTTGTTGATATATGTACACTGAAAAAAGAGCAATATCATGCTTTCGTGGGCAGCCTATAGCGAACCACAGAATATCATTAACTTTCGCAACAAAATAAACTTTTTTTCTTTACTGAATAGTAAAAAACTGCCCTCTTTGTTCTCTTTCTCTGGATCATAGTTTTTACACTGCTGATTCTGTTAACCAAGTTTTTTTTATTTATACCAAACAAGGCCGTAATAATGTCTACTCTAGAACACTGGGGGGACCAATTGTTTGGTCCTTTATTGAGGAAAATAAAGACCAGACCTCTATGGTACTGGTATTTATTTAAAGGAACTAAATAAATATAGGATTTAAATTGATTTAGGGGAATAAATTAAAAGAAGAAAAAAGAACAGTAAAAGAACAAGAATAAGATTTTTTGCAAAGCAATCAATCTGAACTGCAAATAATATTTATATTTTAAAATATGCACCATTCAATTTTATTTGTATTCCTAAATGCTAAATGCTATTGTCGTCACATTCAAAATGGGTAAGCTTTCAACTGAACTGTATACATGCATTTTAAACGCTTATACTTCTTGACCCGTCCATGCAGTAAATGTACGTTATTGAATAAGTGAGGTTTTCTAGAAAAATAATTCAACTGCTCAGGTAATTTCAGTGGCCTAAGGCCTATGGCACATATTCATGTAGATATGTATTAAACTCCCGTACACACTGATAGCGCACAAATATTTCTGTCCATTTTCGCTCGTTGTCAGCCTCTGCTTTTCCGCAACAGACTGAAGCCTCCGCGTGAATGTAGCACGCCTTTGCTTTCAGCTAATAAAAGAAAAATTATGCCATTTCTAATGTTATATTATGATTGTTGGGGCAGTCTTCAGCTCTTAAACATCTCAAAATACAGTCCGCTTCAGATTGCTTTTAATCACTGCATAAAAAGATTAACGCAATCTTTACCTATAGTTTTGATTGGGTGGGCAAGACACATTTGGGTGGGCTAGCCCTCCCCTGCCCAAGCCTGGAGCTGGCCCCGCATAAAACATATAAATATCAATTGACCATTTGTTTATTTTGTTCATTGACAAAGATGAAAATGATCATCTTTGATGAAAAGATGAAAACACTATCAATCAAAGCAGAGAGCCGGTATTGACAAATAATATGCTGCCCACTGACATAGTTTTAAATTGTTATCCAAATGTTTGGCCTTCAATTATTTCCTCTTAAAATGTAAAAATGAAGGCTATCAAAATGGCTGAAAAACTAAATTGTATTCTTAAATATTATTAATAATATTCTAGTTATATTCAAATTTAAAAGTCATAATTAGGGGGAAAAAGCTTTTTGCTGTGAGCGTTCATGCGTTATGGAGGAGGCGTAGCTTTGGAGAGTGATTTGCAGGCAGGGTGGGATCTTATGCTTTCAAAGCTAGCTTGTTATTGCTAGCCTTCCGAAATCACCTATCACATACCCTACCTTTAATGAAGACATTCTGAAAGTCAATGAGGTTCAAAACAACATTAGACCCCAATGACTTTAGTATGGACAATAATGAGTGCATTTTTAATTAATATCAAAATATCTTGTGTGTTCCACAGAAGAGGAAAGTCATACATGTCGGAAACAACATGACATGAGTGTGAAATGATAAAAGAATTGTCATGTTATTTTGGGTGAACTGTCCCTTAAACATGTCAAGTTATCATTTTAAACTCACTGAGTGCACTGCCATGGTTATATCTAACTCACCTTGAACTCGCACTTGTAAAGTCTCACTGTCCACTGAGAAGTCTCCTCTCTGTGCTTTGCAGTGATAGTTACCACTGTCAGTCAGAGATACTGCGTCAATAGTGTGAGTTGGATTTGTGATCAGAGGATTTGAGTCTTTATGCCAGTGGTATTCCCAACTTTCTCCTGGCATGTTACAATCAAGCTGGACTTTCTCGTCAGTGTAGAACAACTCAAACCATTCATGTTTTGTAATGGTTGGTTTTGGTGTGATGCCTAGGAGCAAGAGAGGTAACATTAGAAACAATGGACCACCTTCAAACAAAAACTGTCATGATTTGCAGGTGCTTGTTGTTCAAGGTAATCTGCCGCTAAATGAACTGAGTTGCCCAATGAAAATCCTTTTCAACATAACCAGAAATCTGACACTTTCCACTCTATTATACAAACACACTGACACTTTCCACTCTATTATACAAACACACTGACAATTTCCACTCTATTATACAAACACACTGACACTTTCCACTCTATTATACAAACACACTGACAATTTCCACTCTATTATACAAACACACTGACACTTTCCACTCTATTATACAAACACACTGACAATTTCCACTCTATTATACAAACACACTGACACTTTCCACTCTATTATACAAACGTCAGTGCAACAGTAAAGAAGCTAAACCAGTCCACACTCAAGAACATAAATCATGACATAGTTCATTAACTATTTGCATCTATTTGATTTTTTTTACATAATTATATTTTCAAGATGTATTTCTTAAAATTCTTTAAAAATGGCATAAATATGTTAGTTTTGAAAAAAAATAGCATAAGCATCGTTAAATATGGTTAGCTTTGGAACTAGCATGATTCATTATTTAAAATATATATGCTTTATTGAATGGTTTACATGTAATACATTGGATAAATATATAAACCTGGTTATTCTGTATTTAAAACACTTTTGATGTATTAGTATTATTTAATAAATCTAATTTCTTATTTCATTTATGTGCGACTAACAAATATGCATCACATTAAGTTTGTTAGTTTATGTTAAAACTCTATAATGCAAATGTTTGAACATTTTATTCAAATCATAAACATAAATCTTCAAAATAGGCTGAAATAATCTTTTGAGTTTATGGAAAGCATAAGGGCATAAGCATAAGCCATTCAGTGGTGGTACAGCAATTGTGGCGATGGAACATAACATCTCCGTTCCCTTCTTCAGGGAACGAGGGTTACATCTGTAACCGAGACGTTCCCTCTCAGTCAGTCACGATCGACGTTATGTCAGAACGACTGACGAATTGGGATCCCTACCAAAACGCCACCATTGCTGCCCCCTCTCCAGTGCCCTGCGTAAGCCGGCAAATCCTCCCACACTGGTTGGGACGGAAGACAAGACAGGGCTTAGGCAGAGGGGGCTGACGCTGCTGTTCCTGCTGTGGGATATTGGATAACACTGGGAAAGCGTACCTGAGGACGGGAACGCTACAGAAGCCACATCCTGCACTTAGGAGGTATTATGTGGAGATTACACATATGGACTGGCCAACAAGGCAGTGCTACATATGGAAAGTCCCTGCCGTAAACTCAGCCTATTTGGGTGAGGTCAATACCGAGCAGAGACGGCAGAGCAACTCTGCCAGCGAAAGACACGGGCTTACCACAAGGATAGCCGTATCATGGAAGAATACACATGTGTGATCACCTCTAGGGGGAATCACAACACATGGGTACCTAGCCCAGCACAGGGGCTAACCTTGGGCAAACGCACGAGTGCTGGACTTGTCCGGCGCTCCGCCACACCTGACCACCGAGGGTGCTGGAGGAACTTCAAACAGGGATCGCATGAGGGGAACTTGCCTGTGAAGTAATTAAGCGCACATATTCGGTCCGTAGAGGGGAATGGTACAGCAAGCGTGATAGACACTGAGCAGGTCCCGGTGTTTACTGGCCATCTGAAGCGAGTACACGAGAGGACACAGGTTCTACACGGAGATTATAAAATCTTGCAAACATGTTAGGTGTCGCCCAGCCCACAGCTCTACAGATGTCTGCTATTCGCCCTGAACCGGCTCTATCGTGTCCTTCGCTAGCATCTTTGTCCAACACAGAGGTGAATTGAATGCCCCTGAACTTGGGGGGACGCGGGGCGAATTGAATCGCATAGCCTAGTCTGATAGTCCTCGTGAGCCAGCGAAACGGCCTGGGGCGTGCTAGCCAGGCCCCCAGAAACCATGTAAGTGGGACCAGAGGAACCACAGATGTACGGCGATGTGAGTGGGGCAGCGAGTTGGAGCATAGGAACCCAACCCGGAAGGCATAGCATCCCGGAGTGGGGTCTGAGTGTGTGGTGCAACACTTACCTGGCTTCACGGTTGGGCAGTGGGTGCATGAGAAGGAATAGCGTCCTCGAGCTGCACCCTGCTGCCCACTGGTGAAGGGGGAGGGGGATGAGAGTGTCGAGGCAACGCGTCGTACACTGCCATCCTCTGCCTCTTGGGACCCGGAGATAAAGGAAACCGTTCTTTTATTGAAAGTTTGGGTACCACTGGCTGGGGAGCAAAAATGGACAAAAATGGAACCAAGTATTTTCCACCCGGCCCTCCTCCGGGGGAAGGAGTGGTGCAGTCACCATCTCCTAAAGAGCACGATTCAGAGTCTCTGGGTCCCCCGTCTCAGGAGCGCCGCTTGTTCAGACGCTTTAAGCCTCGTTCACACTACATGACTTAAAATGTCGGAAGATCGCTATGCTGTTCAGACTACATGACTTGCTGTCTGTCTTGAAGTCATTGTGGTGTTCACACAATGCAACACTACGTAAATGATCTGTAACAGGGGGTCACACACTACATGAGCTGACAACAACTCTGTCACCCAATGACTCTATCCTGTCCCCAACCACGTTTTGTCAAGAAAAACACACGCGAGAAGTTGAATGGTAGTTCACACATAAAGATTGCTGAGCGCTGATTACCCGCTGATTTTCCCCTGATCACAGCCCGACCTGTCGGCGAGCTTGTTAACTTATCCTGTTGTGTGAACTAGGCATTACGGGCCTGGCAGGGGCAGAGATGGACTCCGCCGCTTTCCTGCCGCCAGCTCCATGCTGCGGCCGGGATGGAGGCTGCTGCTGAGACCAAGCTGGAGCGGAAGCAGAGGCAGCAGGGGGCGCCCTCATCGATGAGCAGGCGGAGGGGCTGCGGCCGGCGGTGGGGTGGAAACAGCAGCGGCTTAATAGCCTCTGTCTGCTTCTGTGCAGCGGAGAACTGCTGGGCAAAGTTCTCCACCGCGTCACAGAACAGGCCAACCTGGGAGAATGGAGAGTCGAGGAATCTATATTTGTCGGACTCCCTCATATCCGCCAGGTTAATCCAAAGGTGACGTTCCTGGACCACCAAGGTGGACATCATCTGACCCAGGGACCGCGCAGTGACTTTCGTTGCCCATAGGGCAAGGTCTGTCACCGTACGCAGCTCCTGCATAACGCCTGGGTCCGAACTACCCTCATGCAGCTGCTTCGATGCCTTGGCCTGGTAGACCTGCAGGAGGGCCATGGGGTGCAGTTAGTGCGGATGAGAACTTACAGGCCCTGGACGGTTTGCGGGCAGAGCTGCAGTGCAACAGTACGCTCAACTGGGGGGATCTCCACATACCCCTTAGCCGCCCCGCCATCGAGGGTAGTGAGGATGAAAGAGGCACTAGCTCTGTTTCTGGCAGAAAAAGGTGCCCTCCAATATCTAGTAACCTCTTCACGCACCTCCGGGAAGAATGGGACCGGGGGTGGGCGCCAAGGATCGGATTGAGGCACCCCCAGGAACCAATCATCCAGCCTGGATAATTCAGGCGATGGAGGAGGCTTCCATTGCAACCCAACACGGAAAGCTGTCTGTAAACTCCTTCGGTGATTCCCAAGCAGAAAGGCTCAGCTCCGAAGCGAAAAGTTGAATGTGCGTGTGCGCACGCTCTTCCTTATATAGCCACTGTGCGATGCAAAGCTCTCACGCCAACATTTAGTGGCTTGTTTTGTTACACTCGAAGGTGATTGGGCTCTCGAGCGAGATCCCAATTTATCAGTCGTTCTGACGTAACGTCGAACGTGACTGACTGAAAGGGAACTGTAAATGCTGACATGAACCACTGTACAATGATACTGGACAATTCAAATGAAAACACATTATAAACTAGAAACAACTTCTTCATTAAACTAAACTTTAAGGTGCCTGTCATTATTTCTTTCCTATGTATCAATCATAGAATATCATGTTTTCAAAAGCAGTTTTTCTTTGCCTTTAATATGAAGTTGCACAGCTTCCGTTTCTCTTGTAGTCACCGATGTTCTCATCAGATGTTTTCCTCTGCAGGTGTACTGTCCTGAATGACCCGCTTTTGCTGAGCTGATGGAGAGCATGTTTGTAGAAAAGGAAGTGTCTTTATCCTTGAGAAGCCGAGTTCCGTTTTTAAACCATTCATAGACCCATTTATTTGACTCTTCATCAACTGAACACTTCAGAGTCACTTTCTCAGTTGGGTAAAACATATTCCATTCAGGCGCTATTGACAGTTTTGGTTTAGGTGGCTCTGCACAGATAAACAGCATAACAGAAATGACATTTTTCTAAAATTGTTCCTGGTTATGTAAAAATGCATCAAAATATGTATCTTACCTCTTATTGTCAATATTGTAGACTTTGCATATGTCATCTCTCCCCTTCTTACTTGACAAGTGTATTCCCCTTTTTGAGAGCATGTAGCATTTTTAATAGTGTAAATGGGATTGTTGTCTGTGTTTACTTGCTGTGAATCTTTTTGCCAAAGATATTGCCATTTTGAAGTCTTTTCTTGAATGCTACAAGTGAGTTTGACTTGTTCTCCCGTGTATATCACTGGGTGTGATGGATCTTGCTGCAGAAGGATTGTTGGCTGTGATCCTTTATAATGATATACAATATGATAATTTATTTATAAAATGTTTTATATTGACAATGTACATTATATTTTATAATGGTCCTTATATATAATTTTAAAATAGTTTAAAGACTAAAAAATACTTATTTATTTTTATGCATTTATTATAATTAAAATTTCAATGAAATTTTGCCTAACTTGGGGTTGATAATAAACAGCACAAAACTTAATATTGAATAATTACAAAACATACAATGTTGACAAAATTTAAATAACAGAATGAATAAGCATGATTTGTGCAAAATTCAATTAACTGTCTTCTGAAATAAGAAACTAAAAATGGCTGTATTTCACAATGCAACAAATTATGATTTAACCATAACGTGCTACTTTAAGCTAAACAATAAAATATTCTTACCATGGACTGGTAACAAATGTGGTTTGCTTTTTGCAGTCGTCACCCTTCTGCCCTGCAGCTCAGCTTGACACAAATAGGACCCGTCATGACTGGACTTTACTGAGAGTGTGAGAGTGTTTCCTTGTATTTTTGTTTCACCACTGGAGACAATTTTGCTTGAGTCCTTGAACCACATATAATTCCAGTTTTCTGAAACACCTTGAATCACACACTGCAAAGACACTTTTTCACCAGGAAACGCTTCTGTCCAACTAGACCGGATTTGTGGTTCAGGCGATTCTAAAGGAAGAGAAGAAAATGGAGGGTGAATGAGGTCAGATAGATAACACAGAGCCTAACGCTAACATGTTGATGCATTTCCTGATAATTTTACTGAGGCACTGTAAACTCAATGAACACACAATGGGAATAATATTATATAATAGAAATTTATAAAGGGGTAAATAATGGACTCACTCTGAACTTGCACTTGTAGCATCTCACTGTCCACTGAGAAGTCTCCTCTCTGTGCTTTGCAGAGATAATAACCACTGTCATCCAGAGATACTGCGTCAATAGTGAATTCTGGATTTGTGATCCGAAGGTTTGAGTCTTTATACCAGTGGTATTCCCAACCTACTCCTGGCATGTTACATTTAAGCTGGACTCGCTCCTCAGTGTAGAAAAATTCAAACCACTCATGTCTTGTAATGGTTGGTTTTGGTGTGATGTCTAGAAGCAACAGAGGTTAAAAATTAGAAACAGTGGACCACCTTCAAACAAAAACTGCCTTGAATTGCATGTGCTTTTTATTTTTTATTATGCAAAACTAAAATGAATGGACTCATGCTGCTAATAGTGTCTGACTGCTGTCAAGAAGAGTAGACGAGAAACTGTAAATGCAGACATGAACCACTGTACACTGATACAGCTTCTTCACTGGAATGCATTTTAAAGCACCTGTAACTCTTTCTTTCAGATAATTCATAGACAATGATCTTTTCAAAAGCAGTTCAATATATTCAACAGCTTTTTCATAGGACTCTCTTGGGTTCCTGCCACTTTTCATTCATATCTATTAATCATAGAATATCATAAGTAGTTTATGTGAAGTGAAGACATGTCGTTGAGACGGGGAGGGGAGGTTACAGTTTTTGATTAATTATTACAAGTGCAAATGATTAAAAAAAAATAGTGATGTGCATGAAATTTTAAACAAACGTTAAGCTTATTGACTTGCAAAATTAAATGAAATGTTTTCTGAATTTTCTGTATTTCACAATGTAACAGATTATGATTTAACCAAGACATGCTGATAAAGCAGATAACAGATTCTTACCTTTAACTGTTAACAAATGTGGTTTGCTTTTTGCAGTCGTCACCTTTCTGCCCTGCAGCTCAGCTTGACACATATAGGCCCCGTCATGACTGGACTTCACTGAGAGTGTGAGAGTGTTTCCTTGTATGTTTGTTTCACCACTGGAGACGATTTTGCTTGAGTCCTTGAACCACATATAATTCCAGTTTTCTGAAACACCTTGAATCACACACTGCAAAGACACTTTTTCACCAAGAAATGCTTCTGTCCAATCAGACCGGATTTGTGGTTCAGGCGGTTCTAAAAGAAGAGAAGAAAATGGAGGTTGAATGAGGTCAGAAATATAACACATATAAAAAAATATAACACGTGCATGCATTTCCTGAGATTTTTAACTTTTACAGCTTTTTCATAGGACTCTCTTGGGTTCCTGTCACTTTTCATTCATATCTATTAATCATAGAATATCATAAGTAGTTTTACCCTGAATATGAAGTTGCACAGCTTCAGTTTCTCTTGTAGTCACCGATGTTCTCGTCAGATGTTTTCCTCTGCAGGTGTACTGTCCTGAATGACCTGCTTTTGCTGAGCTGATGGAGAGTGTGTTTCCAGGAAAGGAAATGTCCTCATCCTCTTTAAGCAAATTTCTGTTTTTAAACCATTCATAGCCCCAATCATTTGACTCTTCATCAACTGAACACGTCAGAGTCACCCTCTCAGTTGGGTAAAACATATTCCATTGAGACTCTATTGACAATTTCGGCTGAGGCAGTTCTGCACAGATAAAGAACAATGTAATATAGAACTAGATATTTTTTGAGTGTATTATATTGTATTATGCCTTTATAATTGTACAAAACATGTACAATTGTCTTTAGAATTTATAAATAACCTTTATAAAAGTAATTTAAAGTCGTTTAAATAAATATAATTTAAAGATAATTATATTTCTGGAATTTAGGTAACACTTTATTATAGGGACCACGCATTACATTACGTATTTCATGGCACACTCGTTTTATGCGTATTTGGCGCCACCTATTGTTGTGGGTGTATTATTGACATGTCAAAGTCTAGACCTTAAATATAAGATGACCGCGTTTTTTTCAGATGTATTTCCAAGAAAAAAACATCGTCTTATATTTGGGTCAATACGGTAATAACATATTGACTGTTTATTAGTACTTATAAAGCAAATATTCTGCATGACCTTATTCTACATCCCTAATCCTACGCAATACCTCAACTTAAAGGGTTAGTTCACCCTAAAATGAAAATTAGCCCACAAATTATTCACCTCTTTTAAGCTGTTTAATGCCACTCAGCGGGTGTTGCATGCATCAGTCCAAAAGAAGAGAAATAAAAAGCACCCATCCATAAAAAGGATGACGTATGAGGTCAGCTTTGCGCATTCGCTGCTCAGAAGTGACGCACGCGGAAGCGCAGGGGAGAGATCAAAACAAAACAACGGTCACTAATTAGAAGTACAAAACAAGGATTTGTAAAGAAGAATGTCGGAGGATTTCGATATAAGCCAAGAGGAGACTGGTTTTCCTTTGCTAAAGTAAGGAAACGTTGCTTCCTTTGCTCCTGTAAACAAACGTTGGTTTTCACGAGACTCACCAGCGCATGCTCAGCGCCGACCTCATACGTCATCCACCCGGAGCTGCTTCCGTGTACAACTGTTGGCGCAAGCTACATTAAAGTGATTATTACGTTTTGAATATGGATATTTTTCTTACAAAAACGCATCGATTCGCTACAGAAGGCCTTTGTTCACCCCCCAGAGCCATGTGAGACACTGTTTTTTATGGATGGGCGCTTTTTATTTAACTTCTTTTGGACAGATGCACTGCAACACCCGCTGAGTGGCATTAAATAGCTTAAAAATATCAAAGACAATTTTTAATATAACTCTGACTGTTTTCGTCTGAAAGAAGAAAGTCATATACACCTAGGATGACTTGAGGGTGAGTAATTTGTGGGCTAATTTTCATTTTTGGGTGAACTAACCCTTTAACTACCTTTCTAACTATTAATAAGCAGCACATTAGGAGTTTATTCAGGCAAAAGTCATAGTTAATGGTTTGTTAACAGCGAGAATTGGACATTAAAATAAAGTGTGACTGCAATTTTTATGTATGATTTCAATGGAAACACCAAGAAACATTTGCTTAAAGTTGGCATGAAATGGAAGTTGAGATAGTCTTTTCTTCCCTATTGTGACATATATCCGACTGAAACGGCTTCTGGAATGTAGGGAGGGACTTCACCCTTCGCTGGGAGATTGATTGACAGACGATCTGACTAATCATAATGCTGAATCAAAGACTATAGAATACACAATACGTGTCACTCATATAGTTTTGAATGGGGAAAAATACAACACTCAATATGGCTGCTCTATCGAACGAAGCCCCTCCTTTTGAGTAAAAGAGCCAATCGCTAATCAGTAAAGTCATCGCATCACTGCAGCTGCCGATAGAAGTCCCGGTTGCTATAGAAACACTCAGCGTTCAGAGACGTGCGCTTAGGACTGTGCATGCGCACTGGCTGGTTTATTCAGGCAAAAGTCATAGTTAATGGTTTGTTAATAACGAGAATTGGACATTAAAATAAAGCGTGACTGCAATTTTTATTTATAATTTCAATGGAAACACCAAGAAACATTTGCTTAAATTCGGCATGAAATTGAAGTTGAGATAGTCTTTTCTTCCCTATTGTGATGTATATCCAAGTGAATCGGTTTCTGGAATGAAGGGAGTGATTTCACCCTTCGCTGGGAGTTTGATTGACAGGCGATCTGACTAATCATAATGCTGAATCCAGCATTTTGTCTGACAAACAACCCAAACTGGAGAGTTAGATTAATGTCAATGGACTATTGGGCAATTGACATCTTTCCGCGATTGAGACAACAAAACTCTAATGTTCATTCATGTTTATTTCATGCTATAATAAGTGGTAAAGCGGATGTTCTAACGCCACACATCATCACGCAATGAAAAATACATCGCAGAGCAAAGAGGGCACTGACAATTTGTCTTTTTTTTTTAAGAAATTCAAACAGTAAATGTGATTTTGTGGCTCTTTAATGTGACAGATCGCTGTAGCACCTCAGTTCAAGCGGTTCCAATGTGAATCGATCACTTCCTGTTAGTTATAGCATGAAATACACTTGAATGAACATCAGAAGGTATGTTGTCTCAACCATGGAAAGATATCAATACACCATTTTCAAGTTTGACTCTACTGACATTAATCGATTAACTTTCCTGGCTAGTTTGTTTGTAAGACAAAATGGTGTTTTCAGCATTATGATTGGTCAGATCTCCTGTCAATCAAACTCCCGGTGAAGGGTGCTAAAAGCCTGGTCATTGGACAGTCAGTATAATCCAACCCCTTTTCAGAGTCTGACATCATGAAGAGAAGAGATGTCGTTGAGAGGGGGAGGGGAGGTTAATGTTTTTGATTAAAGATTACAAGTGCAAATGAATAAAAAAATTTGTGATGTGCATGGATAAATCATTTATAATAAATACTTAAACACTGTGTAAAAAAATTAGAATTGTCATTTTTTATTTCATGGTGACTTTAAACTGAGGCTGGAAATAAACAGCACTAAAACTCAATCTTAAATAATTTAAAAACATTGCAAAATTCAATTAAATGTTTTCTGAATTTTCTGTATTTCACAATGTAACAGATTATGATTTAACCATGACATGCTGATAAAACAGATAACAGATTCTTACCTTTAAATGTTAACAAATGTGGTTTGCTTTTTGCAGTCGTCACCTTTCTGCCCTGCAGCTCAGCTTGACACATATAGGCCCCGTCATGACTGGACTTCACTGAGAGTGTGAGAGTGTTTCCTTGTATGTTTGTTTCACCACTGGAGACGATTTTGCTTGAGTCCTTGAACCACATATAATTCCAGTTTTCTGAAACACCTTGAATCACACACTGCAAAGACACTTTTTCCCCAAGAAACGCTTCTGTCCAATTAGACCGGATTTGTGGTTCAGGCGGTTCTAAAGGAAGAGAAGAAAATGGACCAAACTGTAATGTGAATGAGATTAGATAGATAATACAGATAGATAATAGATAATATGTACACTACTGTTCAAAAGTTTTGTTAGGTTTTTATTATTATTATTATTATTACTTGAAATTAATACTATTTACAATTTAGTACCATAAAAAGAAGAAATATTTCTTGAGCAGCAAATCAGCATATCAGAATGATTTCTGAAGGATCACTGAAGACTGGAGTAATGATGCTGAAAATTCAGCTTTACATATATATTAAAGTAGAAAACACTTATTTGAAAATAATATTTCACAATACAGTTTTTACTGTATTTTACTGTACATTAAAAAAATCTTACTGACCCCACATTTTTGAACCTTGTAGTATCCATATATATCCATTATTATTTACATATTTATCCTTAATTGTACGTTGACTTTTCGGCCCACTTATATACCAGAATCGGCATTGGTGCTGGGATTGGTATATATAGTGAAGAGAGAAAGTTATACTGTAAATAGATATTTGTGATATTCATTTACCTTTTAGAGTTAAAGCATAACTAGTACTTTTTTCTGACTCAGAAGCTCCTTTTTTTGCTTTGCATTCATATTTTCCACTGCCTCTCGCAGTGATGTTGGGCTGATGTTCACTAAGATCAGCTGAGTCCTTGTACCAGTCATATTGTAACCCTGGTGGTTCCTCAGGGACCTCACAGTGCAGAGTGACTGTCTCTGTGCTGTACAGCACCGCATGAGATGGATTCAGAGTTATGTCTGGCTTGGAAATCTGAATAAGAGGTTCTAGAGGATGAATAATCCTTAGGTTAGAGAGGCTAAATACACAATTGTGTTAAAAAGTGACTTGAAACTTGAAAATAAAACAGTTAAAATAGTCATTAAAAGTTCACATACAAACCAGACAGCAGTATAAAAATATGAATCTCACCACCAGTGCTGTCTTGAGATGTTACTTGTACACTCACTGCCACTATAAATTAACACAAAGATTCAGAGATCTCACTGTGAAAAGGCATTGCAGTATAGTGATAGTTTTAGTTGTATTGGTTTCTGTTGTATTAATATATTAATGAATCTAGCAAATATGGCATCCTACCTGTCAAAAGGAAGATTTTAAACCTTTCCATTTGCAGATGGAGTCAAAGCAGAGCCGGCAGCGAACAAAGATCTTGCGTGAGTAAGAAAAGCTTCCTGTTATAACCACTTCTAATGTAAACCTGACAGGAAATCATGATGTCATATCTACTTCCATTTAACCTACAAAACTGAACAAATGTACAGGTTTGGTGATATTTTAAATCACAAATGTCTGTTTTCAATTGTAATAAAAGGATGTTTGGTGAACCAAGCATGTGCTTATCCACACGCTGTGTGTTTGTGTGTGTGAGAGGCAGACAAAGGGTCAATTATTATGTACAGTAACAACATAATGTAACATTATGTAACCAAAAAGTGTTGTAGATCCATGAGTGTGTTTAAAAACATTTAATGTTTTATTTTTACAGACATGCATGCATAATTGCCAATTCTTAAGTTCTGTTAGTGTTATTGTTCTGGTTTCTGTTTTAAGTTTTGAGGGTGTGGTTCAAAGAATCGTTTCAAAAAATGTTGATGAATGCAAAGTTTTATGTGAACTTCCTTGTTCCTCCAACCTTGTTGTGTCAGTAGTCCTGTTGGATTATGACGGGCATTCAAAACTCCAGCAAAAGCACACAAGAAATACCTCAACAAACATTTCTAGCTTTGAAATTATGAGACAGTCACTTTTAGTGTGAACCAGAGGAACCTTAAATGTGTGCACATCAACAACATATAGAAGGAAATGTCTTTTTCGTCTCTCTCTTCAGTGCACTTTAATCACATAAAAAAGTAAAAATAAAAAAAGCAAGATGTGGGGCACAGCTATCACAGGTTTCTTCAGTTTGAAATCAAAAATAAACCTGACTGAAGTTGTTATATCAAACAGTTTTTAAACAGTTAAAGGTGGAAAGTCATTTTTCTTTTTAAGCTGCATTGAGACCAGCCTCCTGATCTGACTTGTGGTGAACCAACATCCTGTGAGCAGAGGCTTTAACAATCAAGCTAGAGGTCGGGCTGCAACAAATGCAAACCATTTTCTCAATAAACTGAAAGGAAGTGATGTCAAGAATAACACGCAAATTTAGGGTGGTATTTGAAAACCCATGGCTGATGGGTACAACAGTAGTTTTCAGTGTAAGGCCGCTTTGATCTCCTCATGAAGCCAAAATTCAGGGACTCTCATAAAACAGATGCCATGCTACAAAACAATAAAACTCACTAATCTGGAGAAAAGAAAGAACAAATGACACCACCTTGCCAAACTTCTTTCCTTGCTCATTTATGACCCCCCTCTCCCCTTTTTACTCGTCTCCCACCAGGCTTCACTGTAAGTTCACTAAGAATATCTACAACATATTTTTTATCTTGTGAATCGTTTGTTTTTCCCCTTCATGTTTAGCATCATTCTAAAGGTCTCATATTATGATAAAACTTTTGAAGAATTATGTTCTGCTGCTGAGGGGTGTCTTCCTCAGGGCTTGATGAAAATCTTTCGAGTATGTTTTCCTGACAAATAAAATGTTATATTTGATTTATTCTGAACTCTTCTGAAATCATTATGACTAGTAGATTAAGTGGAGCTTGGTATTACCGCAAATCTGCATCCAGAATAGGTCAAACTGAAGGCCCAGTGAATGGAGCGTGTGGCTCATCATGTGGGACCTTTTGATTTCTGTCTATCACTGACTAAGCAAGCTGTAGCTGTCTATGGAAATTACACTTTTTGTATGAGTGAGCATGTGGCAACCGACTTAAAGGTATTAGATCACTCTACATCCTCTGACTAAACTCAGAACTGGAGAGTTCTTTTTATCCCTGTAAAGCTGCTTTGCAAGACCTCTAATTGTTAAATGTGCTAAAGGGACGTTTTCTTCTTCTTCTGTACTTCACATATTTTATAGAAGTTAATCAAATATTTTTTGTAAATATAAATTCACTTTAAATTTCAGTCATATTTAATATTTCACAGATGTAAATCATGGGGAAATTGATGCACTCTCCAGTGAAAGGCATACTGATTCTGCATTAAACCTTAATATGATCCGAGCTAATGCTTCACTGTTTTAATTGAGGGACTGAGTAATAGTTTAGATCATATCTGACATACCAAAATATAATCAACAGCTGAATACCACTTACCACAATACCACAATTAGTAGTCTATGATTAATGGTGCATCGTCACCAGTGTTTTTAGTAACTGGTTTCATCGGTAGTATATTTGCTGAGAGTACCAGTTAAAGATTGCACGCAAATCTATTCAGAACCATTGTATGGGCTGATAAGACCACATACTATATATTTAAACTTGTCCATACCACTGTTTCGTCTATTCATTTGACCATCCTGCTGGTTTATCAGAAACAGACTAATGACAACAGCATACGGTGCAAACCTCAGTCCTGTTTAAAACACCTCTAAGTAAAATTTGACATAGAATAAGATATTTGTTAACTGCAGCATTATATCCAATGAGAAAATCAAAAACGGCACAATATCCTTTAGCATTTACACTATATCATTGCAAAAAGATAGTGGGTTCATTCTTTTATTGGAAACACTCAATTACAAAGAGGGATTTCATCAGGAATGAACTACAGTGACACTTTAAAATACATGCAACAATATAAAACTATTTTGTTTCGCTCTCACTAATGTGTAGTTGCTTTGAATCAAAACGGGAAACTATCCAATGTTTCTTATATTTTGTTGAAAGAATTAATCACAGAAGCAAGTCAGAGCCTTCATTACTGTGCACACATCAGCTCATCCTCCTGCACCACTGAAAACATCTACAACAGAAGGAGAGAAGAAAGTGTGTAAGATACCAGGAAACTCCATTACCCAGAATGCATCTGTTAAACTACACCACATGCACTGAATAGGTGTGACACTGAAACAGTACAGGCGGTCAAAGAGACACACTGATCAAATATTGATATTAATAATAGATAAGACATGCTTAGTATTCAGCATCAGAACGAACACAAGCACTACAGTATTTAGATGATCCAAAATGAAGATGCTTTGTGGGATAAACAGGTCAATTGTAGCTTTTCTCACCGCTGTCATTCTACAGCATTGTGTCCTGCTGCTCCTCAACAGATGAACTGCAAAGGACAAAGACTGATTTGAGATCATTACATCAATCTTTACAATTATTTCTCCCATTTTCAAGATTACAGCAGTAATCAAATTATTAGCCACAATAACTATTGATCATGGGACATGAATGATACCTGCAATCGTGTGACTTCTAGAGGGAAGGTGTGCTGGTACTTGATGTAATGATTTTCCTATAGCCAACTTAAACTGACTCTTTTGACTTGAGTAAACAATGGTCCAGTAAAGCCCAAAGTATTCTTCAGTTTTGATGCAAATGTTTAGCGTATACATACAGCTGAATGTTTTTCAATATTCCATCCACTTGTTAAGTATGACGTCAAGCAACCATTTCAAGTCCAATCCCTCTATCAGAGGCCAAAAGCAAACAACAGATGATGCTAATATACGCTCATGGTGTTATGTAGTACTACCAAAAATCATGATCCTAACCTATATCTCCATACCGAAATCTCAGATGGCCAGACAATGTATCATTGCTCCACACACCAGACAATGATTCATCCCCCCAATACTTTGCCGATTTTAACCAAGGGGGAACATTGATAAAAATGAATTTTTATGTTGTCTTTGATGCTTTTTTTCCCATCTCGTCAGTTTCCTTGTGGACAAACTAATTATGCTCAAAGTATACTTCATTTTTATGTGTACACTAGGTTATTTATACAGTGCATGTGACTGGAGACATTCTGTGACTGAATTTTTGTCATATGAGTCCTCTATCCGAATTGATTGATTGATTGATTGATTGATTGACTGTATGTGAAAATCTGTATGTGTGTAGCCCAATTTTTCTAACCATTTATAGTTTGTTCACAAGGTGGCAAAACTGACTGTTGTTTCAAAGTTGAAAAAGTGATGAAACAACAACAAAGACAACAAATAAAGACATTTTCATTGCTCATAATTTCTGGAGAGAAATAGCGCAGACACTGGATAAAGATAAATCTTCCTAGTGCGCATGTGTCGAGCGTTAGGGCTCAAAATACACAGTACATGAGGATTTTAAAATCTGGCTGCAGATGTACAGTACGCGCATAAGATTTATGCAAAGATGAGTTTGTTTCTTCATCAGAACAGATTTGGAAATGTAGCATCACATCACTTGCTCATCAATGGGTCTTTTGCAGTGAATGGGTGCCGTCAGAGTGAGAGTCCAAACAGCTGATAAAAACAAATCCAAACAAATTAACCATTAAGACATATTTAAACTCCAGCTAAAATACGAGTCCTCTATCCATAATATTGCTTTCTGCAAGTAAAATCTGTCTCATCTGAATTAAGAGAGAAATATGCTAAGATCAAGCACCATTTACAAGCGAAAACAGTCCAAAACAGTTCTAAACAAATTTGAGGGTGGATTTTGATTTGAGTGGACAACAGGGGATGGCCTTTTTCACTGGAGGAAGCATTATTATGGATTATGGACTTGTAATTTAGCCAGAACCAGTTTGAAGTATAAAATGTCTTAATAATGTTTATTGTTTTTTTTGTTTTTTTTTTACAAATATGCAGATTTTCACTTCAGAAGACATTAACTGATGGACTGGAGTGGTGTGGATTACTTGTGGATTATTGTAATGTTTTTATCAGCTGTTTGGACTCTCATTCTGATGGCACCCATTCACTGCAGAGCATCCATTGGTGAACAAGTGATGTAATGCTACATTTCTCCAAATCTGTTCTGATGAAGAAACAAACTCATATAAATCTTGGATGGCCCGAGGGTGAATAAATATTCAGCAAATGTTCATTTTTGGGTGAACTATTCCTTTAAGCATAACTACCACAAGGATGTGGGTTTGACATGTTTGACTTCGCCACTGTCTTCCTCATTTAACAACTTCAGAATTCATGTTTGAGGTCTGACTGCATGTAAGTTATTTACACATTAAATTAATAATTAAAAACCTGATACTTTGTAGTTTTTGGATATTTTGTGAAATGTTTATAGCGAAAAATAAGATTGTCAAGTAAAAAATATTGAATTAACCTGTATTTTCTTATAGCTCCAAGGTTTTAGGTGTTGCATGTTTGTTAAACAAACACAAGTCTTTCAGTGCTGGGAAACCAAACAAGTGTTAACTTAAGGTGTTGTCCTGCAGTGTGAGTCTGTCGGAAGTCATGGTATTGTGCTGTTTTCTGTTCTCTGCTCTCTGCAATGCCACAGTTTAATTTTTAGCCCACACAGCCACTAACAGACACTCTGGCCTCTTTGAGTGGGAGCGGCTACATTCTCACAGTGTGCAGGCTCCTCCATGTAAGGGAGTCTCACATTTAAAACTATTACTGTCATTTAAACCTGATTCTGCTCATGCCTTTCTTAGATACGAGTTCCTGGAAGCTTAGTGTGCATTCAACAGGATTTACAGACCTTTTAAAAACTGAGTTACTACATAACAGACATGCTTTTGATGCACATCTAGAATTGTGTGATCAGTCGTTCAGAGATATTTGAATTTGCAACTGAGTGTCACTGCAGTTGAGGGCAGGTAAATTTACTATTGCATTTTTGGAACATTAAGGGATTGATTGATTGATTGATTGATTGATTGATTGATTGATTGATTGATTGATTGATTGCAGCTGCAGTGTGACCATAATTATTGCAATGCAATAACATTGCGTTATTTAAAAAAATATTAAATAATAATGATATATTATTGAATTATATATTGTAGTATAGTAATAAGATTCTGATTAAAATGGTAGTATATTTATATA